>NW_026596240.1:1258590-1329342 GCF_907164565.1 Psammomys obesus | reverse complement strand
ACACACACACACACACACACACACACACACACACACACACACACACAAACACTACCTCTGTGCAAAATTACTAATTAAAAAGAAACTGAAGTAAAAATCAATCAACAGAAATATAGTCTCCCAAATTTTTTTTAATTTTTATTATTATTTATTACAATTTATTCACTTTGTATCCTAGTTGTAGCCTCCTCCCTCATCTCCTCCCAACCCCTCCCCCTCCCTCTCCTCCTCCCATGCCCCTCCCCAAGTCCACTGATAGGGGAGGTCCTCCTCCCCTTCCAGCTGACCCAAACTTATCAGGTCTCATCAGGACTGGCTGCATTATCTTCCTCTGTGGCCTGGCAAGGTTGCCTCACCAGGGGCAGGTGATCAAAGAGCCTGCCTGCCTCTGAGATCATGCCGGAGACAGCCCCTGCTCCCCTTACTAGGGAACCCACTTGGACACTGAGTCTATGGGCTACATCTGAGCAGGGGTTTTAGGTCTTCTCCATGCATGGTCCTTGGTTGGGGTATCATTCTATGGATACTTGAATTTTTATAAAGAAGCCAAAACAATACAATGAAAAAAAGATAGCATCTTCAACAAATGGTGCTGGTCTAACTGGATGTCTATATGTAGAAAAATGCAAATAGGTCCATATTTATCACCCTGCATAAAACTAAAGTCCAAGTGAATCAAAGACCTCCACATAAAACTAGACACACTAAACCTGTTAGAAGAAAGGGTGGGGAAGAGCCTAGCACTCATTGGCACAGGAGACTACTTCCTGAACAGAACACCAACAGCACAGGCTCTAAGATCAACCATCAATAAATGGAACCTAATGAAACTGAAAAGCATTTGTAAAGCAAAGGGCATTGTCGTCAGAACAAAACGACAGCCTATAGCCAATCCTATATCTGACAGAGGGCTGATAGCCAGAACATATACAGAACTTAAGAAGTCTCCCAAAGTTTTGAAATCAGAAAGTCTGAAATCAAGCTATTGGGCAGGGCCATGCTCTGTGGAGGAAATGAATGTCTTTTCCTGGGGTTTCTAGATCCTGGTGGCTTTTGGCATTTGTCTGCATTCCAAGAAAAACCAATCTTAGCCTCTTTCACCAGTCCCCTAGTTTGTGCAATGATATTCCTCCTTCTTTTTTGAGGACACTACTAAGGACATTTAGAACTGACCAGATAGTGAATCTCCTCATCTCAAAAACCATAACTGAATCATGTTCGCCAACATTACAGTGTAATGTAGTATTCACACCTGCTAATTTTCAGAAGCTGGGTTAGGCCAGTTCCCCTTATATCATCAGTTAGTGGGAAGGTAGAACTGAAATGCAAATGACTATCACAATGTGCTGTCACTCTGTCACCAGAAGAGCTAATGTGCAGCAGGAAACATGGAGAGTTGACAGAAACATGAGCCAACCAGGGCTCTCATACAGTACTCATGGGAAAACAAGATGCTGGTTGTAATTACTGTGTATGTTGACTGGTAGTTGACTAAAGTGGAGTGTAAGCAAACTCTGTGATCCTATGTCTGTGATTATTTTGAAACATGACTATAAATGCTTTAACATGTCTTTTGTCAAGAGGTGGGAGCTCTATTCAATGTCTTTCAATCATGAAGTGTTTCTAATGTTTCCAGCTGGAAGAATGTGACTGAACCATAAGGCATGAAGCTGGTTGTGAAAGGCCTTACCTATTCCATTTTTCTTGCTTGAAGATGTTGAGTCTTCAGGAAAGACATCTGACTATGTGGCTGCTATTGTGAGGAAGCTTAAGCCTTGTTAAATAGGCCAACAAGTATCTCGGAACATCATCCCACAGTAGCTTAGGTGTTTGGGACCCTAAAACCAAGGTTGCAGTCCTTCATGGCTGGGAAGCCCCGAGCCGGCAAAATGAAGGACTCCCTTTGTCAGCGGGGCTCCCTCTTCTATACCTAATCTGGGGAGCCCAGATCCCCACACCCTCTACCTGAGGAATGTCACATAGACCTTAGGGATATTGCAGGTCCAACTCCCTTTCTCCCCATAGAACCTGCTCAGCATCTTCATGCTAATGAGGTATCTCAGTACCTTAGTCCTCCAGCCAATGACATTTGCCCACCCTGAATTTCCCCACCCTCTCCCCAAAGTTCTCTATAACCCTCCTTTGCCCACTCACAAAATCTGTGAGTGTAACAAAAATGAATGCTTTGGGAGCGGCCACGCTCTCGGAGCCATCACCGTGCCTCTGGCTAGAGATCTGTTACACCCTTCCTTGGAACAGGAAAAGAAAAAACATAAAAAGAAGCGGCTTACTTCATGGATGTGAATTGTCCAGGATGCTACAAGATTACTACAGTCTTCAGCCATGCTCAGACGGTGGTTCTCTGTGTAGGCTGTTCAACAGCGCTGTGCCTCCCACAGGAGGAAAAGCCAGGCTCACAGAGGCTTAGAAGAGAGCAGCACTACTCAGCTGTACAAGATCCTGAATCTTCGCTTTTCACAGAAAGCCTTATCAAGTTCAGCTACTCTACCAAGACAATGGAATTACATTTGATTTTATAAAGTATACAACAGTGACCTCCTATTTTGCTGTCAGCTTTTCAATAAAGTTTTAATTATGGACAAAAAAAAAAAAAAAGAATGCTTCTTGATGGCGCTATGTTTTGGAGACACTTTGTTACACAGCAGTAGGTAACGGAGACAACATCCCGTGGGGACTGTTAATCTTTTTGTCGTTGTTGTTTGTTTGTTTGTTTGTTTGAGAATAAAATTAATCTGCCTCCCCGAAGCTGATGCCAGAAGGTATTTCTGTTCATGCTCCCAGCCACCAAATCCCCAGTGGCACACTTCCTCTAACAAACTTTCACATCCTCCCCATTCTCAAATAGTGCCACTCCCTGATGACTAAGCATTCAAATATATGAGCCGATGGGGTCATTCTTATTCAAACCACCACACAGGGTTGTGGCCAGATCATCATGCATTCAGTTCAATTTCAAAAGTCTCCATAATCTATTGTGATGACTCTTCATGGTTATCAACTAACTACACCTAAAATTAACCAAAAAAGAGCCTAGGTACACCTGTGAGAGACTTTTTTCTTAATTAAATCATTTGAAGTGGGAAGACCCACTTTTAATCTGGGTCTTTTGAGGAGGGAAGGTACCCCTTTAATTTGAGTCAAAACTTCCGCTGGCAGTCTATATAAAGGACTGGAAGAAGGCCACTCCTCCCAACCCTTCTAATCCTATCAAAGAGTTCCACTCCCTAGTGGCTAAGCATTCAAATATATGATCTTATGGGGGCTGTTCTTGTACATATTGCTGTACCAAGTGACTCTAGGTTGTGTCAAGTTGTCAAAAACTAACCCACTCACAAAATCTGTGAGTGTAATAAAAATGAATGTTGCTTGATGCCACTGCTTTAGGAACACTTTGTTATACAGCAATGGGTAAATGAGACAATACCCCATTGTGATTGTTAATCTTTTTGTTGTTGTCTGTTTGTTTGTGTGAGACAAGGTCTCTCTCTATAGTCCTGGCTATCCTGGAGCTTTCTATATAGATCAAGCTGGCCTCAAATTCACAGAGCTGCTTCTGCTTCTGTCTCCCACGTGTTGGGATTAAAGGTGTGGGCCACCACAGCCAGCTGGTGATGGTGGATATTGATTGTCAATTTGATTGTATTGGAGTATGCCTAGATTAGTAAAGAATATCTCAGAAACATTCAGGACACGAGGTCTCTACTATAATAAAAGGTTAATCTATTGATGGACTAAGAATGTCAATAAGCAAGAGGTGATGAAGATTGTGAAACTCGGGGCCTAGCTGGAGGAAGTACATAAGGTCACTGAAGGTCATCCTGTCACAACTGTGCTCTGCTTCCTGTTCTCAAGACGTAAGCGACCCCAACCTGCCTCTTCCACCATGATGAGTGGAACCCTTCAACAAGTCCTTTCTCCCACACCTTATTGATGTCAGCTCTGAGGTCTGACTAACATACTGTGTTGCTACTTTTCCTCATTGCTGGGGCAAAACGACAGAAGAAACGTAAGGCTCACGTGTTGAACTGTCTGATCCGCACGGCTGGGAAGGCGGGACAGCTGAAGGGCATGCCCCATGGTGGCGGGAGCTCATGGCACGGCTTGCCATGAGGGTTGAAAGCATAGAGCACGGGCTAGAAAGCAAACTTGACTAGAACTTTTAAAGACCCACCCCCAGTGACTCTACTCTGTCACACATATGTCCCGCCACAAGGTTTTCAGAGCCTGTCAAAGCAGTCCCACCAGCTGAAGACCAAGTGTCCAGACACAGGAGCCTGCGGAGGGAGGTTTCAGACTCAAGCCCGTACATAGAGCCATGGGAAGAGGTAGAAATGAGTCAAAGGAGGGGCCGAAGAACATTCACATCAGCACTATTCCTTCCAAACCTGTTCACCATGCCCCTGAACATCATCAGATGGGAGCATGGATCACTTTCAGAATGCTCACTTGACAGACTACCATACAGAAATAAGAATCTAATTGTAGTCGCATGTAAGAATATGAATGACTCACAGAGCATTCAACTACAGATTCTTTGATTTTTCTGTTTACATAACTTTAAAACAGGCAAAAGGACTTTGTAGCGTTGGAGGCTGGGTGATGAGCACACAACCCCCGTAAAAGCAGCGACTGGAAGATTTAGGTTATGGATAAAGTTCTAGTTCTCGGTTGGGGGGTCACATCTGTGTGTCACTCTGTGAAAATTTACAGAGTGGTACACTACGCTATCATTTGTTCACTTTTACCTGAATATCCTATAGTTATACTTCGATTAAACACCGCAAAAAGGCATGGCTTGGAAGTATCAGTCAGAGTGTGCCAATGGCCAGAGCAGATAATGACCTCTGAGCAATCTTTGTCCCAAGGAATCCAGAAGCTTAAAGTCTTTTTACTTATATTTATTTATTTTTTTTGACACGTAGCTCAGGCTGGCCTCCAACTCCTTACATGGCTGAGGATGACCTTGAACTTCCAATTCTCCTGCTTTCACTCCATGGGTGCTAGGATTACAAGTGTGTGCCACCACTCCTGTTCATATATTTGGTGCTGGGGATGGAAGCCCTGGCTTTGTGCAATGAGAAGAAAGGAAAAGGATGAACAAGGCCTCAGGATGCTCCATCTCCACAGGGCAGGAGGTGGGACAGCCCTGAGTAGGCTGAGGTCTCGGTCAGCACCTGAAGGTCCTCACCCCTTCTTACTAACTGCAGGAATGCCACGGTCCAAGGCTTACCATGACTGCTTGTGAAAAAGGGGCCTCCGCTTCCGCCATAACTGAAGGACTGAGTACTTTAACAATAACAGCCCAATGGTGTCTCTTACCATTCGCTGGCAATAGCTTCCTTATATCCCAGTGAACCCAGAGCAGGGTGCCCTGCTCTGTTTGATCTTTACAGAGCTGTTAACTAGTAACTAAGTCCTGACATCAATATCTGCTCAAAGACCTTGAACTGTACTTGCCTTTGGGGTGCTGGACTCTAATCTTTGCATCAGCTTTCTGCTTCCCTGGAGCACTTCCTTGGGTTTGAAAAGGCAGACAGGGAAGATGGGGTCCCTCCATCTGGCTGGCACACCCATGCACGTGCTGAGGGTCCTGCAACCCAGGGTGTGGGTGTTGAGAGTTGTCACCAGACTGGAGCAAGGACTGCACGGGGCGCTGCCTGAGGGAGGCAGAGGCGCACAGGCAATGGCATTTGTGCCAGATCTGAGAGAATGAATAATGCTTTATTTCTAGTAGAGCCTTGGTATTTGCAAACATGGCGTTATCAGAAACTGGCAGTGGGGTGTGGCCAGGAGATGGATTGAAGGAGCAATGGAGGCCTCTGAGAAGTTTGTCAGAGCAGAACAAAGGGTGTTCAGGGTTCAGAAGATAACAGTAAGACCAGACATAGGGAGAGCTCTGAGAAGTGAGAGTTTTTGTCTGTTTTTAGTTTTTTAGACACTCTTCCTAAGCAGCGCAGGCTGGTCCAAAATTTGAGGTCCTTTTGCCTCCACTTTCTTCCCAAGTGCTGGAATTAAATCTGTGTTTTAAACAATTCTGGCCAACTTGGTGTGTGTGGGGGGGGATGATGGCAGAGTTAGGAGGATGGGCAAAGTGCTTGTTGTCTAGGAAGATCCCACTCAGATCTCATTGTTCCTGGATCCACACGAGCTCAGATGTGCTGAGGTACATACAGGAAGGCGCCTGGACCACTCAGTCTCTCCCTGCTGCAGCTGACCCTGTCTGTGAACCCTCAATGATCAAGAGAGACCCTACTGTCCCGTATGGGAAATGAGCATGTCATGTGATGCTGAACTTGGCTAGAAAACCGCAGGAGAGTTGAATGAGTCATCTTCTGGCCTATGTACCTCTTCTGAGGAAACAGCCTTGCCAGGAGGCAGCACCTGTGCTAAGGAAAGATCCAGAGTCCCACTGCAGCAGGGAGAGCAAGAGACTAGCACCCTTTCCCAGCATGCTAAAGAGAACTTAGCTAAGCCAAAGGTCAGCCTCAGACAGGAGTGCGCACCTGCTCTGGCCCATCAGGAGAAACCCACGTGTGACAAGCACATGGTGACCTGTGTGACGGCCACGGGATGTTGAAGGGGAGAACGGTGGAAGGGATTGTGTTTTGGTTTACTTTCTTTTGTTTTAGACTTCCAGTGTGCAGTAGCTTCTTCAAGGTCTCACGACGTTGTGCTGCTTGCAAATAGTCCAGGAAAATGTTACTAAGTCAGAGGAAGAAAAGAGGAGGAAGAAGGATGTCCCACACCCCGAGGAACACCTCTCACGGGCAGCACAATGTCCCCTTACCTCTGCCCCGGGAGCCTCTAACTCATCTGACCGAGAAAGCACCCCGATCTTATGTTTCTTCTCGTCAAGGAACCTGATCCTGGAGGCTCTCTCCACAGTGCAGCATCCATGCCACAGTTAGCCCCTGCCCTGCTGTCACCCAGGTCGTCTTTCCTGGGTACTGGGTATCAGTCAGACCCTGATGGTGGCCCCGAGCAGCCTACAGTATCTGAGGGGATTCTGTTCAAGTGCAGCTGTTTAGTCTAAGCAGCCGGTGGCAGCGGGTCCTGTCTCTGTCTTTTGATTTGTTTTCTTCCCAAAGCACTAAGGACAGTCAGGCAGATAGGAACTGCCTCACAACGTAATCTGAGTAGCTATGATTGCCTTGGAGAACTGCAGGTTGAATACCCTAGTTCTTGATGCTCCCAAATCAGAAAGCTTTTGAGTGCTGGCATGACACCATACATAGGAAATCCCACTGTCGACTTCCTGTTCATCTCTGGAGGTCACAGTCAAAACATGGGTGCATTAGAACATTGTACAGGGCTGGTGAGGTGCTCCATGGGAAAGGTGCCAAGTCTGATGTGCCACAGGCCAGAAGGAGAGAGCCTGCTCATGAGAGCTGTCCTCTGACCCCCACTTATCTGGATGTCCACGCATTTGAACTTACATATAACAATAAATTAACATAATTTTTAAAAAATATTCTCTTAGTTATTTCCAAGCTATGGTGAATACAAATGTGTAGAAAACATAAATGAATTTTATGTTTTGACTTAGTTCATATTTGTATTTAGGTCTCATTACCAAGCTATCTCACTCTGCATGTACAAATATTCTCAAATATAAAATATGTCAGCTTATTTTTTGAGATAGGATATTACTATGTAGCTCTTGATATCCTGGAACTTACTACATAGACCAGGCTGATCTTGAACTAAGAGAGATCCACCAGCCTCTGCCTCTAAGTGCTGGGACTAAAGGTGTACAATACCACATCTGACTAGCATTTTGAATCAGGATACTAGCCAGTGTTTTTACCAAAGTCCTTGCCTCTCACTAGGAGCCCACAACTAGAGGTCAGGGGTCAAGAGGTGGAATGTAGCCATTTGGTAGTGGTCAGGCTCTGACACCAGGTCTGGTTGAGTCCCTGAACATGACGAGGAGCTAGTAAGAGGAGAAGGGACTCTCCTGCTTCCTTCCTTACTTCCTCTATTCCTTACCCCTCCCATGATCCTCACTTCTAGTTACCTCTTTCCTGGTTCATACACGCCTCTGGGATTTCCTGCCTGACACAGACAAGGAACTCTGGCTGCAGACAAGGAACTCCAGATGTCTGTGGAAGCTTCATTTTAGATCCCCAAGAGGAAACCCCAATCTGAACATCTATAAAGTACACATAGGTCCTTACCCTTGCTTTTCTGTGCCTGGTACTATTTCTTTTTCAGATGTTTTGGTTTTATTTCTTGGATATGAATTACTATTAGTAGCCCCTTCTTTCGATCATTATTATAGAATCAGGCTACTAGAAGCAAATGCTCTTTTTCTGTTTAGCTGGTGCTATGGTTTGCATTTAGCTTGTGCACTCTGAAACTCTGGCAGGGATGTACTGTCCCTAGGGTTATTTAAAGCATAAAAACTTGGTCTGAGTATGTTACTTAGAGATGGGGTTGTGATTAGAGTTAGAAAATGTTATCAATATGGAGATCCCAGAGCTATATATTGTTGCTTGAAAGCACGGAGAAAAGAATGTAAGGAACACACACATACTTATTCCGGGTATATCATCATGTGATGTCTGTGCTGTCTCAGGACTCTGCCAGCATGAAAGCCATTCCAAGAGCCCCTCTCAAACTTGTGCCAGAACCGTTAAATGCAATGGCACTGTTCTTTTATTTATTTATTTTTGAATTTACCTGATCCATGGCCATTTGGTTTTAGCCACAGAAAACAAACACATACATGGAAAAGTCTTGCATTTGCACTGAGCGTTGAAAGCTATCATCACCTAAGCCAAATGTAGCCTTTGAGTATACCACCGACCCCTTTAGACTGCCGTGTGGCTGCAACATGCTCATGGTCAAACATTCTATTTGAGGGGCTGGATGGTTCCCGTCTTGCTACACTAAAGATTTTCTCATGCTTTGAGTTTCAACATTTTTACTACAGTATGTCTGTTTGTGGATGGCTGTGAATTTATCTTTACTTGTAACTACTTTAACCTCCTAAGCGGGCAGGCATAAGACCTGGAGCTTTCAGTCATTATTAGAACAAAAATCGTTGGCTTCTTTCTCCTCTGTGCACTTCCTATTGGGTACACAGACCATGTGACTCGTCTTCAAGGGTAGACAGGTTATAAAGACACAGACCTGTCAGAACAAGCTTTTGAGAGGCTGTCATGAGAGCCTGGTGGTTACCCTCAGAAGGCAAGTCTGCCAGATTCGAAGGATGAAGCAATTTTTGGAAGAGGCCCAAGGGTTGCCCAATACCATGGTCAAAGATGACTTTGTGTTCCTGGTTCAATGGCTATGTGAGGGCCATCAGGGGGAGCCACGATGCTCTCAACAGAGTCCCCATCTCCTTCCCTCTTAGGTAGCAGAGCACCCATATGCGCCCGTATTTGTTCATGTTCCCGTGGACTTGACTTAAGGTGAGGAAACCTGAGGTTGCCACTGTGCGTGCTGTCCTCTCCACCCTAGGGAAGGGCTCTGGTCAGGCACAAGGCCTTTGACATCTTGGCCCACTGCAAACTGGAGCAAGCGGTTGGTAGTGGCTGGTGTCCTGGCCCTGCTGGGCACTATAAAGCTCTGGCTCTATAGCGTTTCTTACGCGCTTGAAATCACCAGGCACACAGTTGTGTCATTCATACCCCAGTGAGAACTTGATGCATGGGGGTGGGAGAGGGAGAATGTGGTTTTCCAACATAGTTCCAGTCTCAAATGCAACTGTAACCCTCACTAGCACTTAATCTCTGCCTGAAGCAGGGAGAAGCTGTTAGGAACCAAATGAGCCTGCCTTTCTGATAGCCTGTCCATCACAAAAGGGAGGTAGTGCCACGGGGTTCCACAAAGAACTTGCTGAGTTGGCATTCAAAATGATTCCTCTACACTGTTGAATATATGTAACCATGCATCATTTTATTTTAAAAATTGTGTGTGTGTGTGTGTGTGTGTGTGTGTGTGTGTGTGGTGTGTGCTGGCACCTGTGTAGAGATCAGAGTCCATTCTTTCCTTCTACCTTTATGTGAGTATTCTGGGCACCAAACTCAGGCTGCCAGATTTGAGTGGCAAACACATTTACCTTATCTTGACAGCTCCCATCTTCTTCTTCTTCTTTTTTTTTTTTTTTTTAATTTTAGTGCGCGTTTGATGGTGTGTGCAGGTTAGAGGACCACTGGTGGGCGTCTCCTCTTCCCACTATATGCATGCTGAGGGTGCATCCTAGGCTGTCAAGACTTGGGCAGTGAGCACCTCTAACTGAACTAACTGGACAGCCCCATCTTCTTTTTTCTTTTAAGTTTTTTTTTTTTCTTTTAAGACATAGTTACACTATGACCTGAAAAAAAAAATCTAGACACACATTGGCAGAACTCTTCTGGACTATTCCAGGGCCTGGGGAGATGGCTCAGTGGGTAAAATGCTGCTAAGCAAATATGAGGACCCAGTTTGGATGCCCAGCACCCACATAAAAGCTGGGCATGGTAACTTGACTTTTCACAACACTGGACTGTAACCTGGACCTGTAAGCCAAATAAACCCTTCCTTTTCTAAGTTGCTTTTTTTGTCAGGGTATTTTAGCACAACGATAGCAATGAAACCAGAACAAGTGAGCCCCAGGTGCAGTGAGAGACCCTGTCTCAAAAAGTAAGGACAGTGACGGGGTAGACACTGAAATCTTGACTCACCACATAGTAGCAATATATCCATAGTCAACCCAGTGCAATTTTCATAGATTGAAAAGCCTCATGAGAAGAAAGGAGTCAGTTAAACCTGCCTTGAAAGATCATATAATCTGTGCAAACTATTAACATATTCCATTGTACTCAAATCCAGGGCCTGGCCAGAGACTTACTTAGATAAGAAACAATGTTTCCTTTCTAATTCTCTAATAATATGTGTTGTTCAAATTTTAGCTGGTAAGTATGTGTAGCATGCTGAAATCTATCTCCTTCCATTTGTGCGTGTAGCACACCAACACACACACACAGCTACCCACACCAAATAAACACATACATGACCCTACCCCAGCTCAAACGATGGATTGTTATCAGAAGGCCACTGTACCAAAGGCATCAAAGACTGAAGAAGTTTCTAACAGGCCAACCTGAGATCTGGTACTGCCTCAGCTCTATTTTTTTTTTTTTACAACATTCTGCTTATATTTAGCAATATTTTCTATTTCTCTCTGTTCATATGAATCCCAAATTCCATGGCCGGAAACCCCCGGAGTTCTAAACACAGCTGGGAAGACATTCTAGAATGTTCGCATGTGGTAGTCTGCCTCTTAAGCAAACTCAGTCATTGGCAGGGAGAATGTCGTTCCCAGCCTCCAGCATGAGGCTGGCAAAAGCCTAAGTTACAAAGCGATAGAACCACATTTAATTAAAGCCAAGGAGCTTCTGAACACATGGTGGAAGTGGGGAGAGCAAGGTAAACGTGACCAGGCAGAGGGGTTCTGGAGTCCTGGGAGATGTTCTCTAAGGACCAGGGACTGGAAGTTCTAAAGTTCTGGAGGATCTTTGCTTGGCCGAAAGTCCGATTCATTCCACAAACATTCCTTTGCCTTTAGTCAAAGAGAGAAGTACCAGAGGTGGCCGAAGGAAGCAGACCTTTACTCCTGAATATTACCCCCCCCCCAAAAGACAGATTTCAAATATTTCACGTTGAAAATCACTTCCTTCCTTTGCCCTTCCCTCCTACTTCTCTCCTCTTACTTTTTCTCTTTTCCTTCATTCCCTCCTCCTGTTATTACTATTATACATTTTTTGGTGATCAAATCCTTCTGCGTGCTAGGCAAGCAGTCTACAACCGAGCTACAGTCCCCACATTAGCCCCCACCCCAGGGTCTCACTATGTAGTCCTGTAGCCCTCCATGAAGAACTGGTTCTCCTTGAAATGCACAGGGCTCTGCCCACATCTGCCTTCCGAATGCTGGGACCACAGGCCTGCATCACTACGCTTGCCCTGCTTCTATTTACCACTTAGAAACTACGAGTGCCACGGAAGATGCCTTTCCATTGATGCTCGTTTATATGTTCAGAAAGGTCACCCGATGACAACCGTGGAGAAAGCAGAGAAAGATTTGAACACGGGTTTAGTAAGTCCCCTAGGGATATGGCCTCGGGGAGAGAACAGCTGCGTGTTTTTGCAAACAAACAAACAAAAAAGATTGGTTTAAAATGTAAGCTCTGGGGATACGTATATAACTCACCGGGAAGCAAACTGTGCTAATGAGGGTAATTGTGGTTTGGGATCAGCATCACGTGTGGGTTTTAAAAGTGCTGTTTTAGAAGCAACTGAGTCAGCAGTGAAAATGTGTCTAGGAGACAACCGAGGACTTGAAAGTGCTGCTGGTGGCAGGGAAGATGGTTTAGCTCCAAAAGCCCTTGCGTGGCAACCTGAGCTCAATCCCCGAAACCCACAAGAAAGCCTTTTGTGGCACATCTCTAATCCTAGTGCTCATACCCTGAGGCAGGAGGTGGAGACAGGAGCTTTCTAGGCCACACTGCTTGGAGTGCTTGCCATAGCAGGGGAAACGAGAGAGACCCTGTCTTACACATGGACGGTGAGAACTGACTCCCAAAACACATCCTGTGACCTCCACCCAGGTGCCAGAGCCAAGTGCCTCACCATGAATAAACAAACAACAAACGTTAACCGCTGCTGGAGATGCCCACACACCTCCCTTCCCTGAAGCCCCTGGAGAGGCTGGCGGGCAGGTGCTGGAGGTTCTTCAGCCTTCCTCCATCCCAGTCTGGGTGGGGCAGGGCGAGGTGGTGGGCCAGCATCTCTTCCATCTTCCTTTTCCCCATTAGCCTCTTCTTTCTTGCTTGAAATATACGGAGTTGAATCTCTTCACGCTATAGTCTCAACCCTTCCCTGGTTCAGGCTCCCGCTAACCTCGGCTGCTTCTGAAATTCCTAGACTTGATCATATGTGACATCTTGCAGCATCCTTTGCCTCCTGACACACTGATTTGTACATATTCTCCCCTGCATCCTCAGCAGTGGTTCCTTCTCCCCCCTCCAACTGTAAACACTGGAATGTCCCGAGGTCAGGCACTGGACCTGTCCTTTGCTGTTTCTTCCTGACTTTACCTCAAGCACTGACTGACTCTTGGTTTAGACTTCCAGCCCAGCACACTACCCCAGATTTCAAAGCTAAACATCCAACTCCTAACCAGACCTCTCCACAGATGACCAGTGGCCACCCTATCTCTTGTCCTTCCAATATCCTCTCTCCCCTCTCTCATGGACTCTAACCCTCTAAAATCTTGAGCCCCAGATTAAACTTTCTTTCATGAGTTGCCTTGGTCATGGTGTTTTGTATTTGAAAATTTACTAAGACACTGGTATTGTTAGTTGTTTTTATAAAATTGCGTTTTTCAGTTTCTTTCTTAACCTAGCTAACACCCAAATAATTGAGAATCTATTCTATTATTTTAACAAGCTTCACAGCACAATAACTGAGCAGTAACTTTATTTTTAACTCTCTAAACTAGTCTGGCTCCTCCAGTGTACATTTCTGAGATACTTACACTTTGTAGCTTTCTTGCTCCAGCTCCTCTCTCCTGATGTCTCCTGAACCTCTGTGGCTCAATTTCTTACTTCATCTCCTAGCTCTTCCTCCCCTGCCTGGCAGAAAGTTTAGCCCCATTCTCTCGAATCTCAGAGATTGGCTGTAAGCCAATTTTGGCATATCAGGGGAAAACTGGGGAGCAGTGTTTACACAACATTGAGACAGGAGATTCTCAAAGCAAGGATTGCAACCAGGAATGGGGAGGAGGTACAGAAATCAACATCTGAATTACATGTTAACCTTATGCCCATAGGTATAAAACACCAAATCTCCCCTGTATCCTTTGAGTCTTTCTCTACAGCCACAGGACCATGTGACAATAACCTCTATGTGTCCTGAGGGAGTCTCAATCCCAGCTTGCGCTGCTCACCCACACCCATTGTGTATATTCTCCATACCTTCTGCCATTGAGACAGGTCTCACTTCCTGCTCTCTGCCCCAAGCTAGCTGGTGTTTGTGCTTCTGGGAATTCTCTCATCCTACCACAGGAAATGGTGGTATCACAGAGGCACACTGCCAAGCCTGGCTTCACTCAGGCCCTCACTCCTGTACAGCCAGTGCTTCAACCACTGAGCTGTCTGTCCACCCTGCTTTTTCTTTTGACAAAGTATTTCCTCTGATTCAGAAGTTTATATCACCTTTGTTACATATATCATTATCCTTGGCTTTCTTAAAATTTAGAATATTTAAAATGTCTGTTAATGAAAAAATTGTGAAATCAAGCAAGAATACTCTTAGTTGTATTTGCCCTTTAAATAGGCATACTCTTCTGCATTTGAGAGAAATAACCACCTCTTGTTTGGTCCAGAAACAGCTGTATACCACTTTCTCAAAAGGATTTTTTTTGTTCTTATTTAGTTAAGTTTTACATTAACATATACTAATCATATATAATAATGGGTGGGTCTTGTTATGACATTTTCATAAATGTATTTATTTTAATCATATTTATTCCATTGCCCTTTTGGGAGGTTATCTATTTCTCTTCACTGCAGAGAAAGAGGCCTACGACTGACCAAAGAAACTATTTGTGATGGCTATTCTTGGTTGTAAACTTGACTACAATTTTGGAATGAACTATAATCCAGAAATGGAGGGCACACTTGTGAGAGGTTATTTTTCCTTGGCTTGAAGTGGGTGAATCCACTTCTAGTGTGGACCTTTAAGGTATAAAGACACACACCCTTGATCTGGATCTTCAAGTGGAAAGACACACCTTTAATCTGGGTTACATCTTCTGCTGGAAAGCCTATATAGGACATAGAAGAAGGAAGCATTTGCTCTTTACCGCATGCACCTCTTCTTGCTAGTACATCCTTCGTTGGCATTAGAGCCAACAACTTTAGGATTCCAGCATATACTGAAGTCCTGCTGAGACATCCAGCCTTGTGGACTGAGCAACTGCTGGATTCTTGAACTTTCAGTTACAGCAAGCCATTGTTGAATTAGCTGGACTGCATCCTGTAAGCCATTCCAACAAATATAGATGATAGACAGATGATAGCTACCTAGCTAGAGATAGATAGATAGATAGATAGATAGATAGATAGATACATAGATAGATAGATACATAGATAGATAGATGAATATGTAGAGAGACATATATAAAGCTGGAGACAAAAACAAAGACAGAGAGGTTTATTCCATAGGTTCTGTGACTCTAGGGAACTGTGCTTGGTGAGCCAGTGAGTTTATTGAGTTTACTCACAGGAGCATTGCTGAAAAGCCTCACCTAGCAAGGGCGACAGCTCATGAAAGCTGCACAACTAGAGTGAGCCGCTCAATTCGCAGGCAGCTCCATGAAGAGTCTCCTCTCGCCCACCAATTTCTTATAGAGCCTATAGGGAGGGGATCTCCTGAGTCTCGTAAGGTTCACGGCTTTCTAAGGCTTATGAGCCTTTCTCCTCCTCCAGCAGGAATGCTTCAGTGCAGAAGAAACAGAAACAGAAAATGCTCTTCTCAGAAGGCATTTGGTTTTTAGGCACCAACACGATCACCATCATTTTTGGGGTAGATGCTTCCACACAGAATATTTCTTTTTTTTGCTTGCTTGCTTGTTTGTTTGTTTGTTTGTTTGTTTTGAGACAGGGTATCTTGATGCAGCCCTGGCTATTCTGGAACTCTCTATGTAGTCCAAACTGGTTGTGGTGGTTGAACAGGAATGGCCCCCGTAAGATCATAGATTTGAATGCTTAGTTACCAGGGAGTGGCACTATTAGGAGGTGTGGCCTTATTGGAGGAAGTGTGTCACTGGAGGTGGGCTCTGAGGTTTCACATACTCAAGCCAGGCCCAGTCTCTCTCTCTCTCCCTCTCTCCTTCCCTCCCTCTCTCTCTCTTTCTCTCCCGCCTTTCCTCCCTCCCCCCTCTCTGCCTGCAAACCCAGATATAGAACTTTCAGCTACTCCCAGCACCATCTCTGCTTGCATGTCACCATGCTCCCCACAATGATAATGAACTAACCTCTGAAATTGTAAGCAAGTCCCAATTAACCAACTCCCAGCTTCTGGGACTGAAGGGCTGAGCTGCTATGCCTGGCTTAGGTTTTAATTTCACAAGAATACCTAGTGATAGAAACTTAGCCATAACTATTTTCAGACAGGGAGAGCTGAGTTAACACCAAGCTCCCTGCCTGGGGCAATCCCCTGACCCACAGGCAAGCTTCTCTGTGAGCTCTTTCAGGTTCGCTGATTTCACTTAGCCCTTCATGAGCCGTAAAAGAGAAGGATGGAACCCCTAAGATTTCCCCAGTGGCAAAGCCTGGGCTCCAAACATTGCCATACTGGGACCAACAATCAGATGGAAGACTAGACGGGTGTGGAGGACAGGGCCCAGCACAAACATACTGTCCTGCATTGGCCTTCCTCTCCCCTAGTCCTGGGGCCATCAGCTTGACCATTTAGTCATTTGTCAAGGGTTTTCAAGGTTGCCTTTAACAAGGGACGTAGGAAATAAGATTTCTGCCGTTAGAAGAGTCATGTCCACAGAGCTGGGTTATAGGAAGAGGCAGCAGGGGAACCCACAGGAGTAGTGAGCGAAGGCAGTTCCTCCAGGAGAGCCTCCTGCCCAGGCTGCATCCCACACAGAGGAGGCAGCACTTCCTCCAAGCTGGGCCGAAGGCAAACACATCCAAATTATATGGAAATATGGAGGCAGCTGTTTCATGTTAGAGACACTTTAATAAGTGAAAAGTGAAAAAAAAAAAGTGAAAAGTGATTACAGTGTTTCTCAGAAATGCTTTAAATGCAGAAAGAAGCAGGCAAATGTGCTGAATTGTAGGTTAGTTTAGTTTAACAGAGTCTCAGAGCTCGGGTGGGCCTCAAATTCACTGTGGTCAAGGCTGGCCTTGAACATCTGATCCTCCTACCTCCTAAATTTTAGGCTTTATAGATTTTTATCAGGTAGGTGTGTGTGTGTGTGTATGTGTGCGCGCACGTGTGTGTAGCATATGTGTGTGTGTATATATATATATATATATATATATACATATATATATATGTGCGTGTTTGAGTGCCTGTGTGCTAACAGAGGCCTGAAAAGACATCAGTTGTCCTGCTCTGTCACTCTCTGTCTATCTTATTCCCTTCAGACAGGCCTCTCACTGAACCTAAAACTAGGTTGGCAGTCAGTAAGCAGGACCCTTATGTCTCCACTGTTGTTTAGAGCTTTCCTCAGAATCCAAGCGGTCCATCTGGGATAGAAGCTAGTTGAGACTCAGGAAGAAAACAACTCAGAAATCTCAGGAAGTCCCTGAAGTCACTCTGCCCCTCCCTCCCTAAGATTATATAAGCAGTAAGGGCTGTTGAGGAGGACAAACTATATATGACCTGTTGAGCTGTCTGAAGCAGAGAGCTCCAAGAATATAGCTTTGATGACTCATTAGCCATACTGGAGTGGGCTTTGGTGATGATAGTGAGTCTGTCTTTGAGCCATCCATGCCTCTATAACCTTTCATCCACATTCTTACAAATTCAATGGTTCACCAACTTGAAATTTGGTGGTATTGTTGCTTTGGTTTGTTATTGGTTTCCTAACTGGATTGCATGGGCATTTGTTCATTCTCCAGGAATAGTGTCACACAACACCCCGACCCTCGCCTCCTCCACCGATAGCAGTGGGGTTACTACAGGTGTGTGTGGCAAAACCTGGCTTTCTACATGGGTGGTGATTTGAACTTTAGTCCTTTTGTTTGCACAATAATCTTACCTGCTGAACCATTATCCCAGATGAGTGTTAAAATATCACACTGCATAGCTCTGTCTGGCTGTGTTTCCAAGTTGGTGTCAGGGATCTTCCGGTGTTGACAGTTACGGTAACAGCATGTGCCCTGACGTCATCCATTGTGCTTTTCTGTCAAGGTCTTTGGGGGAGGGTGCCCTTAGAGTCGCTCCACAGAATCTTGAGTTTTTCAAGCTGTCTTGTGGCTTTATATCAATATAATTTAGGAAAACTGAAATTATTTTTTCTTTTTAATTGAAGATAAAACAGATTTTAAGTTAATGTAAACCAAAAAATAGTTTGTGTACATGCATGGACTGTTAGGTTTTGGGTGTGGTGGGTGGGTTGTTCAAGAAGTCACTAAGCTGGATTGCTTGGGACTAAGAAGTTTATTAGGAGAATTATTAATGCCATGGATGGGGTGGGGGAGGGGAGGGATGGCAACAAAATGGGGGGGCCCAGAGGAGAGTTCAGGCCTTGGAACCAGAAAGAGAGAGACATGGAGAGAGAGACAGACAGACAGACAGACAGAGAGCCAGAGAGAGAGAGATAGTCTCTCAGGAGGGCCAGCACTCACGAGGCAGGAGGGCCCTATTACACCCCTGAAGAGGGAGATGCAGAGAGAGCCAGCAGCCTGGAGATCAGGAGTGTGTAGGGAACAGCGGGTTGTAGCCCTCTGTAACAGACTCACTTCCGCATGAGATGCCCTGCATCAGCGAGGCTTTGAGCTCAGACTCACAGGCACTGTCCATGGGAGCCTATCAGAGTCTGGGAGGAGAGTCTGGATTCTAACGTTAACTAGCTCTTATGCGTAGATATGCCTATACAGATCTATGATGTAAACAGAAATTTTGACTGTTACTTAAACTAAAGATGTTGTCTGAGTTAGGGATTCTGTTGCTGTCATAAACAGCATGACCAAAACACATCATGGAAGGGTCAGGACAGGAACTCAAATAGGGCAGGAACCTGGAGACAACTGAGGCAGAGACCATGGAGAATATTTCTTACTGGCTTGCTCCTCATGCTTCCCTATAGAACTCAGGAGTATCTGCCCAGGGGTGGCCTCACCCACAATGGGCTGGATCCACCCATAGTAATTACTAAGAAAATGCTCTACAGACATGCCCACAGGCAATTCTTACGGAGACTTTTTTTCAGTTGAGAGTCCCTCTTCCCAAATGTCTCTTTCTGGTCAGTCCATTCCCTTCTGCTGAGCGTCAGTTCACTGGCTGTTTAAGGGCTGGATAGAAGGGCCTGGATTTTCCCCCTGGGACCTCAGTTTCAGTTCACCTCTCAACAATCAACTGTTCTAGTTTCATTCTATTGGTGCAATAAAAACACTGATTTAAAGCAATTTCAGAGAGAGTAAAAGGGTTTATGTCAGTTTACAGGTCCCAGTCTTTACTGACAATGAAGTTAGGGAAGGGATTCAAATAGCCTGGAGAGAGGGCCGCAGGGGACTGCTGCTTGCAGCTGGCTCTTGGGTCCATGCTCAGGTAGCTTTCTCATACAGTCCAGGTCTACCTACCCAGAAAATGGTGCCGCCGCTGCATGAACTCAAAATCAAGACATTTCCCCACAGACCAATCTGATCTGGGCAGTTCCTCAATTAAGTTCCTTTTCATGGAACTTAATGACTCAAGGCTGGGTCAAGTTGGAAGGCTGAAGACTACTAGGAAACTAACCAATTGTAAATGATCTGAGGTTCCCCGTTGAGAATTCTAGGATTCTAGTTAGAAGAGCCAGGGTTGACTAGTAATGCCTGCCAAGGCCTCCAAGGAGGGACCAGACCATGCAAGCTTATACAATTCTAGCCCTGACATAAATCAGCTTTGATGGTTAATCTTTATCTCCAATTTGACGGGATTAAGTTCACCATGAAAATATAACCAACGGCATATCTGTGAGGGACTTTCTAGATCACATTAATTGAAGTAGAAAGACGTGCTTTAATATAGGTATTATCATTCCATGGGCGAGGATCCCAGAGTCCATAAAAGGAAAGAGCTGAGTATAAACACTTTCTGTTTTCTGTTTCTGGACGATGGAGTTAGTGTCTCGAACTCCTTTGAGCTCCTGGTGCCTTGCCTTTTCTCACTGTGGTGGACTGTGTTCCCTTGAACTATAAACTCAAAATCACACTTCCTCCCTTAAATTGTGTTTTGTTAGAACACCGGAATCATAAAAGTAACTGCTGCTGCTCCCTTCCCAGATGTGGCCTCCTTAGACTGACTTCTCCGGAAGATGCCAACATGGGTAGGGCGTGTTCAAGTACCTCACCTGAGAAGAGACACAAGAGTGAGAGGAAGACACAAGGTGGTGAAAGGAAGCCAGTCCAAAGCATGCTAATGCTTGCATCACTAATAACAACCCCTGAGATTCAGCCAGGGTCACGGATGGGAGGCGGCTGGACATGCACCCTGGAGCTGGGACTCAGGAAAGGAGGGCACTCAAGACTTGAGCTCCGAGGCAGAGGTCCCCGTGAGTGCTGGAGGATGCTCTTGGCATGCGTGCATGGGTGTCAACGTGTCTGCGCTAGGTTCCACTCTCACCTGGTCCCCCTCTGACAGTGCCAGCAATGCAGCCCTGCAGAAAAAGCTGGCCTGACCTCAGGCCGATGCGGGGAGGTTGTGTGGTCCTGATGGACAAATAAGGTATATCTAGTTGGCCATGTCTAGCTTTGCATCTCGGCTCTCTCTGTGTGACCCTGGGTAGGTTTCTGGACTTTTCTGTGTCCCCTTATTAACCCGGAGGACACAGAACTAAGGCTAACCTCAGTTCCTACCGGCTGTGTCATTGTGAGGATTTTGACGAGTCTCCACTTCCCTGACTTTCAACTTATCCAGCATTTACTAAGCACCCCTCCCCCCCGCCACATCTGCACAGCTGCACACACATCCTGAGCTGTTGCAGGCAACACATAAATGTGCAACCCCAGCCTGACCCTGGGCGTATTGCCCGTCTGGTGATCTCTGGTGGGCTAAGGTGGAGATGCACTATGGCCAGGAAGAGGCTGGGGCATTTCTTCATGTGCTGTTGCTATTGTTGTCTTGATAAGAGTTCCTACTCTTGGGCTGAACACACCGACAGACGTGTTAACGCGGAAGGGAGAATTACAGGCAACTGGGGAATGCTGAAAGCTGGAAAAACAGTGTTCGCCAGGTAAGCCCATAATTGGCTTCGTGATGCAAATCGGTCAGCTCTGATCACGCAGGTGAGCGACACAAGGTGGGCCAATCAGGTGTGTTTCTACATTTATGCATACGGATATGGGACAAAACAAGAGGAAGCAAGGGGGGAGTATGGGAGGGGTCGGAGGGAGAAGTCATGTGGTTGTATTTTAATTAAAAACAAAAGAAACTAGACACCAACTGAAGTGTCACACTGTTGGGAGTATGGCTTCCTGAAATGCAGGAGACAGAGAAGCACACACTCAAGGTTGCAGACAGGCCAGAGCCCCCCGGCCTTGCTGGACTGTGCCAGCTGACATTTAGTCTGTACGCCGAATCATCATAAGATCTGTTTGTATCTACTCACTCATATAGACGTATAATATAGGATAAACCTACTAAAATCTGTACATCTAAAGAAACTAATCAAGAGGGAGGACTCTTGCTAAAATGCTCAATTCCTATCCAGAAAGGCAAAGAGGCTGGACATCAGAAGAAGGAGAAAAGAGGGAACAAGTCAGGAGCCTGACACAGAGGACCTCTGAAAGGCTCTGCCCTGCAGACTATTAATGCAGATGCTGAGACTTAAGGGCAACCTTTGGGCAGAGTGCAGGGAATCTTAGGAAAGAAGTGGGAAATAGTAAGATCTGGAGAGGACAGGAATTCCACAAGGAGAGCAACAGAACCAAAAAATCTGAGCACAGGGGTCTTTCCTGAAACTGATATTCCAACGAAGGACCATGCATGGAGATAACCTAAGACCCCTGCACAGATGTAGCCCATGGCAGTTCAGTATCCAAGTGGGTTCCATTGTAATAGGAACAGGGACTGTCTCTGGCATAATCTGATTGGCCTGTTCTTTGATCACTTCCCCCTGAGGGGGAAGCAGCATTACCAGGCCACAGAAGAAGACAACACAGCCACTCCTGATGAGACCTAATTGACTAGGATCAGAAGGAAGGAAAAGAAGTCCTCCCCTATCAGTGGACTTGGGGAGGGGCATGCATGCAGAGGGTGGAGGAAGGGAGGGATTGGGACAGGAGGAGGGTGGGAACCACAGGTGGGATACAAAGTGAGTAAAGTGTAATTAATAAAAAAAAATAATAATTGAAAAAAAAGAATATATTTAAAAAAAAAAAAGATCTGTTTGTATCACTTACCATGCACTTAACGATTGACTAACATGATGCGTGTGTGAGTGAGTGTGTGGTGTGTGGTGTGTGTGTGTGTGAGTGGTATATGTGTGAGCGAGTAGGATATGTCTATGTGGTGTATGTGTATGTATGGTGTATGTGTGTGTGGTAGTGTGTGTGTGTGTGTGGTATATGCGTGTGTGTGTTTGTGGTGTATGTGTGTGTGGTATGTGTGTGGTGTAGGTGTGTATGGTGTGTGTGGTGTGTGTGTGTGGTGTAGGTGTGTATGGTGTGTGTGTGGTGTGTGTGTGTGCGGTATATGTGTGTGTCTGTGCAGATGCATGCATGTGTGTGTCCTTACACACACTATTCTGAATGTCACCGCTTGCTGTGTTATGAGATCTGCTTTTTTCTTTTCACAATACCTAGATATCTTTCCAGTTTGGTTCAGGTCCATCACATGAGCAAACTTTTAATTTCTGTCTATCATCTATTTATTATCTATCTATCTATCTATCTATCTATCTATCTATCTATCTATCATCTATTTATCTGTTCTTGCATATGAGCGTGTGATGTGCATGCACATATATGGTACATGTATGTGTGGGCACACATGTAAAAAGGCCTGAGGTGGATGCTGCACCTTCCTTGATTGCTTCCTCCTTGTATTCTGCGGCAGGACCCTTCAGGTAGAGCCGAAGCTTGCACACTGGCTGGGTGAGCTGCCAGCGTGCCCAGTGTTGCTGCCTCTGGAATCACAGCTGCGCACGCTCCGCACCTGGCATTTATTGGGTTCTGTAGCGCAGAAACCAATAATGAACCTTAAAAAAAAACAACTGCACAATCAACGTGAATAAATTTTTAATTAAATGCCTCCAAATAGAACATGATGTCCATTTGGTTAACTAATACACTTTAAGTATGTTGAGAAATTTCATTATGTTTGCAAAAGGAACGGAAAGTAACATTCCTCTTTTCTCATGCTCTTGAGGGGCACCTAGGGACTGCCAAGAAAGAGCATCCTATCATTTAAAAAAAGAAAATTGTAAAATTCATTTCTAAGTACTTTTAAACATAAAAAATTGGCACACACAGAGTCCTTTATAGCCACAGCTTTCACATTGCAGATTCAACTATCTGTGGATTAAAATGTTTGGAAGAAATTTGCATCTGTGCCAAACAACCATAGAGTTGTTTTCTGCATGTCATTAGTTCCTAAACAATACAATCTAACAATTGTTTACACGGCACTTAGGTATTGGCTGTTAGGAGTCATCCACAGATGTGTGGAGGCTCCGTGAAGAGGCCTCCTGGGGCATTTACACAAGAGCAGAGCGGCCTCAGACACTTGGGCTTTCTGAACCCTTTCCCTCGGAGAACATCAGAGAATGGCTGCGTGATCTATATATGCTAGTCAGCGTATTCACATGTATGTGGTACATGCTTATTACATATGCTTCCATGTGGGTTGCTCCTGGGTCATGGCTAGAGTGGAGCCTCTCTGTGTTTGTGTGTGTGTGTGTGTGTGTGTGTGTGTGTGTGTGTGTGTATGCGTGTGCGTGCACAAGCGCACAGTGGCCAGAGGACAACCTTTTGTATCCTTCCTCAGGAACACCCCCTACCCTTTAGTTTTGAGGCAGGGACCCTCATTAGCCCAGCACTTGCCAAGTAGGCTAGCTGACTAGCCAGCTGGCTCCGGGACCCACCTGACTCTACGTCTTCAGGCAGGGATTACAAAGACCATGCCATCATCTACAGCATTTTGCACATAGGTTCTGGGGATTGGACTCAGGTCTCACGCTTATAAGATATGCAAGTGCTTTATCTGTTGACGCATCTACCCAGCCAGAAGCAGAGCTTTTAAAGTAAGCACTGGGACCTGGGGAGGTAGTGGTGTGGGTAACATGCCTGCTGCTGAGCTGATAGCCTGAGCTCAGAGTCCCTGTGACCCTCCTGTGTCCTTTGACCCACACCTATGCATGCCCACCACAGCCTTTTCACACTGACACACATACACTCTCTCACACACAAATAAATGAATACATAAACGTAAGGAAAAGGGTGTTTTATAAAACAAAACAAAAACAAACCCAAGGGCTCAGGGGTGCAGCCTCACACCTTGTTAAAGTCCTAGCCCCTGGGACTGGTACCCCTCTGCCAATACAGAATCCTCTTCTAGAAACAGAAGACAGGCCTCAGGTTGACTCAAGAGACGTTTTCCCGAGCAATCTCTGAAAATAGTCCTAAGAGGCACTCAAGAGGCCCCTCCCCTAGCTGAGGAGCCAGAGGCCAGCAATAGCTGCTAGGAGAGGGAAAGTACAGTTTGGGTGGGCTGGCCAGTGGTAGGCCGCCCAAGCTCCAGGGGGTTATCGAAATAATAAAAAATAAACAAGAGGATATGAAGTTGGAAAGGGGACAATAATGGGACGCAGTCCAGGGAGAATTGGAGGAGAGAGGTGGGGGTGGGTATGATCAAAATATGCTGTAAACATGTATGCAAATCTCACTAAATAAAAATATTAAAAAATAAAATAAAAGAAGCCAAAATAGTCCCCAACATGCAGGGTAAGATGTTGGTGGTCTGGAGCTCAGAATCAGATACAGAGCTGGAAGAACAGAGCAAAATGGAACCTGCAGAGTTTCTCCAAGGAAGCCCTTGTCCTTCTAGAAATGTCCAGGAGCTGGTGCCTTCATAGCCTATAGCTTCAAAAAGATGCAAATTACCTCAGAGAGACACGGCACTGTTTTCTTTAAAACAAATCATTTATACGGCCCTTGGAGAGCAAGGAGCATGCATGTTAGGTGTACAGCTCAGTGACTTGGCACAGGCTAGCAGCACCCAGACAGAGCTGGACCATCGGTCACCTCTGCTCCCTCCTGACGACATTGTCCTCGGAGGCTACTGACATTCTGATTCCTATCGCACAGTTTCTGCGTGCTTGTCTGAGCCCCGAAGAAATGGGTGTTTGTGTGCCTTCTCCTGCAACGCCACGCCTTCGAGAGTCACCCATTACCTACAGGAAGAAAGCCCGTGGGGCCTTTTCAGGGGGCTGGAGAGATGATTCAGTAGTTAAGAGTACTGGCTGAGTTTTAAATCCAGTTTTTGATATTTCCCACTCTTACTCTGCTGACCCCTTCTTCCCAGCTACCCAACCGGTTCTGACTTGTGTGTCTTTTAGTTTGAGGTTGTGTGTGTGTGTGTGTGTGTGTGTGTGTGTGTGTGTGTTGATGTGTGCCTAGTGCACATCACTGCAGCTGCTGTGTGTCGTGGTTATGCTGGCCACGTCACATCTGGAAGACAGTGAGTACTTCACAGCACTTCCGGCTTCTGCCTCTTAGGATCTTTCCACACTCTCTTCCTTGGTGTTCCCTGTGCCTTGGAGAGGGCGGCACTGCAACCCACTGAGGGCTGGGCAGCAGCCGACACGCTACCCTCAGTCCTCTGACCAGTTGGAAGTCTTTAACTGACCACTTTAATTGTTGCTCTGCAAAAAGGAGCTTCTCTGGCCAACCGTAGTCAGTGGCTTAGATATCAATATTTACAAGTCAGTGTGGCTACAATGGGAGGGTTCTGTCTTATACGGCTGATTATATATGCCCGTCCCAGGGGCCCATTCACGACCATTGACCTAGATAGCCTGGCTTGAGAAGTTAGTCAGGTGTGTCCCATTCTCTCCCAGATACAGTAATGCATCCTCTGAGATTCAGAGAAGCTGTGCTTGGCAGAGATGTTGGCCTCCTGGGACTGCGCTCATCCCCAGCTGCCTTCCCTCCGGGAGCATCTCAACCCTCTCCCCAGGGCGGTCCACCCCCATTGGTCAGGCCAGGCTTGCTTTGAGCTCTTCCAGGATTTGGAGGAGGCTTTTTCCTGACTGCACTGAAGCCCATTTCCCCACTGCCCTCTCCTACCTCTTCCTTCATCCCCGTCCTCCCCCAACCTCACATTCACTCTAGCGCACACTGTACAGGTGTCCGAGGGAGCTGACTGTTACGTGGAGCTCAGAAAGGATGACCTGTACATTCAGGAATGGCTCACACTTCTTCTCTTGGCCCCACACAGTCCCAGTGGATGTCGGGTCAATGGTGCCTTCTTTCCCCTGACCCTCAAACTATGCAGGTCTGCTCTGGAGAGCTGTTTGCCCAGCATTCAGGGCCTCCAGAGGGAAAAGTCAAATGAGTGAAGAGGTATAAAGTATGAGCTCTCTGAGCCTGAGTCTCTTTACCTGTGAATGGGCTAAACCCCCTGCTCGATAGGACTCAGGCAAAGATCTAGACAGAGTGGGTAAAGCTACTGGGTTTAGGCTTTCTCTCTACCAAGTCTGAAGTTAGTCACTGACAGACTACAGAAAGAGGAGACGGAGGGAGGTAATCTTCAGGTCCCAGTGACTCTCAGACAAAGGGCCACCTGCTTCACAATTTCTCCCAGGGGACTCAAACACTACGGGAACTCTCTAGATGGATGGGAAGGCCCGCCGAGCCCTCCTAGCCCTCATCCTCACTCTGTCCCTCAGATTATAAAGAACTAGAGTGCAGAGAGGTTGGGTGACCCACTCAGTGTCACAATTAGGGTACTTGATTTTTCTGTGGGGGGCTGGCATCACCCATCTCACATCTTTGCTTCTGCAAGTGAGCGAAGAGAACCTTTGATTGGTGACCAAGGAGCAGGAACTAGGCTTCAGGAGGTACAAGGAAAGGAAGGATTTAACCAAATTCCCAGACATTCTCTGACATCTCAAAAGTTCACTTGGGTGGGAGCTACAGCAATGTTTGGAGCCAGCTGCTGAGAGCAGTCAGAACCAGACCCTTCCCACTCCTGCACGGGGCACCTTCAGCGTTAACCACAGAAGCAGCTTCATACCATGAAAAGATGCTAACTGCTGCCAAATTGGAACTGTTTATGTTCCAATGGATTATGGAAAGCTCGGGGTGGCCCCCCATATGCTCTAAGTAGACCCCTGTATCGTCTTCTTTATGCCTTTCCCAAGGCCTTGCCATCCTGACTGCCCCACTCACCGTTCTTTTTCTCTCCCCCTCCATTTTTCCTGTGCTGTGGGTCTGTCTGTCTGGATGTACGTATGTATGTATGTACGTACATATGTATGTATGTATTGTACATGTATATTTTCATGTGTGTGGGTAGCCCCTATTCATGTGTGTGGAAGCCCAAAGTTTGTTTCAGTTTTTTCACCGAGACAAGGTCTTTCAATTAAACATAGAACTCATCAACATAGCTAGCCTCCCTAGCCACCCCTCTCAGGTGATCTGGATCTATGCCTTTGCCTTCAGAGGTGGGCCACCCCCCACCCCCGGCACCTACAAGGATTTCTGGGAGTCTAGTTATGATGCCTGAGTAGCAAGCACTTGATTTTAACTGCAGAGCCAGCTTTCAGCCCTCAGCCCCTCTTCCTGTCTTCCTGATCCACCCTCTCCTCGTCACTTCATTCTTCATGCCATAGTTCCCCCAGTGACACTCGCCCAGTGCTGTTCTAGGCCAGGGTGCCTCTTCCTCATCCAGTGACACTCTCCTGGGACATGGGGACATGAAGCGGACTCTCCTCATGCTCAACGACGTTGTGAATTGTCACCCTGGGTCCCAACCCCCTGCAGACTAGGCGTTCTGAAGCTTCTTTCGCTATCCTGGCTCCATTTCTATGCCCCAGCCGGCCTGGCCGCTGCCTGGAAGCCCTCTTCTCACTGCCCAGAACTCTTCAGCCCCCCCCCTCAGCCAGGACGCTGCCAGAACATTTTTGTTGGCAGCTCTGTCACTGCATTTGGTGTCGGCTGCCTAGTCAAGGTTCATTGGTTTAACTGGTTACCATGCCACTTTGGCGAAAAGTGAGCTGTGTGTTCCTGAGGTTTGCTAACTTACAAATGGTCTCCTATTTCTCCAAATTTGGCCCCCAAACCTGCAGTTTCTGTGGATGAGTCAGTGGAGGGAGAGCTGATTTATTGGCTCGGGTTTGGAGAAAGTACACAAAAGGGGCATTTCTCAGCTTTCTGTCCTCTCCAGCAATGAAGACGCCCAAGACGGAAAGAAGGAATGGCTATATGCTTCAGCCCTAGGCCCAAGGAGTCCTGCCTTGGGCACCCCCTGCCACAGCTGCACCCTTCTCTGCAGTGGGAAGGGTCCCATCCCCTGCCTGCTGCCCCACAGCATGGTGCCAGGGGACATTTGCGGGGCCAGAGAGCAGGGCTCCCTCCACCCCCCTGTCTTTCCACCACAGGAGAGAGGCTGGACCAATGACTCCCACACAATGTGACCATTGACATTTTTGGGTGCCATGGAAACATCTCTTGGGAACAGAGTCCTCCCACACTAAACCCATTGTCCCCTGAGCCAGCCTTTCCCTGAGAGCTCCCTCTTCTTAGCCCTTTCACAGCCCAAGGCTCCTCCTGCTGACTCAGGAGGGGAGCCAAAACCTGGTTTGCTTGTGACTGGCTCCGCTACCCTGGGTCTTGTCATCCCAGGCCAAATCGGCCCCAGAAGCAGAGTACTGCAACCCTAACAGCACCAGGACAGACACCAGAACTGGCCCCCTCCCTGCCTGTTTGCCTTGGAAAGCTGGCAGGCAGAAACTGCCCCCGTGGGGCGGCCTCCTGCTGTGGGCCACCCTCGTGCCAGGCCGGGCTCTGTCTAGGCCTCTGGACATCATCAACCTGGCCACCTGGTCCAGGTTCTTGCTGCAGGGCTCTGCCCCTACGTTTCTCTTTTAAGTTCTGGAAACTTCTCTAGCAGTCACCCTCCTGCCTGGCTCCCTAACCTCCCTGACATTGGCTTGAGCCACCTAACCTCCCTGACATTGGCTTGAGCCAAAGTCGAGCTGTAGAAATCCAGATACAGGGTAAAGCCAGAGAATGTCAGGGCCACAGGAGGCTTGAGCCATGCATGTCCTTTCCTCCCTCTCTCCTCAAAGAGAAACATCGTGTTATTTAGAAAAGAGACTCTGCAGAAAAAAGGGGGAGTGGGTGCTGGCCAAGATCAAGGCCAGGCCCAGCACACAGGGCCTGCTATCTCCCCGACACTATTTCCCTGTGCTAGCTACTCCTTTCTCTAAGCCCCTCAGTGATTAGAGATAGGAGGTCAGCAGAGACCACAGGGACTTGAAGCCTTCATGTGGGTTTCAACAGCTAGAAAGACCTTGTGACTACAACCCCATCTTTCATCAGCAGCCGTGTGCCTCTGCCCCAAACCACTCTCTTCACAGATACCAGTGTGGACCTCAATACCACGAAGGCAGTGACTCAGGGCAAGGGTCTTGATGCTCTGTGGGCCATGAGTGGGAAGGGCTTGCCGATGGACAACCAAGTTCAGAACAGAACTCTAGCTGTGCAAGGGACAAGTTATGTAACCATCCTTTGCCTTGGTTGTATCCAAGGTAGAAAGAGGAATAAATCTTTGTTAGAATGCTGGAAGGATCTGACAAGCAGGGAAGAGAGAGGTTAACACAACAGGAGGCTCACCGGAATACATGGGGTAATTCACCGTGCTATTGGTATTGTGAATCCTGGACATAAAGCCAGGTACATGAATAAAGGGTTCTCAGGCTAAGACTGGCTGCAAATGACTCCCACAGTGAGCATGGCTCTGTCACAAAGCAGGAGGTCCTAGCCTGAGGGAGGAGAGAGCAATCGGTGAGTCCTAGGCAGCTGAGAGCCCGTCAGCAAGGGGTGTTCTGAGCTCTGAGAGTTCCTGCCCGGCTTTCGCATGGGGTGGCCAGTCGGTTCCTGGAATGTCCAAGAAAAACAAACTGGTTATTCTGAGTGAAAATGCAGCCTGGCGGCAGGCTGGGTCTACTTTAAGTTAAACACAGCATTTCTTGGATTCTTTTCATCTTCTTGCCATGGTGGGGTTCCAGAGACATTACCTCACTTCACCTTCCTGCTCTGAGGAGGGGAGAATGACGAGTGTGGGGTGGGGACCCTGGGAGGGAAGGCTGGAGAGCCTCCTCAGAGCTAGGGCTGGCAGAGCCAGCCTCTGTCCCCTGGCTTAGCCTCCCACTGGAAGCAGGGGCTCTGCCAAGAACAGAGAGCACCACCAGCCTGACCTTGGTGTTTAGCAAAGGATTGCAACATTTTCAAAGCACCCCCGCCAGGAGTGCTCTGAAGGAATTGACTGTAGTTTTAGGACTCTAAAAGTTGGTTCCTCTCTTGGCCACTGTGTAATATTTAGCTTAAGATAGCCATGCAGGCCAGCTCCTCAGTGGGTAGAGAGGCCCATTTCCCTGCTGGACACTTTCATTTAGGGTGGAGTTCTTTCTGGTTTTTGAAATTCCTTTTAGCCAGCTTAGGGAGTCCTAGAGAATTCCACAGTGTTGGAGTTCAGCAGCCCAGCTGGGAATGCCAGCTCTCTCTGGGAAGAGAGACATCTGCATCTTGCTTAGATCCTGAATCTTTTTATTCACATATTTTTATTTTTATTAAATGTGTGTGTGTGTTTGTGTGTAGACCAGAGGACAACTTCCAAGAGTCAGTTCTTTCCTTCTACCACGTGGGGCCCAGGGATAGAACTTGGATCCTTGGCTTTGGCTGCAAGTGCCTTTAGCTGCTGAGCCATTTCATAGACCCTTGTTTTTACTTTCACTTGTTTATGAAGTGGCAGGGGTGGGTGTCTCATTGTGAAATCAGGCTGGTCTCAAACTCCAGATGCCCCTGCCTTGGGCCTCCTAAGTACTGTGTTTATAGGTGAACACTGCCTAAGCCTCACCTTTAAGAAGGTGGAAGCATGTCCCCCAAAGTTTCTGTAAAGTTTCTGAATTATAGGAAGCAGCAGCTTCCCAGGCAGTCTTCCACAACAGGGGATTGTTGGATTTAGTTTTCTGGGATTTTTATGAAGATAAGCTACTACATGGCTTCTGGAAACCTGGGGCAGGAAGCAGAGAGCTTGGTCTCTCCTTTTGTTCTATGTCAGCAGGTTCTGCTCAGAACATGACCTCATACCTAGTGCTGGGTTCACATCAGAGCCTAGGGCGCCAGACCAGTGCTTTTATGATCAGTAGTACCTGTCCTCGAAGGCCCCCCTGTTCTCTCTGCATCGCTTTGCTCTGTCCCAGGGGACTAACTTGTAGGAGCCATGTCCACTAAGTCCTTACTTTCTGGGTTCCTCCGCTGTGAGCCCCAGCAGGAAACAGAAGGTACAGCCTGTGGCAGGGAAGTCCCAGAAGGGATAGCCTGTGACAGGGAAGTCCCAGAAGGCACAGCCTGTGGCAGGGAAATCCCAGAGGGATAGCCTGTGGCAGGGAAGTCCCAGAAGACACAGCCTGTGGCAGGGAAGTCCCAAAAAACACAGCCTGTGGCAGGGAATTCCCAGAAGGGATAGCCTGTGGCAGGGAAGTCCCAGAAGGGATAGCCTGTGGCAGGGAGGTCCCAGAAGACACAGCCTATGGCAGGTAGGTGGATGGCAGGCAGTCATACTCCTCCACTGAAGGCGGCAACCGCCCAGCCACTCCCTCCTCCAGCTGTAGCTATCTCTGGCTGCCTGTCACCACTTCGTCCCTCACTTAGAGTGGTAAAAGCTCTCCATTGTCACCATTCCAGAACTGCTGCCCCATCCCTTGGTGTCCTACACCTTGCCCACAGCTTTACAAAGAGTTCATTCATTGTACTCTCACCAGAAACCTTTAATTGCTGTCTTTCTTCTACCCTAAGGACACCACAGAGGGTGACAGCTTTGTCCTTCTGCCCCACCCCTACTCTGCACCTGAAGGGTATGGATGAAAAGTTAGGAGCTCCAATCCACACTCAGAAGGGCAAACAGGACGGATATTGGAAGAGGGAGAAAACAGGAAACAGGACAGAAGCTTGCCACAGAGGGCCTCTGAAAGACTCTACCCAGCAGGGTATCAAAGTAGGTGCTGAGACTCATAGCCAAACTTTGGGCAGAGTCCAGGGAACCTTATGAAAGAAGGGGGAGATAGAAAGACCTGGAGGGGACAGAAGCTCCACAAGGAGAGCAACAGAACCAAGAAATCTGAGCCCAGGAGTCTTTTCTGAGACTGATACTCCAACCAAGGGCCATGCATGGAGATAACCTAGAACCCCTGCACAGATGTAGCCCATGGCAGCTCAGTGTCCAAGTGGGTTCCCTAGTAAGGGGAACAGGGACTGTCTCTGACATGAACTCAGTGGCTGGCTCTTTGATCACCTCCCCCTGAGAGGGGGCAGCCTTCCAGGCCACAGAAGAAGATAATGCAGCCAGTCCTGATGAGACCTGATAGGCTAGGGTCAGATGGAAAGAGAGGAGATCCTCCCCTATCAGTGGACTAGGGGAGGGGCATGGGAGGAGAAGAGGGAGGAATGATGGGATTGGGAGGGGATGAGGGAGGGGGCTACAGCTGGGATACAAAATGAATAAATTGTAATGAAGAAAAACAAAGAAAAGTTAGGAGCTCTAAAGATAAATACGGGAAATAAGAAAGCCACTGAGATAAGAAGAAAGAAAATAAGAAAGATACCTAGAAGGTATCCAGATACTTACTGCCACAACTATTTTTAAATTTTTAAAATGTAGTTTGAATATATCTCTGTATGTGTGTTTGAGTGTGTGTGTGTGTGTGTGTGTGCCACATGTGTGTACAGGAGACCAGTAGAGCATTGGATGCTCTGCTAAAGGCAGCTGTAAGCTGCTCTTGTTGGGGACTGGCAATGGAACTCAGGTCTTCTGGAAGCACAGTGAACAGCTAAGCCATTTCTCCAGCCCCACACATTTACTTCTTTTATAAGAGATGCTCCATTTTCCTGGGAGATTAGGACCATATGTGAAATGTCCTCAACTCTCCTCCTTGGGACATGGTGTCTAAAAGCCATGTATCAGATGGGTGTGGACAGAGGTACAGTTTGTTTGTTTGTATTTTGTTTTTGATGTTTGGGGGGGGGTTGTTTGTTCGATTTGGAGACAGGGTCTGAAGCCCAGGCTGGCCTCAAATTCATGGCTATCTTCCTGCCTCAGCTTTACTAGTGTTTACAGTAGATTACAGGCATGAACCACCATGCCCAGGCAGAGGATATAACTGAATTTCCCCCGACCCTCATTCATAGGATTAGGCATCAGAATTCCTGTCTTTTCTTTCCATTCCTTTTTCTAGTTTGACTCCTGTATGTTTTGCTTTTGGCTCTGATGTGCTTTAGCCTAAGAGTGTGTCTCTGGCCTTTTGTTCTGTCTGATCTACAGCCCTTTGCCAAATTCATCAAGGCTTGCCCAAGACCTGAGCAGGTCAGGCCCAATACCAAAGCTTTTTCAGCTTCCCGTGAAGGTGCCTCAACAATTCACCCTGATATTCAAGGTCTTTGCAGAGTTCCCAGCTCAACTTTCCAGAAACTCCCCTTTCCTGACATCAGATTCTCAGTGGACTGATGGATAGACAGATGCCCCTCTCACACTATCATTTCCATTCCCACCTCGAAAGGAGCGAGCCTCAGTTGAGAAAATGCCTCTGTGAGATTGAAGTGTAGACAAGCCTGTAGGACATTTTCTTAATTAGTGATTCATCCGGGAGGATCCAGCCCCTTGTTAGTGGGCCTGCCCTGGGCTAATGGTCCTGTGCTCTATAAGGAGATCCATCATGGCAGTTGAGCACCACCATAGGTGGGTTCTAGGAATTGAATTCATGCCCTCTGGAAGAGCAGCAAGTTCTCTTAACCCCGGAGCCATCTCTCCAGTCCTAACTGGGAATATTTTAAAAGGAGAAAAACTATACAGCTCATTGAAAGCCAACTTATTTTTCCTAAGAATAAATCACACTGAACAAATCTTCTTTCCCTTTTTCTAAGAGCCAGAGATCTCAGGTGAAGTGTATTGATTCCCACAGGAGTGTGAGGAAGCCTTCCACAGGAGCTGGACAGTCATTTGTCCTGGACACAGACCTGCATTTCTCTCATCCCGAGCAGAGCGGCACTTTCTCGCCCTCTTTGCAGGAAAGGAGATGTTATTGTGCAGACTACTTTGGCCAACAGAATGTGAGTTGAAGGACGCTCCATAAGAACGCATCAAGGTACTTGTTAGCTCTTGGATGACAGAGTCGGCCAGTTCACATCTGTGGATGATGGTGGATTGTGTTTAACATCTGGATAGTTTTACTAGCCACTTGTGAGGGCAGACTAAGACAAAGGACTCTTCAAAGTCAAAGATGGCAGTGACCGTGGAGATAAGAGAGTAAACAAAAGGTGCTCAGAGTGAGCAGCAGCCTGCTAAGTGAGACCAGGGACCCCAGGGAACAGGGGTCCGCAGTGCTGAGCCCTGAGCTCCAACCCCAGAGCCCCAGCAGTGAGCTGAGGGAGAGCACGGGGGCTTTTGGCTGAGAAGTGGCTCGGAACCTCTGGGCCTCCCTGTCCTGCACGTGGTTGGGAGCTTGATGGAGAGCAAAGGGGCAGGTGTAAGGACGGTTAGAGAAAAATTTGCCAACAACTTTTGCATGTCTGTGGACCTTGAACGTCTCCTTGGAGAAGGTTTTGATTGTCCTTTCCTTTGAACCTCAGTGGTCGCTCTGAATTGTGCAAAACCAAGATAGCAATAGCAGGAGCTTTAGCAGCCAAAGTCTGTGGCACCCGGAACCCTCTGTATGTAGAAATGGCTAACTGGGGTCAAGGAGGGTCCTGGGAAAGCAGAGTTAAGACTCCAACTGCTTCTTCCCTTGTGAATGTCAATGTGACCAGGACCTTCTGTTACCAAACTTGGGGACATAATCTGTGAAGCCCAAGTTTGGCTACTGGTCCTAAAGATGCCAATGAAAACAGTCAAATTAATAGCAAATGGCAGAAAAGGATTTATTCAATGTGGCTATTTGGGGAAGGGAGACAAAGAGATCCGGTGAGGCCCACCTCTAGTCCATATTTAGGACCCTGAAGTGATATTAGAGTTTAAATAGTGGGCCGGGACATGCAATCTAAGCAGTGTAAGCTAAGATGTGGTCTTGTCCACCCTGACTCATCACTGCCTGGGCTTCAGCCTTATCCCGATGGTCTGATAACTTAGAACTGTGTGAAGTCCTTTCTGGGAGTGAGCTTACCCTCTGGCTGGCACCAGGCTTCAGCCTTTTCCTTAAATTTCTGAGGCAACACTAGTTTCTTCTGGTTCCTTGTTTCATAGTCTGATAGACTGAGGAGAACAAGTGTATCTTCAAAATATTAGGTGTGGTGGCTCACGTTTTTTATTTAATTTTAATTTTAATATTAATTACAGTTTATTCACTTTGTATACCAGCTGTAGCCCCTTCCCTCATTACCTCCCAATCCCACTCTCCTCCCTTATATCCTCCCATGCCCCTCCCAAAGTCCACTGAGAGGGGAGGTCCTCCTTCCCTTCCCTCTAACCCTAGCCTATCAAGTCTCATCAGGACTGGCTGCATTGTCTTGCTCTGTGGCCTGGTAAGGCTGCAGGTGATCAAAGAACCAGCCACTGAGTTCATGTCAGAGACAGTCCCTGTTCCCACTACTAGAGAACCCACTTGGATACTGGGCTGCCATGGGCTACATCTGTGGGTGCTCACGTTTTTAATCTCTTCATTCGGGATGCAGAGGCAACATGATCTCTGTGGGTTTGAGGCAAGTGTGTTTTCAGGACAGAAGTGGTTACGGGCTGGTCAAGGCTACATAGTAATACTGCATATGAAAACAAACAACAATTTTTGCATATTGAAGAGATTACATCCAGAGCTGTGAGGGGCTGAGGACCTGCCCTAAACTAGTAGATCTCACACGAGGTCAACTGGAATGAGGCTTTTGTCAGGTACTTGATGAAATCCTTATGGGGTTTTAAGCAGATAACCAGGTAAGCCTTTCCCAGTTTGGATCAATGGAGGCTATGAAATTATACATGAATACTTACTTATGCTTATGATAATTTGTTAGGAAGCCATACTTTCCCCTCACCTTACAAAAATTAGGTTTCTAAATCTGTGAATGAAGAATTAAGAATTTTCCTAAAAAAACTGAAAGTTCTAATAATAATATCCTAGGAATTATTGTATTGCACCAGTGAGGCCAGTCTGACTGTTGCTATGGGAACAACTGCCAGGATGAACATTAGGGAAATTTTTCATTCATGTGAAGTTGAAAGTTGTAATGGATACCAGCATTTGATATCTAGCATGAGGTCTTCATTGTTTTCACGCTCATGTCCTCACCTTCTAGCAGAGGACTGTGTAGCTTTTCTTAACTTAGGGACATAATGAAAGGAATGCTCTGAACGACAACTGAGTATCAATTCCACAATGCCATACAGAATCAAAATGGGCTACCACAGTCCCTGCCAGGACTCTAGGTTGAAATGGTGGTTTGAATGAGAATGGCCCCATAGGCTCATGTATGTGAATCCTTGGTCTGCAGCTGGTGGAACTTTTGGCAGAGGATGAGCAGGTGTGGCCTTATTGGTGGAGGGGTGTCACGGGGTGCTCTGAGGTTTCAAAACTTGCACATTCTCAGTGTGTGTCTCTCTGCCTTGTGATTGCTTCAAGATGCAAGCTTTTGGCTAATGCTCCAGTGCCTTGCCAACCTGCTTGCTGCCATACTCCCCACTACGAAGGCCATAGACTCTGACCCTCTGACACTGCAAGCCCCAATCAACTTTTTTCTTTTATAATTGCCTTGGTATCTTATCACAGCATCAGAAAAGTAACTAAGACAGTTGGTCCTCTGACTTCCCTGCTCTTCCCAGGAAGATGGCTTCCTAGCTGCACACCTTACAGATGTGTGCTCAGGAGGAAAGGAAGTGGAGGATGGCCTTCCTGGCAAGTCTTGGAAAATCATACATTTTCCCAGCACCTACTTATACATCATTGGCCAGGGTTCAGGAAATTATGGCTGAGCATACTGAAGCCTGTTTGAAACTTCTGTGTGTAGGAGAGACAGGTGGACAGACAGACACTTAAGAAAGCTTCATTTATGGAGCTGGAGTGATGGCTTAATGGTTAAGGGTACTAGATGCTCTTCCAGAGGATCATGTCCTACAACCATAGCTCACAACCATCTGTAACTCCATGTCAGGGGATCCAAAGCCTCTCCTGACCTCTGTGGGCTCCTGTATGCATGTAATGTGCACATTCAGGCACACACACACACACACACACACACACACACACACACAATTTAAAAAGAAAGCTGTCTTTGCTGTTCACTTCCCTTGTGGGACTATGGCCCCAGTCCCTCTTCCAGAAGCCCACACAGAAAACACATGATGAGCAGAGATGTGAGAAATGTTCAGTTTTTTTAAATGCCAGCAACATTATAGAATAGGGAGGCCTTATCAAAGAGAGCTACTAGGGACACTCCCAGAAACTCTGTAGGTATGTCCAGGAAAATTCTGGGAAAGTGATGAGAGAGGCCACTGTCCTGTGGGTATGTCTCCTGGAAGGCCTGTGATAGGCCTGAAAAATGACCACAGGCTTTTTTTCCCCCCCCAGCCTTGGGAAACTCGTAGGAGGCCAGGCCCTGGGTGGCATGCTGGGCCCTGAGCAGAGCCTGACTTTGCTCCCTTCTCTCCCAGCAGTAACTGTGTGAACATTCCCCATAAGAAAGAAGACAAGAGCATTTGTGAACCCACTGCAGGAAGTTCCAATCCTTTCTTGGGCCCATGGGCACCAGAAAGGGGCTTCCAGCACTGTCTCTTTCTTGTTAGGTCTAGTCCCAACAACCTGCTTTTGTTCTGGCTGCTCTACTATCCCTGCTCATCTGTCACTCAAAGACAGAATGACACATGTCCTGAGCCAACCCACCTGTCCTCCTCGTCGGGCAAGCTTGTCTTGTTCCAGTTAGGTGGACTCACCTACCTGTGATTCTCTAAGACCCACAGTCCTACTACTAAGAGGAATGCATAACGGCAAGGTGTTGCCTAAGGACCTGTGGTGATTCTGTCATCGTTTTCAACTCCAGATAAGCTGAGGCCATCTGGGAAGAAGGACCCTCAACTGAGAAAATGTCTCCATCAGATTGGCCTGAAGGCATGCTTATGGAACATTTTCTTGATTAATAGATGTGGAAGGGTCCAACCCACTGTGGATAGTGCCATCCCTGAGCAAATGGTCCTGGGAGGTTTAAGAAAGCAAGCGGAGTGAGGCTGCAGATCAAGCCAGAAAACAGCGTTCCTCCATGCTCTGCTTCAGTTCTTGCCTTGAGTTTCCTCAGTGACAGAATATGATTAGATGTAGAGGAATTTGAATCCAACAATGTGGCCACTTTGGCTGGAATACAGATAGACATGCCTTTAATCCCAGGAGACAGAGACAAGCAGATCTCTGAGTTCAAGACAAGCCTGGTATAAAAGCAAGTTTCAGGTAAAGAAAAGCTTAGGTCCAGGTATGGCAGTACACACCTTTAATCCCAGCACTCAGGAGACAGAGGCATGCAATCTCTCTGAATTCTAGTTGGCGCTGTCCAGGCAGTTTGAGGGTAAGTTGAGAGGCAGTGCAGTGGAATAAGGTTCATGGCAGTTCAGTTCATGGAATTCAGAGGCAGTATTTAGAGAGAGAGGTTGAAGACAGAACAAGCTAAACACAGGTGAAGACAGAACGAGCCAGAGGAGAAGGAGCCAGAAAATTAAAACAAATTACTAGAATTAGTGTGAGGCTAAGCAGAGCAATTCAGTCAGAAACTCAGAGAAGCCCCTTTCAGTCAGCTTGGAGAGGAGTTTGAGACAGAACAGCTAAGTTGAACCAGCTAGCCAGAGTTCAGAAAGAACTGGAAAGGGTCAGCTTATTCAGCAGTAAGCCTCAGAGGCTGAAGACATTCTAGACCTAGGTAAGACTGTATGGAGGCTAGAAACTTCCAGGACTAGGCCTAGGTTAGCAGACAGACGCGGTCTGGAGAATAAAAGCTACTTTTACAATTAGAACCTAATAAGACCCCTTTCTTCTTCAAGTTGTCTTTGGTCAGAACATTTTATTACAGCAATAGAAAAGCAAATTAAGACAGAACCCATGCCCAGTGGGGTGAGTCTACAATAGCGTAGAGCGGGAAGTGCCAAGGCAAAACTGGTTTAGCAGATCCCAGACGTAAAGGTGCTGTGTGAGGAACTGGTCTGTGAGAGGCTGGTCTGGGCAACAGGCTGCAAAGCACCTCATGCAGGCACAAGCCTGGAACATTGCCAACAGTGGCTCTGTAACATCAGCTGGTCATTCCCCTCTTTAATGTGATATGCCCAGTCTACATTCTCCTGCAGATCTTCTGTTCTGCCTGCACCAACCCTGGTGTCACTCCTTGTCACCTGTCCACTGTTCAGAGAACATAGGAGCTGTCACCTGCTCCAGCCATTACTGGGTGATGGAGTTAGGAGATGGCTAGGCAAGCCTGGCTCTGAGGACACCAGACTGCGTCTTCCTTGAGATGTGGGCTAACTGTAGGGTGGCACTGCCATTTACTTTAAGTAGTTCTATTTTTCTGTGAAACAGCCAAGGGGAAACAAGCCATGGCTTTGATCATATGGCACCACAGATGTTCGCTATAACTGCTCTAGTTCACAGGTTTCCTTTGCAGTTAGGCCACAAGGCTTGCAGATACCCTTGAGTAACCCAGAGTTCAGGTCTTGCTATTTTTCTCTAACTTCAAAGTCTGCCTTTTTGTGGTTTAGACAGTAACTTGAAACTCCATAAAGAGACTGCTTGTCCTCAGGAGTTCTCTCCCTAGATAGAGCCAAGAAGAGATGCTCCTGACTCATATTCAGTGGAAAGCAGCCTCATGACGGCGAGCTTCATCCAAACAAGGGGCTGGGTGCAGGAAGGAGATGAAGAGGTTGTCTTTGGGCCAGTAGCCTGGCTTTAGGTCCTTGTTCTACCACATGCTTGTCAACTGTGGCCTTGTGCAAGCTGTTGTAAGCTGAGGAAGGAGTCACACCCCCTGTAGTGGAAGTCTTGGTGTTTTAAAACCTGTTATGTAAACATAACAATTACGTTATTTTAATGTTGATTTAATGTTGTTTTAATCCCAGGTGTGGGATCTGCGGCTGCTTTAGGCTGTTCACAGCAGCTGACTATTTGTCTCCTGTAGGCTGGGAAGGGCATGATCTTTGCCAGCTGCAGAAAGTTTAAATCTAAGGAATCTGGAGAAGGAATAAGATGCCAAAGCCCAGAGAGTGTTGAGGAAGCTCTTAAGAAGGCTGCTGGTGCTCCCTCCTGTTGCTCATGGTTGCTGCTGAGGCAGTTTGACAAGAAGTTGGAGATACACTGAAACAAAGATTGGACTTGCCCCAAAGATCCAGAGGATCATAACCAGCAGGAAGTAGCCTAAGAGAACTAAACCCCCTCTTCCCACTAATGTTCTTTTCCCCTACCTCGTATTGGAATATTGGAAAGAATTGGGGTGGAGAAGAGAAAGATATTAAGAAACGAAAATAAAGTAGATTTAAAAAATACAACCACAACCCCCTTACCAGCTGATGGTAGGACTGCATGAGCTGGCGATGGGTAAGGACTTAGGTCAGATCCATGTGTTGTAACCCACAGGTAAAAGTGGGCAACTGTAACGGTGCACAGAATCCAGAGGGCAGAGCTGGCTTCCTTCTTCTCCATGTCATTCTTTGGCCTCAGTACCAGTACATCTCGATGCAGTCGTAAGTGCCCTTCTCCCATTAGTCACCCACAACACTCCTTTGCTTTTTAACCACTCTGTTAGAAAATGCTCCAGCCACATTAAGTGACCTCTGTCAGGGTAGCCAAACAGAGATTATTGTTATTATTGCCAGCATCTTACTGTGTTGTCCAGACTGGCCCAAATCTCCAGTCAGCCTCTCAAGTAACAGGAACTGCCAGAACATGCTACTATATCCGGCTTCGAGCCGACCTTATTGGTTTTGCCAGCTTGAACTCTGTGCCAAATTCTTTATCTATGCTATCTCACTTAATGATTTGGGAGTAAAGTATTTAAGGCAGGTTGTAAAAGGCTACTTTTTCATATAATAATTCTTTAAAATAGACAAACAGAAACACAACAATAAAAACAAAAAGTAGTGGAGGGGCTGGGGAGATGGCTCAGTTAGTAGAGTGCTTGCCATGCAAGCTTGAGGACTCTAGGGAATCAGGTCAGAAGGCCCCGTGTGCTGGTGTGCACCTGGAAACCCAGCACTGGGGAGGCAGAGACAGGCGCAGCCCTGGGGCTCCCTGGCCGGCTAGCCTAGCCAAGCTGGTGAGTTCCAGGGTATCGAGAGACCCTGTCTCAAAAAGATAAAGTGAACAACACCTGAGGAACAACACTTGAGGTTGACTTCTGGTCTACACAGGGGCCGGGGGAGGGGAAGAGGGACAGGGAGAGAAAGAGACAAAGGCAAGCAACGGGCATTTTTAAGAAGTGCAAAGGAATGAGCTCCCGCTAAGAAACCGTCTATTTACAGGGAACCCGGAGTTGAAGTAACAGCGCAGCGCCTGCTTTATCTACGGAGAGGGCAACACGTAAAGGATCTCATCTCACGAGCGAGCACACCCACCCCAAGGCGGCTGGGTAGTGGACTTCTCAGTCTTGCACTAGTGACATTTGCAGCTGCATGATTCTTTGTTGTTAAGATTAGACTTCAATTACATCAGCATTCAAACGTGTACCCACTAGATGCCATCATTACAGTTGTGACACAAATGTCTTTAGACACTGACAACGATCCAGGTGTGCAGGGAAGGGAGGACCGATGTGCCCCTGGTTGAGAACCACTGTGTGCCCAGGTAAACACCTATAGTTGTGTCTGACTTTGGAACACTCGGTAACCGTTTTATTCAGAAAGGAAGTGCGGAGAGACAAGTCGTGTTACATGTGAGTTGAGGGCACATGGCTGCCCCAGAGCCTGTCTTGCTGAGGCACAGCCCCTCTGTGGTGACCTCCCCAAGGGTTGACTGGCTGCATATACTGCAATGTCAGGCTCATGGTAAATCTTGGCTCAGGGGCTGGGAAGATGGCTAAGTCATTAAGTCCCAGCAAGCATGTGGACCCAAGTTTGGAAACCAAGTACCCATGTAAAATTAGCCAACTCCTGAGCTCTGGGTTCAGTGAGACTCTCTCAGAAACTAGATGGAAAGCAACTGAGCACTGACCTCAGCATTGACCTCTGGCCCCCACACACATGTGCACAGGAACCAACACAAATACACACACCATCCCTATCCACCTACCCAAAACAATCCTGGGTAAGGCCACTGAAATCAGTGGTATCTGGGCAAAGTGGACAGCCAGTCTGAAAGGCAGCACCAGGCAGGGCCAGGCTTTCATCATGTATAGAGACACAGAGGGGTATGTGGCTGGACCAGGGTGGGGCTTCTACACTTGGACTCAAGGAGCAGCCAGGATGGGGAAGCTGTAGGGAAGGAAAACTGTGATGGAGAAGCAATGACTGAAAGGATTATTTCCAGTTTCCTCTCTTCTGGCCTCTGGGCACCCAGTCACCCTGTCTTTCGCCACCATGAAACCAGAAGTTTGGTCCAAACTGGGAGGAGTGCATGGTATAAGCTCACATGATGCGTGCTGGACACCTTAGCCTTTGGCCAGTAAAGGGCATAAGTCCCTAAGTGTGGTTTGGCCTGCTCTATTACTAGCTCCATGAGTCAGGCCCCTGCAGTTCACACAAGTAGAGGCTGTGGTGGGATGAATGTGGGACAGGAAGAAACTGGGAGAACGGGCGGGCACTGTGTGTGCTCTTTGGGTGGAGGTCAGCAGCAGCAGGTGCCACATGGTCTCACACACTTCTGTGACACCAGAGACTCCTCAGCGTTCATGGATGGACAGAGGTACTGGAAGAACCAGCAGGATAATGGTTCTCCATGGACATTCAGATTCTAAGTTTTTAATTTGCTGTTTTGGGACTGGGCCCAGGCCCTGGCAAGAGCACTTTCCACAGAGCTGCACTTCCAGCCTTTGTTTTGTTTTTTGACAGCATCTTACTATGTAGGTCAAGATGGTCTTGAATTCATTACGGAGACTAGGAGGACGTTAAACTTGAGATGGTCCTGCCTCTGCTTCCCAGGTGCTGAGACTGCAGGCACATGCCACCAAGCCAAAGCTTTAATGTTTGGATGGCAACTTCCATGGAACTGCTTTAGACACATTACTGGCTGGTCAAGCACTCCTCCTTTTGGTCCTGCTGGCATTCCGCTGGCAGAAACTCTGAAAGACAGACAGTGTTTCCCTAATGTGCTGAAGCTTCCTGCTGAGACCTGTACCTATCTTCTGCCAGGCTTCATGCCTGCTAGATGACTGCAGCTTCCGCCGAGCCCTGCAAACAATGTGTGGCACCAGGAGAGACTTGAGCTGTTTAGAGCTCACTGTAGGACCGAGGGCCAGTGACTTACTTCTGGGAAGTCATCTCACACGTGAAGCTAGCATTAAGTTACAGCACTGAGGGTGAGCTAAGCTTGTGGTTTTCAACTCTCGCTGTACTCTCTTTTTCTGAAGTTCTTTTCATATCCAGGTGCACCCAAGGCCATTCTATCCCAATCTTGGGGTGTGGTTCTACAGTCAGCTTTCTAAAATGTTCCCCAGGTGCTAGGGGCAGAGTGCAGAAGCAGAGCAGGAGCCCAGCCTCAGTCTTCAGCAGTGAAGGGGAGATTATGCCTCCATTCCAGATGAGCAGAGAACAAACTTGGTTTTTCTGTCTAGAGCCTGCTCTCTTGCTTCTTGCTGGGTCATTTTACAGGATTACTTGCTTGCTTTGAGACTAGTCTCCCTGGCGGGTTATGGCAACAGTCTTGGGAATATTCGCAGGACTGCAAATGTTCATCTCTGAAGGCGTCTCAAGAGTCACAGTAGGCCCAAGCTAAATGTGATAGATAGACCAAGAGAGGTGAAATCGCTGCGCGGGTGGGTGGAGGAAGGATGCCATCACCTCAGGCTCCAGTGTAGGTTAGGGGTCTGGTGTAGGTGTGGTCAGTTGCCAGTCACATTTTCCATTCAGGGCTTGCTCCTTTAGCTCCATGCACTCCAGGTGAGGTTGACCCCATGAAGCCACACCCCCATTTATTCTCTGGATGCCAGTTCCCAATCACCTTGCTATTTCCTACAAGGATCCTGTCTCTCCAGCTAGTTTGAATAGAAACTGAGTAACCGACTTGCCTTTTTACCCAACGAATGGATGCCCTTTCTATCCTGCATGCTGTGTCCTCAGGGCAAGGTTCTTTGGGAACCCTGTCTGCCCCCCTTAGAAGCTGTAACGTTTTTCTAAGCCCTGTCCTGCGGTCTGACCTGGAGCCTTCCTGGGTGTGCACAGGAGGCACAGGCTGGGTCCTATCACAGCCTGAAGGAGGCTGAGGAATCTGAGGAAGGCAACCTGTAGCCCAGCCCACCCTTGAGCTCACTGCATTCCTTTCACCCAAGGTTGGCAAATTCTTCCCACAGGCTTCTGTCCTACGCTTTTGGCCATAGGGCCATGTGTGGGAGTGAGAGTGAAGCCTAGGAGTGGAGAGTTGGGAGGGGTCAGGATCTGCCCCTACATTGCCAGGTAAGAGCAGGAAGAGGAGCCTGAATTCTATGCCAAGAAAATCCTAATGATCAGATGCAGAAACCACACGATAGGAAAACATTAAAAACTGAAGTCTTGATTCTCTCCCAACAGCCAGTCCCAGCCATGTTTATTACTCAGCTTGTGCTGGAATAACAGTGGACAAAAATAGAAACTGCCTGGCTTTACAAAGGCTCTGCTTTTCTGTCCAGTCAGGACACCTCACTGCATGCCTCAAAGACCCTAAAAGTGCAGGGCCTAGAGGGTGACTGTGGGCTTTGACATCAAGCTGAGAGCAGAGGAAGGTCAGGCTCAATAGCCCCAGTGGGAAACTTAGGGCTTTCCATGAGGTATAGAGCTGCTGGGGTCCCAGAGAGATGCTCCTGGCTGTGGGGCCAGTCTGGTCTACTACATGCAGCATACAGCAATGGCAGTAGGGCCAGGGCTTTGTGCCACTCTGTCTTTGGCCCAGGGAAGCAGTCCTGGGTGGAAGACTCTCCTCTGGTGGCTGCAGCAGGGAGAGGTAGGTACAGAGAAGCAGATTTCATGCCCTTTGTGGCTCTTCAGGATTCCCTAGGAATGTATCCTTAGCCACTAGCTATGTAAAGCAACGATGGCCCCTGGGATTCCCAAGAGCAAGCATGGCTCACGGTGATGTTCCCATTGCGTAGTCCCGGGTGTAGTCGGGGATTTGGCAGGGGCACAAGTGAAGCCACAGGCATGTTGGAGGGCTTGGAAAGCCCTGTTACTGATCCTGAGATGGGAAAGGCGAGGATAAGCCTGAGAGAAGCTGGCTCACCCCAGGCCAGCTGCTTTCTGGAAGCCAAGGTCACTGCTTTGCTATGTCACTCTAAACTGCCAGATGTGCCCACCTCCAGGCTGGGCAGACAATGCTGCTATCTGAGGGGCTGCTTGAGTTCAAACAGGCCTGTCCCGCCTTTGACGACTTTTCCCACCACAAGACAGGCTGAAGGTGACTTCAGTTCATCATGGGAACCTAAGAAAGACAGAAGAGCTTATGTCAGGGGTCTGAGGGAGACGTGAGGGGACTGAGGGCTCAGTGCTGAGGTTGCATGGTGGGTGCCTCCGAGGCCCTGTGAACTCGAGGCCCTGTACCTAAGTTTGGAAGAGGAGCTCTCTCCTTACTCCATCAGAACACAGACCTGTACTGTCTGTACCGCTGCACTTCTGACTCCGAGCTCTCACCCAACGCAATGTGGAACAAGCCTACCTGCCCAGGGAGGGCCCAGGTCACTGCCCACACTCACCCATCATGGTGGCCTGTTTGAGAAACTGGAAACTAGTTTCAAACGTCATCTGCTGCAAAGGGGAAGAGCTTGACTGGATTCCAAAGCGATTGAGTGGTTTATAAACACCCTCAAAACACATATAATCAGCAACCAGGGAGAGGTGGCGAGGATCGACTGCGATGCCTGTCACAGGGCAGAACATTAGGAGGGGTCAAGCAGTGGCAAACAGTGGGTGGGATCACACAACACAAGGCAGGCGATGGCCAGACCCGGAGGGCTCTCTCAGCCCCGCTACCTCCTCATCCAGCTGTGAAAGCCCTGGCCCAGGCACTGCTGATTCTTTCATCTTGCTCATTATGTCTACCTAGTAGCACAGAATCTGTCTAGTTGAGATGTTTCTACCTGGGACTAAAACCTGAAAGGGCCAAAGCCATCGATTATGAACCAAAAGCACCAGCAACTGAGTAGCTTCAAGAGTCACAGCCATCACCTTCCACATTCTCTCAAGGGGACTCTCAAGTGACATAATCCCTATACACTCAACGACCATGCTTCCGTTCCCACCAAAATGCAGGCCTGACAACTTCATTTCTCTTGCCCTGGCCACCCGGCGCTCCACCCAGGCTGGGCATGCTGTCACATTCTGCTCACCATACACGGCAAACACATTCTTGATCTCCTTCTCTATCACCCGCAGTGCGGCCTCGATGCCGTAGGTGCTGGCCATGGCGTGGATGTCGTTGGAGTAGAGGCGGCGCAGGTCCAGCACCTGGGCGAGGAAAGAAGGGACTGACTTAAGTGCCCCACGGCCAGCTTTCTCCTGTGTGTTTGTCTCCACTATTCTCTCTCCTGTGCCAGAGGCTGGGTACAGCTGGTGCCCAGTGTGTAGAGGCAGCAGGGATGGGCGAGAAGGAATGCTGCCGGCAGAAGTGTTGCTGCACACCAGTCGTGGCCCTGTCTTGCTTTTGTAACCAGTGTGAAGAGACAATTTAGCACACACTTTAGACTCAGCGAGAAACCAGCAGGGTTTTTATTTATTATTCATTATTTTTCTTTTAACAAAGATCTGTTTACTGGGAAGGACTCTTGAGAGGTGAGGAGCGCTCCCTCAAACACTTCTCCAGGGTGGGGCAGGGACAGGTTGGATCCCACAATTTACTGGAACTTCCTCGAGGCCCAAGGTTCTAGCTGTGCCACAGGGGCTCTTGGGGCTCTGCCCCAGCACTAGTCCCACTCCACAGGAGACAGAGACAGGCTGTCTGACTGAGTGCTTGACAAAAGGCCCATGTGAGATAACTCGAGCCACAGCCTGTACTCTCAGGAGGTGCAGATCATTTACTGCTCATGCCCTGGGCAAGCTTGTGGGAAAAGAGTAGCACAAGGTCCTGGACAGTGCAGTGCGGGCTAGGAGGGAAGGGGCCAGCGCAGCCCCAGGCTCCTTAGCAGCCTGTAGGAGAAACTCTTATGCGCTAGGCTGAAAGCATCTCTGAAGGAAGGACTGGCGAGTAAGTGGGACAGGAGCACAGGCCTCCTTCAGCTTCACGCAGGGAGCTCGGGGTTGAGCTGCAGCTACCTTTTCCGGATACAGTGAGCAGCACTTGGGCCGGCGATGCAGCACACTATTTCCTATACTCTAATTTGAGAAGAACTTCAAGAGAAAACAAAACAGCACAAGCAGTGTTCTTAAATGATCCGAGGAAGCCGGGCTAGCGATGAGAGGTTTCTCTGCGGCAGAACTAACAGGTACTGGGAGACCTTGGGTCACGGATAAGGGCTCACTCAATCTGGGGACCACAGTGTAGCTCATCTGTCTCAGTAGGGTCCAGAGTTAGTTGATGGGGAGCTTAACTCGCACTGCCTGGTTCCCAAAACACAAAAGGTTGGGGCCGAGGAGTTGCCCAGCAAACAGCCTGCAGAGGTCACCTACCTCAGAGTACTTGAACAGCTCAGGGAGGTTGATTCCCTCTGTGTTCAGCACAAGCTCCTTCTCATTCTTACTGTTGGTCGTTTCGTTCAGGAGGCACCGAGTGATGCCCTTGGTTGTATAGACAATGGCATTGTGGGCCAAGGCCACAACCAAGGAGCTCATGTCAAAATTAATCTTCATCAGTGGGAGCTTCAAAGTCACCTATGAAAGAAAGAGAGCTGAGCCAAGGAAGACTCCGTGAAGAGGGCTGGGGTCTGCAGGTCTACTTCAAAGCCTTCAAAGCCCACTCCGTAGTCTCCTGGCTGGGGAGAGGGGTCCTGCTGGAGGTGCTGGCAGGAGGACGGAATACTGGGTGGTTTAACTGACCCACATTCAAGGTGAAAACAGTCAACAGATGTCACAAAGACATGGACACTCAAGTCCACCCCACTGCCTGTCCTCTCTAAGACCACAATGAAGTGTGTCTGGCTTTAGGCTGGGTCCCATCAGCAAGTCTAGCTATCTAAGCTTTGGAACAGTGGAATTTGATTGAAGAAAGAAAGGACAAGGAGGGCCAGGCGCAGTGGCACACACCTGTAATTCCAGCACTCGGAGGCAGGCGAATCTCTGTGAATTCGAGGCCAGCCTGGTCTACAAAGTGAGTTCAGGACAGCCAAGACCACACAGAAAAACCCTGCCTCGAAAAACCAAAAAGAGGACAAGGAGTATGTTTATGCTGACACCAAAGCATTAAACCACTCAGTCTTCAAAGGAACCATGAGATTCGGAGGACGGGGTCCAGGGGACCTTTTGGGGAGGCAGAACTGAAGGCTCACTGTCTTTTGGCAGGAAGGAAGCTGCTATACCTGTGGTGTACGGGGACACCTGTGATTCACTGGGAAGGTCTCACCCGCTGGGCCTGCCACTGACTGGCGTGTGCGTGCGCACGCGCACACACACACACACACACACACAATTTCTGGGCTCTAGGGGTTGGGAAGTGGGATATGTGGGGCTGTGCTTTAAGAGTACTGGGTTGCCAATCGTTAAAAAATTCTTACTGGGGGGTAGGGGTGTAGAAAGGGCTCAGCGGTTAATAACACTGGCTGCTTTTCCAGAGGACCCGAGTTTAATTCCCAGCACCCACATTGTGGCTCACAACCATCTGTAACTCCATTTCCAGGGGATGTGATGCTCTTTTTGGCCTCCAGAGGAATCGCACACATGGCGTGTACTTACACTCACAGGCGAAATACCCGACATATAAACTAAAATTAAAAAAAGAAAGAAAAGGCTCCTCAAGGGACATTCACACAGGAAGAGCAGCTTGTGGGTTCAGTGGTACGCTTCTACTGGAGGTCAGACTGGATATAAGCCCCTGGCCCACGTTTACAGACACTGACCTGGCACCAGAGGCTCTTCTCGGTGTCATACTGGTAGTCCTCAATGAACGAGTGGGCCTCCCGTACAGCCTGGATCCGGCGGTCTACGGCCTCAGGTCCCTGAAGCCTGGAGTGGCGGTGGGCAGGTTTCTGGGATGGTTCCTCCTCAAGGCCTAAACCTTCTTCCTCATCTGGCTCACGGGCCTGGGGGGCACCTTCGCCACTGATGTCCCCTTCCTCTTGTACACCCTCTTCTTCCTCTTCCTCCTCCCCTTCTTCCTCACTCTCATAGTCAACCTGGCAGGAATTGAAATGCAGGCAGTCAGTGAGGGTCCCGGTCACCTGAATTTTACCCACAGAACAACCCCAGGCCATGTTGGCCCACGAATAGCCTCTCGGCTCTGATCTGGACACCTTCCATCACCTTTCCTCTGAGACGGTCGCCCCTCGGTCCCGATGTGCCCGTCAGGGGCAGTCACTTGCCACAGATTCCTTGGCTCACCCACTCACCTGAGCTTTCTCCCCTGTGAATTTCCTCAGCCTCTCTAATCTTCTCTTTATCCTTATCGAGATTATGACACTGGGGATTGGTTTGGGGAAAGTGAGGGAGCTCAAGAGGACAGGTCTACTGTACAAGCAATAGACCCTGACTTCTTGTCTGTCTTCTCTGGGTCTTTGAGTCTGACTCATATCCAGCATTAGCCAAGATTCCAAGAAAAGTCCTGTCTGACTAAACAAGAGTATACTGGACAGACAAGTCTTCCTTCAGACTGCTGGCGGGTTCCGAGTGTGACGGAGGGTACAGCCCAGAGGCTGGGGAGAGCAGACGCGCACTCAGCCAGCATTGCTCACCTCTTCTTCTTGCTTCTCCTTGCGTTTGGTGTCAGAAGCATCTGCATCCCCCTCCTCAGCTTCAGCATCCACAATGTTCCCCTCCTCTTCCTCATCCCCTTCCTCCTCTCTCTGTGGTTTGAGATGAAGGAGAAAAGTGATTAGTTCTAACACTATCCAGCAGTCAGTGAATCCGCACAACGACCCTTTCACTTAGTGATGATGCAGCCACCTTCCCACCGTCCATCTACTTCCCCCTCTGTCAGTCACCTCTCCCCACCCACGACCTAACCCAGCCTGCTACCTAGTGTCCACTCACCTAGCCTGGGTCTGCCAACCTCTGTGCCTGTGACTTTTATGTGCACCATTTGTGAGCCTTTTGTGTTTAAACATACAAAGCAGTGGGTTCTGTTGTGGTCTGTATCACTCTCAGTGTACTTCATGCTTCCTGCCCTCTCCATCTTCCCTCTCTGCTCGTTCTTTAGTTCTAATGGCTTGCTAATCCCTCCTCGTGCTTTTGTGTCACATACATTTCATTACCCTCTCTTATTTACCCTTAATTTTTTTTTTTTTTTTTTTTTGTTACGGATGCATTTTAGTGGCAGATGGCTGCCCACAGTCATTACAAGATGAAAAAAATACTGCTCCAATGTTGCAGGTGGAGCTGAGGAAAAAGCTATCTTTTCTTCCTGGCATCAGTTCCTAGTTTCTTGGCCTCTTTCTGGCTAAGTCAAGACTGGACAGATGGTTAAATACAGTTCATGTCAATCTTGTGCTAGAATTAAAATGTCAAAGCCACAGGAAAGGAGGGACCTAGGACTTTCTCTGACCCAGGCCACCCTTGCATTCTAGACAGGCCAGAGCCAGGTGATACAGAGCTAGGTGGGGCATTCCCAGGCCCGCTTGTCAGCAATGGCCTCTGTTTGCAGCCCTAGGTCTGGTCCTTGGCTGTAGGAACCTCCCACAGCAGCACCAACAAGTCTTATAGAGTGCTGAGAACTATCACAAAACCTCCCCCAGAGATGAGACTTTGGGCCCTCCATGCCTCTTAGCCTCAGGATCAGTCCTATGCACCTCACAGGGGCCCTAGCCCTGGCTCACCCGCTTCCTCCCCGAGTCCTCGGCATCATCAAGGTCCTTCTGAGTAGCTCTTCTCGTGTTCACAGTTCTGAAGGCTGAGGCTTTGCTGTTCTTCTTTTTGATGGCTTCCATTAGTAGTTTAAAGAATCTGAATGAGAAGAAAACCATCCAAGCCATCAGGCTAAGTGTGTCCTGCCCTTCCGTGCTGAGGGACTTGCATGGGAGCTAGCACAGAGGCCCAAGGCCAGCATCTCCCACCCACCTCTTCCTTCCCCTACTTACTGAATCTGTCAGAAAGAACACCTGTCCCACACTTCAGCCTCATCTGTCTACATGCTATGTCACTCTGTGAGTGATGTTCTCTGTGATAGACAGCTTCCTGCACTTTCTTACTTGCTTGTCTGGAGAATGTGGCTGTTAGTATGTACTATGCAAGCTTGTCTTAAGCACCATGTGCTTTCCTTAAGGCTTGGTAGAGCTTGTGTTTGGTAAACGGCAGATGCTGGCGCCACTGTGCCTGTCATCTAATCAGAGATGGGAACCCAGCCTGGGACAGCCCAACCTCTCCCGACATCCGCAATATCTCAGCACAGCAGGTCTGGCTGAGTCAGAAGAATCCCCAGCCTCGTATTTGGGAGCCCCAACAACTGAATGAATGAGAGATGGTCACACCAACAGGTTAGAATCCAACCTATCTGAAAGAACTCATGGGCCCCTTCTCCCTAAGCCCCTCATTTTAAGGGTCCCTTGGACCTCAGCCTGCCCCATTTCCACATTGCTTAAAAACAAACAAACAAAACAAACAAACAAACAAACAAACCTTCTCACTCCTTGAGCAGGCACTCAGCTTTAATTTACAAAACACTAGGTCTCACCTTAACCCTTGCATTCATTTATCCTATGTTCTGAGCTCTAACCTGTGCCTAACCCACTAGTCCTGTAGGCAAGCAAATGATGAAAAGACATGCTCCCAGGCCCCATGCAGCATGGAGTTTTAGTTTGAAAAGCAGCAGGTCACACGTTTTTACTGTTTTGGTCATTAAAGCCTAAAGACTATCATCTTCTCTTGGTGTTTTTGTTCGTTTGTTATTGATTTATTCATGTGCTGAGTATCTGCCTGCATGTATGTTGTTACTATGTGCACCAGATGTGTGCCTGGAAACCATGGAGTTCAGAAGAAGGTATCAAATTTCCTAGAACTGGAGTTACAGATGTTTGTAAGCCACCATGTAGGTGCTGGGAACCAAACCTGGATCTCTGCAAGGTCTCTTAAGCTCTATGCCAACTCTCCAGCCATTTCTGTAACTTTTTAAAGAGTGCGCAGTTTTGCGGAGACCCACTATTCCAGCCACAAGTGTGCTCAGCAGGTGCTGAGGAAAGGGGGCAGGAGAGTCAGAAGAGAGGAGACAGGGCAGTTTTGGAAAGAGTGAATAGTAGAAAAGGGCGAGAGACTTCTCATGTTATAAGGGTCACTTACCCAGGGCCCCACAGAGGAGATGGACTAAAGCAGACCGCTCCCTCCACAGCCTAGGGTTATTGCTGTCATCGAGTGCCTCCGTCCTGTCTCATTATGGACACCCCAGCTCTGAGCGCTGAGGTTCCTTGCCCACCAGTCACCCTTGTCCATCTGTTCCTACTCAGGCATCCTTTGGGCATCTGCACTGGAGGTGCTGCCAATTTGCTCTTCTGTGACCATGCCAAGAGCGAGGGGAGTGACAGCGTTCAGCAAATGCTCTTTGAAGGCCGTGCTACTTCAGTATGGCAAATGAAAGGAACCAGAGAGGAATATGGCAGAGGACCCACCCATCCTACGTAAACCACTATGAACGGCAGAAGCGGCTGCTGCGTGAGTCTCATGGCTGGTCCAGGGGCCAGAGCCTACAATCTTTGACTCACACTCATGCTCTTCCACTCTCCCACTCTGACCCACTCTGCGGTTAGTCACACAAACAGCCAAAGTGAAGGGTGCCAGTAGCAATATCTGAGACCATTTGTGTCTATGTGTTTCTGTTCCTTTTCTTTCCATTTTGTGTGAAAAACAAAAACCAAAAGACTTATGATCTACAGATGAAGAAGGCAGAGGAAAAGAAAAGGGGTAGCAGAGACAGGAAAAGGGAAGAATGGAGAAACAGCTGTGGGGCATGGTGACTATCAAGGCCCCTGCCATTTCCTATAAGCTCTGAGGCCTTAATGTGGTTGAATCACTCACTGCCTGGGCTGACAAAGGCATGCTAAACGGCAGCCCATAACACAGACTGCTCTTACCTTTAGCTTTGCCTGAGACCTCAGAGGTCTGCTATGGACTCACTACCCAAAGTGACTGCAAATGACCTTGTTTATCACAGCTTTTTAAGTGTACAAGCAAAACACACCTAGGAGTTCCAAAAGTGCTTGACTGCTGGGAACAAGCCAGGATCATCACTTGGTGAGAAGAAACACAAACAAGTGGTTTAGGGCTGGCGAGATGGCTCAGTGGTTAAGGGCACTTACTGCTTTTCTAATGGACCCGAGTTTAGTCCCCAGAACCTACAATGGATGGTTCACAACTGCCTATGACACCAGCACTAGGGGGATCTGACATCTCTGGCCTCTATGAACAGAGGCAGAGGCAGGCAGATCTCTTGTGAGTTCAATACCAGCCTGGTCCAGGAGAGCCAAGGCTAAGCAGAGAAAACCTGCCTCAAAAAGAAAAAAGTGATTTGCTGTTTTCATTTCAACAAGGCAGACAGAACTCTAAGCTCAGCTGCCATGTACCTCATGGAGTCCCACCTGCCTGGCAGCTAAAGCTTTTGGGTGAAGAGAAATGGAGCAAGCTGTCAATTCAACCCCCTGTCAGTCATCCTCGAGAGGCCCTGCGGTGCTGACCCTTCTCAGAAGAGAACTTGCAGGCCAGCACTTTGGAGCCCTACTCCTCTGTTATTAACAAGCTGGCAAGCTGGAGCCTATTCTGTGCTCCTGCCACGTTGCCCCCTGTCCCAGAGCATATGGAGGACTGCCTGGTGGAACAAACACAGGGAGGCACTGACGGAGCACAGCGAGCAACCGGGGTCATGTCATCTGGGCAGGATCAGCTGGTTGGTGGCTCCTGTCCAAAGGACTTCATTTTCATCTGAGTTCAACGGTCCTGACAGCCATCCTAAAGGCCACCTGCTTAGAGGGCCAGCTTACCAGGAGGTCTTATCTTTGCTAAAGGCAAATAGTCCCTCTCCTTTGGTCTCACCTGCCTCAGTAGCTGCCTGGACTAACTCAGCACAAGAGTGACGGGTGAAGTAGAAGACTTTCTTCTCTGCCCACCACTAGCTCTCCTGATCTTTGTGTGTACACATGGCGGTGTGCATACAGAACCCAGAGGGCAGACAACTGTTGAGAGTCAGGACTCTCCGTCTACTATATGAGGGCACATGGATCAAATGTCAGGCTTGGTGACATGCGCCTTTACCCTGAGCCATCTGATGGTCCGTGTTCTCTACAAGTTAGCAGCTCCGGATTGACCTCGGATCCTGTCTACATAAAAGGCAGTGGTTGGGGGCCTGTGGCCAAATCCTGCCAATGATGGTATCTCTTTTGCCTAGAAGTATATTTACTAGTTTAGGAGACTGACTTTCTTTCTCTCCCCATCTGCTCACCCAAAGCAAAAGCATATAACAAGACAGCAAGAGGAGGCAAACCCTTCTTGTTTAAAGCAGAAGATCCCGGCACCCTGGCCCACATTCTTGCCTACGAGCGCCAACCTCCTAAAATAGATTGCACATTCTGCCAGTGGCCTCCCAAGCCGTGTCACCACCACGGGGTCAGTGGGCAAGTCAAGTGCTTTGGTCAATCTTCCCACCCTCTGACTCTGTACCCTCAGCTTTATGGCCTATGCTTTCAATTGTCTGTCAGTGTCTGAATGTGACAGAAAGAGGAAGTTCATTCTCCCTAGCAGACAGAAACCAGAATTCCTGCATGGAGCATATATTTACACAAAGTGGTTTAGAAACAATGCCACTGGCTCACTATCAGCTGACTGGAAATGAGTGAGGAAACACATTTACAGGTGGGAATCCCAGGGCATCCGACTCCACACGGTGTGCTGGTTGGAAATACAGAAGCACCACTGTGATGGGGCTCCTTTACTTCCTGTACAAGTCCTCCCCACCTTAATGCCATGAGCAGGAGAGAACTCATCAACCCAAGACAATCTGCAGTAACAGGTGGCTAAGAATGGTCGCAGTCACAGGCCAGATGGGGGTGAGGGCTCCATACTAGATGGCAGGGCCTACTGTTCTTTAAAGACATCCTTTGTGGACTCATGCCAGGAGGCTCCCTGGGCCAAAGTCAACGACAAACACAGATTGTCCTCACCTGGTTTCCATGAAGTGCAGGATGTCCTCAGGTCTCAGGCACTTCTCCTGCTGGTAATACACATGTGGCAGGAACTGAAACCGGAGCTCATACACCCGGAATTTATTTTGTTTTTCTCCCATACAGAAGGACTCCTGGACGTCAACTTTTTGCAACACCTGGAACCAGATGAACACAGAGAATCTGACCTGTTCAGGGCACACGTGACTATCTGCTACTGCAAAGCATCACAAGATTCCACAACTCTGAGGTAGCTGGGGCCATAGCCCCAAACTCCAAAGCTCTGCCGCCTGAATCCTTGGGGGAAGTTTGCGAGAACAGCCTAAAAAGTACTTTCCTAGTGTGGCCTGAGCCCTAAAGTGTGTTGTGTTAACCCAGGAAGCATTCTTTCTGCATTCTTCTGGCAAATGTTATGGAACCAACTATTGTCTTAAAAGCTTCTTGTTGTAACCCTGCTTAGCACCTGGTAGAGGCAGTGTCTGTCTTCCTGGTGGGAGTCTGGGGCTAAGCTGCCAGCAGGCTGCTGTTGGGGTAGGAAGATGCAGGATAAGGCCTTCACCTGTGTGTGAGAGTATGAGACAGTTACCTCCCCCAGGCACACCCTGGTGAGCTGCTTCTTCAGACTCTTCACTCTCTTCAGTGCTTTCTTGGTGTTGAACACAGGCACGCTCATCATAGGCGTCTTGATGTTGGCACTGGCCACCATGAGAATCTCCCTCAGCCTGTCAAAGAATAAGGACATATCCCATGAGAAGTAAGCAGATTTTCTCGTTCACCTGAAAGCTGTTTTGGAGATGGCGGAGCACATTCTTGGCATGAGAAGCCCTGGGATGTTATGGGGGGTGTGGTGTTACCAGAGTCAGCGCTGCTCCTGCCAGATTCCCTGCCTGCAGGACTGGCTCCTGTGCGTAGGTCCACCTAAGGCTTGCTTCCCTGCACCAGTCTTGGCATTTGGCAGCCACTCAGAGAGCTCAGCAAATGGATGAGATGACCCAACCCTCAGCACTATTGAGGCCTGCCAACCTCAGCCCCAGTCCAGCAGGCTCAGCCTCCTGCAGTCTCGGGAGAGAAGCCCATGCTAAGTCAGGGAGCTGTCGTGGAAGGAGCACTGAGCGAGGCCTGCCGCGTGGGCCCACACCTTCTGCCTCCCGGCAACCACCACACTACAGGGTATAGATATGCACCTATGGGGCCCTGGCCACAGGAATGGCGCTCCTCGAGTTGGGCGGCAAGGTGGCACTGTGCTGGAGTGTTAACAATGTTCTTGTGTGGGAGGGCTCTAAAGTATCTCTGGCAACCTGGTGAAGGATGTGGCAGAGGGATACATAGAAATCCTAAAAGATCAAGCTACAGAAAGCATTCAGGCTGCAAACACGCTCCAGAACCTCAACTGAGGATCCACACTCAGAGGAGACTTAATCCCTCGCTCACCAGCACCCTTTCCCAGCCGTGAGATCTGCAGTGTGCACCCTTGGGACCCTGTACCTTGGAATGCCCAGGGTGACATTCATCTCGCCTCTGCCTGCGAAGTGGAAGGTGTTCAGTGTCATCTGTGTGGACGGCTCCCCAATGCTCTGGGCGGCCAGAAGGCCAACAGCCTCGCCGGGGTCACACAGCGAGCGCTGCCACTTCAACTGCAGTAAGTTCCTCAGCCTGGAGACAGAGGGGACAGCAGGGATCAGGGACAAGTACGAGACCGCCCACGACACCACCAGACACCAGGTATACAAAGCCCTAGTGGGTTCTTTGTTTGAGTCACTCAGGTTTGCTACAAGAACATCATGTATCCTTGCCAGGCCAATGACAAAGGCCTCTGGGCAGTAGTTATTTTGAGAACCATTCACACCCCTCCCCCACTAGAAAGAGAAGTTTGGAGAGGGCTTACACTTCTGCTCCACCAACTAGAAATAGTTTGGGGTTTATCAGCAGTCAGAGGCAGGGGTGCACGTGCGTGTGTAGCTCACATCACGTGTCTGCACTGCACAGTTCTGTGATGTACTAACCGCCCTTCCCAGACACTAGCCCAAGTGAGTGTGGAGGGCGGTGTGCACGTGGAGGAAGCCAGAGAGCTCTGTCCATTCAAGTTCTTCTGGGTGCTCTTGAAGGCAGATGAGACCTTCTGGGGTGCAGGCAGAGGCTGCCTTCCTCTTCTGGAGTGGGTCAGGGGCCCACAGCCCATGACACAGATCAGTGTCCTTACCTGTCCAGGGAAAGCTCCGACTGCTTGTAACTCTTCTCCGCTTGAGTTGCCCATTCCTGACTGTAGTCGTCAATCTTTTTTTCAAATGTTTCAGACACAGACGCAAAGTAGATGTCTGGACGCCACACAGAAAGGCTAGGGTCGGGACAGGGGGCGGCCCTCTTCTGGTATTTCCATCGGCTCCGCTCATCTAGTTCATACCACATCTGTAACATCTGCACACACAGCAAGATGTGTCTTAGCTAGATGGGAAGGTATCTCGATGGGCTTCTAAGACTCCTGGCATAGCAGGGGCACAAGACTCAAAGGACTGGCTTTGGCTGAGAGTAGGGGCTAATGCAAGGCATTACCTGGCTGTGGTGAGGTTAGAATCCACCTCAACAGGCTGGAGAGATGGCTCAGTGGTGAAGAGAACGGGCTGTTCTTCCAGAGGACCCACAGGGCAGCCCACAACTATCTATAACTCCATTCCCAGGGGACCTGACACGCTCACACAGACGCACATGCAGGCAAAATACCCAATGCGCGCACGCGCACACACATAAACAACAACAAATAAACACCTCAACACTTAAAACAGAACAGATTCTACTGTGTGATGCTTTGGGCAATTAATCCTGGCCTGTCCAAACAAATCACATGGTAGGGGAATGACATCATTACTGTCCAACTGGGATTCCTCTGGAGGCAAATGGGGTGTTTGTGGCAACCAGGTACCAAGAATGAGGTGAGCCAAGTGCCAGTTAGCATCTCTCTCTCAACCCAGGCTGGCCTTCTCTCCAGCAGGTCTCTAACCAGCCTCTGCTCACAGCTGCCCTCCCCACCTCTACTCTCCCTGACTCATCACGCCTGGTGTGGCGAGGCACCCCTGCCACCAGCCCTAGTAACTCCCTCCAGCCCTACTGCTCACACCTTGCAACGAGCCTCCTAGCTACGGTCTCACATGGCAACTGCTGGCATCTTGCCTGATACATCCCATTCATTATTAGGGAGCCACTGCTCATCTTTCCTCCGGCGGAGGCCTGACCAAGTTACCTGCTGGGTCTCCGGGCTGCGGCCATTCTGGTTCTCGCCCTTTAGGTTCAAGGCTTTCACAGCTGCCTGAATCTTCTGGGAAAAACTCAGGAAGGCGCCTGTTCTCAGCAGGGCATTGGGATGCTTGCTATGCCATTTTTTAATGGCTTTGAAGTGGCGGAGCACTTTCTGGGGATCTGCTCTGGATAAAACTTCATGAAGATGCTTGGATTTCATTATCACCTAAGTAAATAAATCACACAGGCAAGATGACAGCATGAAAGATGGGCCACACTGCAGGACCCAAAGTGCACGAGGAGAGTCCTCAAAACATCTCTTAGAAGGAACAAGCACTCACTGGTGAATAAAGCCCCCATCATCAGGAAAGAGATTAGCTCATTAAGAATAGCTTCCTAGGAAGAAGGAAAGAAGGCCAGGGTACTGGGATAGAAGCAAGTAAGGTGAGGGCCTAGGCAAGCACGAGCGAGCCTTAATTCTGCCATCAGAACTAAGTCCTGGACAGCTCATGATGGTTTCAGCTTCCTAAGCTGAAAACCAGGGTAACTAACTGTTCAGCCCACGGCAATGGCCATTACTTGGCATATACAAGTTACAGACATTATAAGGTGGGCCTGTGTTCAAACCCTTGCCCACCTCCCACCAGTTGGCTACTGTGGCGTCAGCATTTGGTTGCCTCTGCTGTAGACTGAACAGAGCGCTACTTCAGCTCTAGATTGCACAAAGGAGGTACATAGACTTGCTGTGTGTTTCAGTTTTAGGCCCAGGACCTCCACTCCCCAAAGGCAATTACTATTCCACAAATACTCATGTTTTACCAAGACCTGGTATAGTCATAGTCTAAGGAGGAGCTCTGAAAATATCAAAAGCTTCAGGACACTGATGGGGGCTTTATAAAACTTCTGGCTTTTCTCAATGGTCACATGGCTGGAGTGGCAGCCATCACTCACAGGCACCAAGGGTCTGACGTTACCTCATAGTTGCTGGCCAGGAAGGGAAATTGCTTGGGCTGCAGGAACTGTGTCTTGGGAATGTCCAGGCCATCCTCCCCATACAGGAACTGTACCACGCTGCCATCGCTATCACGAACTGTCAGATCGTACTGGACGACCAGCCCCTCCAAGTGCTTGATGATGCACCTGTGAGGAAACTGCTCAGCGCCCCGGGTTAACCCCTCCCAGGGCAGCTCAGAGGGAAACAGGTGACAGGAAAGGGGAAGGAAGGGGCTGCTGTTGCAGATAAACAGGACTCTAGGAAGGATCACTTCCACTGCCCCAAGCCCTGGGACCCAACTTTCAGAGGCCACATTTCCTGCGAATTTTCAAGGAGATCACCTCAGGGATCTGGCTACCACATGCCCAGGGCCAGGCTCCCATCTAGTTCAGCTGCTGGGGACCCCCACCCCTTCACTCCCCACCCCTTCACTCTCCTGTATCTTAGAGCTCTAAACGACTGGCATCCTTAGAGTCACAGGCAGGCCAAGAAGGAGAGAGGAGGGAGAACTGAACTGTCAATGTTGAGAGATTGCCAAGCAAAGCGGCATCACCAGGAGTTAAATGCTGACATCATGTCCCTAATCTGATGCCCCTCATCTTCAGTCTTCTAGTGACAGCTGCTCCTTTAACCATCCCTTGCTTTCTATCTTGGTCACTACTATGTGTCCACTGAGGTTTCCCACGATCCTGTTCTCTCCTCCAGCATCCAACCCAAGCCACAAGGGTAGAGCCAAGTTTTGGCCTCCAATTTTCATGGCATTTAACTCATAGCCTGGCAAGCTGGTGCCAAAGCCCAGCTCTCCTTTGGCCAAACATGGTGGTGATGTTAGTCTTTTGCCCTCTACTATACTGGTCTTACAGGGCCTAGCAGCTCCGCCCCATTTCCACATCTCCAGGTTTCTTCCCTGAGCTTCAGGCCTTATCTCGAGTGGCCCACTGACATGTGTTCTTGGAACCTCTTGCTGTCATATCACAGGCAGCCATATTCCCCTCATTGCCATCATTACTCCCACTGGCATACATTCTTTGAGAGCAGTAGAACCATGACAAAAAGCCTAGGACTGTTTGCTTTCCTACCAGAAAGGAAAGAAAAGGTCTTGGCTGGTGACCCCCCGGGCGACAGCTGATACTAGAGTCCTCTGTGTGTATCCTAGGCTGCTGAGCCTCTCAAAGGACAAGCTCACTACTGCCATCTAGGCATGTCCAACCTTCTGACAGGCTCATCATACTGCCATCTACAAAGCTCATCCCTGAGAACGGTGTAATGCAGCTTTATACAGGCATAACGAATCTCATAATGTCTGAGGTAAGGTGACAATTTTGTGTTGGGCTGTGTTCACAGACATTTTGAGGCACACGCAGCACACAGGCTGGGCACACCCAGAAGACCTGCACAACACGGGGCCTACTGTGTAACCCTCTGAGGGCATGCTCTACCTGAACATAGAAATATTGTATGCTATTTTCTGTCTCAGACCACACAGGGAGACATTGAAAAGAGATTACATCATCTAAGGACTCCTCAGTGACACACGACAGGAGCAAGGTCCTAGAACACCAACCCGCCTACCACAGGGCTATAGGCGCTGTTACCTTTGCAGATAACCGGAACGGCTGGTTTTGACAGCAGTGTCCACAAGGCCTTCTCTCCCTGCCATGCAGTGGAAGAAGAACTCCTATGGGAAAAGAGGGAGCCAGGCCCCACAGGTGGCAGTGAGCAGCAATATTTCCTAGAGGGCCCTTTGGGCCACCTACGCACCCTTTCCTGGCCACACAGACTGCTCCCAGCCTAGTCCCCATCCTAGCACCCCATGCCTGGGGTCCGCTTGACAGTGTGGACAGTTAAGGTGTTTCCCAAACTCCTCTTTGCGTGGTTTTAAGATAGGTCTTCATACTTCATACGGAGTCCAAGTGAGCCTTGAATTTGTGATCCTCCTGTCCCAGGCTCCTGAGTAATTGGGGTTACAGTTGTGAGCTACCATGCTTAGCTTTTCTAAAACTCTGACTACCGTTACAAGAAGAGTATGTTTACAATACCCATCAGCAAACACACACAAGGGATGGGAGGGGACCTCACAGTAAGCTTTATGATACTGTCCCATCTTTTATTACGTGGGACAAACTGCAATTTTCTTTACCACTCTTTTGTTTCATTAAACAAAGGAATTATGAACTACTACAGTGATTTCTTCTTTTTCTTTTTCTTTTTTTTTGAGGACAGGGTTTCTCTATTACATAGCTTTGGCTGTCCTGGAACTCAATATGTAGATCAGGCTGGCCTCAAACTCACTGAGATCCATCTGTCCCTACCTCCTATGCGGTGGGATTAAAGACATGTGCCACTATGCCCAGCTCAGTGATTTCTTGATGCACTAAAGGGTCTGAGTCAGAATTTGAATTATTCTAGTCTACATCAACCTACTACCATCTCTTGGCTATAGGCTGTGGATGATCCTGGAAATGCTTGTGTGGGGCCTGTGGAGGGGCTTCTGGAGCAGTCAGCAGCCTTGGAACAGTCCACTCTAGACCTGGCATCCTTTCAGACATGCACACACACATACAACATCGTGGAATCAGTGTCCTAACATTAAAAAGGCCATTCCCTTAGGGGAAAGCTATGCATCTGCTGAGCACCACCCGTCACAGACGTCCCACTGCTACGGAGTGAGGGGAGGAATCGGGAAATGGAGACTTCATAAAGTCAGTCTCCACCATGCCCCTTTTGGTATTATGAGCACTTTGGTGACTTATACATCCCCTCTCCGGCTGCTTCTGAAGCAGCTAAGAACTGGCTTAGAGAGGCTGCATCACAGAAAAGGTGGAAGGCAAGACCAGTCTTGTCTTTTCCTTTTCTTTTGAGGCAAGTCTTGCTGTGTAGCTTTGGCTGGACTCAACAGGACAATTCTCAGGGCAAGACTGGGATTGCAGCATGAGCCACATATCTGGCCCCATCTTTTCATGGTAGTTGCGTCTCCTTGAGAACTGAGGTATAGATGCCTTTAACATTTATGTGATTATTCTTGTGTTGTAAATCATCACTACCAGGTCTAGAAGTGAGGGAAAATGCCAAAAACACACATACAGGAGGCCTGATACCGGTAAGGAACCTTCCTGTGACGAAGCCGCCAGCCCTGGGGGTAACCTCGTAAGGCTCAAAGCAGGGCAGTGACTTGCCAGATGCCATCAGTGGGGGTCTCCGACCTTCCAACTCAATCTGGCCCAGCAGGCAAGAGATCTGGGGAAGGGAAACACAATTGAGTGCTCAGCAATACTTTGTCGGAACAGAACTTCCAGCTGTCCTTCAAGAGAAGTGTTTGGAAAAGGAGTTAGATCTGAAGACCGACCTAGATGATTAAACAAGCCACAGGAGCATATTCTAAGAAAAAGTTAGCACTGGCTTTTCTCCCTTTGGAGGGCAGTGGAGAGTAGCAATGCTTAGAGAAGAAGCCATGACTTGGAATCATCACATTGTACCTGCAAGTACCGTGAAGGTTTGCCCTCGTTTTTGCTTTTTTGTTGTTGTCGAGAGTGCCTCCATAGGCTGCCTGGAAGCAAGCCCGTGTGGATTTTCTTGGTTAGTGATTAATGTGGGTGGACCCAACTACTGGGGGCAGTGCCACCCTGGGCAGGCAGAAGAATGAAGGCTGAGCAAGCCACGAAGGGGAAGTTAGTACGCCAATGTTCCTCCAGGGCTTCCGTGCCAGTCCTGCCTTGAGCTTCTGCCCTAAGCTTCCCTTAGTCATGGATCTGTAAGATGAAATTAACCCCTCCCCAAGTTGCCTTTGCTTATTGTGATTTCTACAGCAGTAAGAACCCTAAGAAAAGGTTCCAATGGGGAAATGAAGTCTACAGGAAAAAATAACCCCAGAGCCAGACAGAAGCCAAGCCACTCATCTGTAGGCTTAGGAAGCGGCATGTAATTCCTCCTGGGAGCATCTCCCCTGAGTGGTGGCTTTCAGTGGTGTCCAGCTTCTTGAGCCACTCTGTCTTGGCACTCACTGGACAATGGCCCATGCTCCTGAGAACCTCTCAAGGTCATCAGGATTGAAAACAACAACTCACACTGACACAGACATTAAGCAATGTGAAAATGTCTCCATAGCACCAAGGAGCTCTGGGAGGGTAATGAGACACAGAGGTAAGTGATCCTTAGAACAGTGCTTACAATGCAATAGTAAATGAAAGAGGTATATCATGCAACATTGTAAGACTGTGCGGTGTGTGTGATTTCATGTACACACTTGTGAAGGCCAGATCCTAACACTGGCTGTTTCTTTCTTTGCCTTTATGTTTTGAAATGCGATCTTTCACTGAACCGGAAACTCATCAATCTGATTAAACTGGATGGCCAATGAACTTCGGGGATCTGCCTTCCCCCACCCACAAGAAGATTTCTATATGCCTTAGCGTTTCCCAGTCTTTTTAGTTATATTTTACGCGGACTAAAGATATTTTAAAATCAGAAATGAACTGAAAGCTGACTCTTGCCACCAGCCCACCCCTCTGGCAAACCAGCTAAGCTATTTTTTGCTCATACTTGCATGGTGTTCACAGTTGACCCTTTGGCTCCCGACTGCACCATCATCTGCAGGTTGTTCTCGGGGAACTGTCTGTGCAAGCCAAAAGGCATACATGCCTGTGGATGAGATCAACACACTGCTCAGCGACTTCGCCTTTCTTAAGACCCCACATTCAGAAGGTAAAGCCCTGACACAGAAAGAAACAAAGCCAGATAGAGCATTTACCTACAGCTAAGGGCTGAATTGCACTTAGAGAAAGAAAACCCTAATCTAGTCTCATCCTTCCACTGAAACCTCTACATAAGCACCCTGCTATGCCCACAGGAGCCCCAGGTTCCAGTCAAATGGCAGCAAAAAGGGAACCACAAAAGGCTGAGAAGCAGGGGGCTGGCAAATCTAATCCGTGACTCTGAAGATGCTAGATGCTAGATGGCCCCAGACACTCAGACATTTGAATGTTTAGCCACCAGGAAGTGGCACTATTTGAAAGGATCAAAAGGATTAAGAGGTAGGCCTTGTTGGAAGAAGTCTCATTGGAGGTGGATTTGGAAGTTTCAAAAGCCCATGCTGAGCGCAGTATCTCTCTGTCTGCCTATGGGTTAGGATGTAGAACTCTCAGCTACTGCTCCAGCATGTCTGCCTGTGTCCCACCACGCTCCTGCCATGATAATAATGATAACCACCGAAACAGTAAGCCAGCCCACAACTAAGTGCTTTCCTATATAAGAGCTGCCTTGGTCATGATATCTCTTCACAGTAATAGAACAGTGACTAAGACAATAGATAAGAATAAACTTGGGGCTGAAGAGATGGCTCAGTGGTTAAGAGCAGTGGCTGCTAGTCCACAGAACCCAGGTTCAATTCCGAGCACCATATGGCAGTTCACAACTGTCTGTAACCCTAGTTCCAGGGGATCTGACACCCTTACACAGACATACACGTAGGCAAAACATCAACGCCCATAAAACAAAATACAAATAAATTTAGAAAAAAAGAATAACATCTAAGGTGAGGGCCTAATGAATCGACCCAGAAAAGCATACACTACATCCATAAGGAGCATTACCAACGTCCACACTTGCCAGCAAGTCACCAAGCACAAGGCCATCCGAAGTGAGAAAGCTGCACAGGGCGACCCCCAGGACAATGACATGAGTTCTGAATCTGTTTCAGCTTTGCCTGGGGATCTAGACACCAAACTCAAGACAGGAGGAGCAGAGCCTGGGTTGGCAGAGGCAGAAAGTGAGAGCTGTGGACAAGAGGCTATTCTAAGATGTACTGTCCGCTGCTTTCCCAGGCAGTGCTAGAAGGTTCCTCTGGATAACACTTTCTACTGATGAGAACCGTCTTCTAGCCACCAAATGAATGCTGAAAGGCAGGAAGAGAACCCCCACAGACAACTCTGGTGTTGAGTGGTAGCCTTTCCTTTCTTTCCTCAGGCTGGGCCCTAGGGTCTACCAGGCAGAGGGAGTGCCAGCCTGGCTCCTCTTCAAACCACAGGGTAGGGAGTCCAGGCCAGCCCCTGAAGCGGGGCTCCTCACACATCTGCTTCCCAGAACAACCGAGAGCCCAGTCACACTTCTTAATTAAGGTCACACAGCAAGTATAAAGCTCAACACAAAGCCCGGTGTTCACCCCTGGCTCTGCTGCACCAGACTCCTGCCCTTCACCCTGTTCCTCCACCGACAGTGGAGTGGCTCTACAGTCAAGCTTCTTTCTTCAGCCCCTCTAGTGCAGAACTCAAGTACACAGAAATGCTGCACAAAGTGTTCCCTTTTAGAAAGAAACCAAGGCCTTCCTTCCAGACTTAAAGAGCAAGAGAATGAGACCCTGTGTTCTTCATAAAGATGGGCTGTACCTGCCCAACTTCAAATTTTACCGACTCAGACTGCTCTAAAGGGTCCAGGGTGAGAATCAAATGTAATTATAAATAAACCAACAGAATCAGCATTCAAAAAAATGGGGATCTGTGCCTTGTGTGGCCAGGCTAACCTTGTTTATCTCATTGCTGTAATGGTTCACTTCCTCCTTGAACTTCATATCAATCATGTTAAAATCTCTCTGGTCTTTGCCCAGATGGGCATCCTGCCATTTCCCTTGAATCTCATCACTTGATGAAGCTTCTGGCAGGTTCAGTGCAGCCCTGACAGCCTAGAATGAAGAAAGGAACAGGAGGCTTTAGTAAAGGAGGGTGTGGCTTTATTCTGTAAGCTAAGTGGCCCCTGGACAGCAGGCCATGGCCTGCCAGCCCTCCTCTTTACCTGGGGCCCACACTGGGTGGATTCTTCAATGATGCGCTGTCTCTTCAAATCTGCATCTGGCTTAACCAAAATGTCTTCCACACCTGCAGAGTAAACAGATAAGCTCAACAGGGCCCGGGCCTAATGTTGCACTAGCTCGTACAATTGATGATGCTCAGATCCAAAGCTGAGAGACCTATGTATAGGAAGCTTTGAAACAGCAATATTAACACCAGTGCTTGCATAAGAAAACCTAAACATCAAAACCTCTCTTTCATAAGCAATAAAATTAGGGCTCAAAACTGAGGTACACAGGGAGAAAGTAAGCCTAGGCTGGAGTTTCAAATGTGCTTTTAGCCAGAAGCTCTGCTGGCTACACCCAATAAATATGTGTGGGATGAAACAGCTGGAGATTTTGGCCAGAAGGATGTTCAGCAGCAGAAGAGAAGCAGACAGTGAGTATCCCCGGAATCCTACGTGCAGCTGTGACTACATACATGTGCAAGCACACACCACATCAAGTCTGGGTACAGTCCAACGGTCTCAGCACTGTGTCAGAGGTAGAAGGTCCAAATCCCTTCAGGAAAGCCCATCCTTTGGCTCAAAGCCTTGAAGAATTGCTTATCTTCAACAGTAATTTCTTTTCAACTTAACAATGTTTTGTTTTGACCCATGCATGACACAGTCTGAAAAATCCCTCAGCCAAGGTCTGAGTAGGAGGGCAACACTGACTGTTTAAAAGCTAAAGCAAACATCTGGAATTCCCTATAGAAACCCGAGGCTTCTGAAGACTACATGCGAGCAGAAAGAAACAGGAACGATTCCTCTCCATGCAAGCCACAACCACATGAGCAGACCCTGCCAGGAGGTCACATCCAGGCCATCCTTGTTACTATGACCTCTGCTAAACAGGGTTGGAATGGCGTTAGCCAGCCCTCCCCTAAAGCTCCACTCCCTCCCAGTGTGACCTTGTTTTCTGTCAGCCCTACGGCATATGAACCATCAGTGCATCTGAGCCGTTCCTGTCTGTGCCAGAGCTAGCAGAGCTACAGGCATGGCTGTTGTTTAGGTCTGATCTTCACTGTGAGCTAAATGTAGGAAGGTGAAGAAAGGAGCAGAATGGGGTGGGGTTGGCAGGGGCTGCTCTGAGCTGTGGTAGGAGAAGAAACACGGGGTGTGAAACTCAGATGGCTAACACTGAAGGGAAGAGGTTAAACATTCACCAAGAAAGTGGCCTAGATGGCATCCTGAACATGGGCAGAGCCCGGGCCACAGGCCTAGTACTTACCCAAGGTGAAGCCTCGGTAGAGCTGCAGGTAGGCAGTGAAGAGGCGGGCTAGGCAGGTGAGAACCCTGCCGCTGGTCTCGCCCCCGTAGATCTCATAGCAGCAGTGCACCAGGCCATAGGCAGAGCTCCCGTAGTGCGCCTTGTCCAGCACTCCGCACAGCAGCTCCCCTTCCCTGATGACCACCTGTGCAGGGAAGCATCACCAATGCCAGGCTGCAGGGCACCGCTTAAAGGAGCCGCCCTCACAAGCCAAGTACTATTAGCTTCATTATGGGGGTCCCTCTACTGTGACCTGTCTCAAATCCTTAGGGAGAAAGGGAGGGAATGTGTGAGACTAATACATACTTTAAGTAAGGAAGATGAACACACACTGGCTAGGTTTTTAATTGCACGCAGTTAAGTGGATGATCCAGCAAGTGGATGAAAAAAAAAAAAACGTGGCTGCTCCAGGTTTGCAGGGGTCATCTGTTAGTCCTGACACAGGGCAGGGGATGGGGTTCACTGGCAGTTAATGCTAAGCACGCAGGAGACCCTGGGTTCAAACCCAACACTACAGAAAAAGGAAAGAAAGAGGGAAGAGGGAGGGACAGAGGAAAGCAGGCCCTGTTAGAGACAGCCAGACAGCTGCTGACTTGAGAAGCTTGTTCACCAAGAATAGACAGAGGCCTTGACAATCTCTGGTGGGGGGTGTGAGGGCCACTCTGGCCTTCCCTAATCCTGGTTCTGAATATTTGGAGTTGGGCTTTGCGGACCTCATGGCAATTTCGCTCATTCAAACCACTCAGAGGTCTTGAAAGAAAACATGAGCTCCCCATTGTAAGCACTGCAGAATCGGCACCAGCCTCTGGAAACCTTCTCAAATCAGCAGGGGTTTCATGCTGAGAGCCAGAGGGCAGAGATCAGCCCTGAGTACATCTTAAACAAGAGTGGATACCACCTTGGACAAAACTTTTCTTCTGAGGCATGGCACCAGTCTCTGAACTTGCTGAAGTCAATCTGCCACCCCCAGGAACAGAAATCAATTTTATAAAGCCATACCTGGGACTCACACATGGAGTTAGGGTCAAAGTCAGGAATAGGCCGTGGTGTTTCCTTCACCCAGGCTTTACTGCCAATTTTTGCTTTTCCAGATAAATTCAGGGGGGCGTAGTCCTCTGGGATTATGTTTATGAGGAGGGTTGACACAACCTGGAAAAAAAAGAGGACAATTCGCTGGAAGGGGAAGAGATAACTAACTGCCCATCAGGATCGGCTGCCTCGTGATGCCACTTCTGCTCGCAAGGCACAGCAAGGCAAGCAGGTCCTCGGAAAGACAAGTCTACCAAAAATACACTAAAACTTCATTAGGATTTTTATTCCCTAAAACACCTCATCCTAAAGTGAGTAATGTCGGAGGCTTGCATTAATTTCTAATAGGCCAAAGGAAGAAAAAAATAATAACTTGTTTTGGGGGTAATGGTGGGGTGCATGTGTGAAGGTGTTACTCTGTATATTCAATTGTTAATTCTGTACTGGCAGAGCGCTATGGCCCAGCACCATAGCGGCATCCGCACCAGCCTCACATTTTATAAAGGTTTGTTCCTTCCTCAGCTGCCTAAGGCAATCTAGAATTGGCTTTAATAAAGAGCTGATGGCCAATAACTAGGCAAGAAGTAGAAGGTAGAACTTCCGGGAAGAGAGAAAGGGACTCTGGGAGAAGAACTGAGAGTCACCAGAGGACTTGGTGTCTGTATGTGTGTGTTTGAACAGATGGACCAGAGTGAAGCAGAGAGGGAGTTCTGGCCACTCAGCAGGATGTAGTACCAGGATTAGTTGGGTTGGAGTAGTCGGGAGACTGCCCAGCAAAAGGCCTAGGTTTTAAAATATTAATAAGCCTCTGTGTCATTATTTATACTGCTTGCAGGTCTGCTGTAGGGTCAAAACAAGTATCAGATTATGTGGTAAAATAACAGAAGTGGACACTTAGCAAAACTGAGAAAGATGGTGAGGCTCCTAATGCTACCCACCTCAAACAGGTAACAATTACTACTATGTTTAATGACTTCCTCCCGGCACAAAGGTTTAGATTCTCAGGGCATCAACATAAAGATGAAGAACCGACTAAAGAGCTTCCCAGGGGAGACCTGCAGCATCTGACTGAGAAACAGGCTGCAGAGTGAGGCATGAGGGGCTGGGATGCCCTTGTATCAGTCGTGCACCGAGAGGCACATTCTGATCAAGCACTTCTTGTTAACAGCCTTCAGACAAGATGTATTCGTTCACTGGCAGTTATCTATTTAGGGTTTACCATGATCCAGGCACTGAGAACAGAATAAAGCTCCTTGGAGCCTCAACTCCCTGGGGAATTTGGAGGAAACAGAATAAGGAGAGGTAACTCAGAATAGAAGGTAAGAGAGCCTCGTGGCTTTAAGTAAGACGGCCAGGGAAGGAGGGCTCAGCCAGCAGTGGGCACCAAATGCTTTTAAGAAAATCTCAAATGTTCGATTTTACCAATAAAGACTCAGGCCCCAGATCCTGGGGTGAAAGCCTGCTAGCTCAGAGAGGCAGAGGAAGCACCCAGCTGACCTTCCTCCTCAGGCGACAGCCCAAAAGAAGGAAGCTCTCCTCTAGCCATTTCAAAAACCCCTCAAATTCAATGTCCCTCCCTTCTACTGCCTCCTGACTTCTTACTCTCTGGTTTTTCCCCTGTACGTTCACTCCCTGTCAACTGTTTTCTTGCTCCTCTTCTTGACCTATGGCTGACTTTATGTAATTCAAACAGAAAGCTCTTAGATTAAAGGTGTGCTAGGGTTGAGCCACACCACAACTAGAAACAAATTTTCAGTAAACAACACAATCTCAGGGTTCACAGTGTGATCAAATATCCTGCAACACAGAGCAGTCAGGGCTGAATCATGTCTTTTAGGGCAAGGGACGGGAAGGCTGAGTGGACAGGCTTAGTCTGAATGAGAAGAAAAGTATCTGGTAGGTTTTGATATTTCTTATAGTTATGGGAGCAGAGAAAGACAAAATGAGGCAGACTCAAGAGTCTGGAGAGAATCATGCTTTCTAGGTCATAAATGGAGACTTCTTACTCTGTCTTGACTTGGGGAAAGAGTGTTCAGAAGACTTAGGAAGGACATCAATCCCATTCATTCTGCTCCCATAACCTTAAACATCTCCCAAAGGCCTCACTCTGCAAT
>NW_026596240.1:1130173-1258580 GCF_907164565.1 Psammomys obesus | reverse complement strand
CCTCACTCTGCAATATATTCCTGAGGGTCGGGGGTAGAGTGAGGACTGTCACATGAATCTTGGGGATACAAATATTCAGACAAAAGCATGTTTTAATTTAACTCCTGACAGGACCATTTACTATGAATATATTCTAGGTCCACATGCGGACATGCCTTAGTGAACAGGTGTCACCTTGATGAGGGAGACTGATAAGCCCATAACCTGATACCAATCAGCTCTTACAGAGCTAAATGACACATTAAACTGATGTAACTAGAATTAATTTTAGTACTGAAAGGTCAGCCTGAGTCAACCAGAAGGATTATCACTCAGCAAACAGTTGCTGGCAGAGGCCAGGAGAGGCACTCTCTCAAGCAGGTGAGGGAGAGGGAGGGAGGCAGGCGTCCTTGGGGACAATGGACCAGCTTTGGCAGAGTTGCCAAGGACATTCCCACAGAGGGAACAGGGTTGGGGGCAAGCATGCAGGTGTTACAGGCACTGGGGCCGGAGAGGTGGCTCAGTGGTTGAGAGCACTGACTGCTTTTAAAGAGGACCTGCACCTACATGGCAGCTAATTGCCTGTAACTCCGGTTATAGAGGATCTGATGTCTTCTTCAGGCCTCCGTGGGCACTGCTTACACGTGGTATACAGATACACATGCAAGCAAAATACCTGTGCACATAAAAGTTTAGAAAAGAAAAGGAAATAAAGAAATAAAGCAGCTAACACTGTTTCTGGAGCAGAGAACTCAGGAGGCTTCTTCTCTCCACACCTCAGCTCCACACAGGGCTGGCATCGGGAGGGTAAGTGCGGGAAGGAGTTGGGGGCAGGAGGTGAGGCTTCTCTGTGCCTCTGTACAGAGGCTGCCTGGGCTAAGAACAGTCAAGACTGGAATTTGGTGCAAGGTGAGGGATATCTAGGCGCTCACACAGGGAACTGGGGCCTGCCAGCCCACCTCCAGCACAAGAACAGCTGAAGCCTTGCCGTAGCTTCACTAGTAATATCCAAGAGTGGGAAGAACACTAACTGTCCCTTTGCAACTGAACATGAATAACCGCACTGTACTATGTCCTCATGATAGAACATTCTCTAGTCTAAGAAAAAAGAAAGTGTAACAGGTGGGCCGTCAGAATCTTACGTTAAAGTAAAGAAGCAAGTCACAAAAGCCTTACATTTTATGATATGATTTAGATGAAACACACAAATTAGTCAAAATCATAGAGACTAGGAGTGGAGGAAGGAAGGAATCCCAGCACATAAGAGGCAGAGGTGGATGGATACAAGTGAGTTGAAGGCTACCTGGTTTATACAGTGGTTGAGGCTAGCCAGGACTACCAAGTGAGACCCTGTTTCAAAAATAACAAAACAAATAATAAAAATGTAAAAGATAACAGCTGTATGCAAAATATCATTTAAAATAGTTTTTATGCTAACCCTGAATTAATCTTTAAAAACTTTTATTAAGCAAATACATTTCTTCACAAGTTTCAAAAGGTAAACATCCTTGGAAAGCAATTTCTAGAAATTGATGTAAAATATATCCCCATGGAAATATCCTAGAATATGCAGAAACAGATGTTTACTACAGCACTAGTCAAAATAATAATAATAATAATAATAATAACAACAACAACAACAACAAATCAAGCAAAAATGTAAATGTCTGACAACAGAGGGACACCTAGGTCAACTAGGGAATATTCTGTCACTGAACACAACATGACAGAGGCTGAAGGGAAAGAGGCGGCTCTCACGCTCACACGTGCAACAAGCTCACCCTATACCAGTAAGCTCACTGAATTAGGTTACAAAGCAGTAACAGAAAGTTTGGGTCTGCCAACCAGGCACACAGAAACAGTTATGTGAACTTCTTGCCATATAAGGGTATGTTAAAAACAGGCTTGTCAAGAACCAGGGAAAATGGGAACTCTCACTCCTGTAACAATTATGGAAGATAGGATAGAACTTCCTCAAAAACACTAGAAGCAGAACTCCTTCGTGACTCAGACATACCATACGGCACACACCCACGGACAGAAGGCTGCACTTACTCCAACACAACAGCCAAGATACAGAATCAGCCTGGCCATCCATCTAGGAAGAAACAGCTAAGACCAGCTGGTAATATGCACAGTGGAATACTACTCAGGCATAAAAACAATGAACTCTTATTTGTAACAAGACTACAATACATTCAGGCCACAGAAAAGCTGATACTGTATGCTGTAAAGACTTCAGAGAAACACGAAGTAGAAAAGAGGTTGTGAGTAGCTGGGAAGGGGCTGCAGAGAAGATGGCTAATAGGTGCGAGGGGTGCAGGTGAACAAAGGGTTACTCATGTTCCAAAACACAACAGACCTGCGGGATGCCAAGACTTGTCTATTTTAAAACAGCTACTACAGAAGACTGAGCAACTTCCTGTCACAGCCTTCCTTATCTGATCATTATACACCGCATTCATGAATGGAAAAGGCACACTCTGTCAGTGCACCATAATTACATACAAATAGTAGAGTGTCAAATAAAAAAGGAGGCGAGGAGCACTTGAATACAATATAAAACAACTATCGTAAAAACTGGATTTTAAAAAAAAAAAGGTCTGATAAACAAAATGCCCTCTGAAGGACCCGGAGCTCACTCAGAGCAAGCAAGCAAGCCTCCTCCACTAAACAAAAGTGAAGTGATCCGTTCATCAATGATGTGGAAAGCACTTCAGGTTCCAGATGTTGGTTGAAGGGGTGATTTTCAATACAAACACAAGCGAGTGTCACACTGGGTGTGGTGGTGCATCCCTACAATCCAGGCACTTGGGAGGCAAAGGCAGGACTGACACGTTCAAGAGAGCCTGGGCTACAGAGCAAGATACAAAGAGGTGGGGGGTGGATCCAAAGAGATGGCTCAGTGGTTAAGGTCACCAGGTGCTCTTCCAGAGGGCCCAGGTTGGCTTCCTGCCACTTACATGGTGGCTAATAACCCTAAGTAAATCCAGTTCCAGGGAATCGAGCACAATATTCTGGCCTCCAAGGGCACTAGGCATGCATGTGACACACAGACATATATGCAGATGAAATGTTCATACACATAAAATACAAATAAATGAGTCTTTTATTTTTATTTTTGAGACAGGGTTTCTCTGTGTTGTCCTGGCTGTCCTGGAACTCACTCTGTAGAGCAGCCTGGCCTCAAGCTCAAAGCTTCGCCTGCCTCTGTCTCCTGAGTGCTGGGAGTAAAGGTGTGTGCCACCACTGTCCTGCTAAATGAGTCTTTAAAAACTGTCAAATTTAACCCTGACTCACAGTTCTGAGAGCAGCCCCGGGGACATTATAATAGGATTCCGTTCTTATTTATCTGTAAGATTATGTGTGTATATCAAGAATGGACATGGAGAAGGAAGAAATTTTTCCTCTTACACTTTCGTATTTTTGTTTAACAACAAGCCTGTATTAAATTTCTGTAATGAAAAAATGTGGTGGTGGGGAGCTGCAGAGCTGGCTCAGTGGTTAAAAGCACTGGCTACTCTTCCAAAAGACCCAGGTTCAGTTCCTAGCACCCTCATAGCAGCTCACAACTCTCTGCAACTCCAATACCAGGGAATCTGACACCCTCACACACATATAAGTAGGCAGAACACCAATGTACATAAAATAAAAATAAATTATTAAGGAAAAAAAATGTGAAAGGCAGATACCTAACAACTAAATTTATTAATTAAAAATACAAAAATTGCACTTTTATATAATTGTAAAAAATAGAAAATTCAATAAACCACTTATAAAAGCAATCTAGAGGGAATGAAAGAGTTGAACTTCTGGCCGGGGTGCTGGGCAACAATGGTGAGGAGAAGCAAGTTTACCTTATCCTGAGCCAGGAGAGGAATGGGGAGGGGACAGAGGAGAGTACACCCCAAGAGACCAAGGTCCCACAATCTTCTTGAAAAGAAGCACTTGGGACCCGGCAAGATGGCTGCAGGTAAAGGAACTTGCTGTGTAAGCCTGACAACCTGCTAAGGAAGGCTAGAATCGACTCTCAACAGTTGTCCTCTGATTTTCACCCGAATACCACAGCACCTGCACACACACATGCACATACCCACACACTAATAAAATAAAGAATTTTAATTGTGATTAGAGATGGTGACTGTTTGTTGTCAACTTGAAGGAATTTGGAATCACGCACGGAGGCACAACTCTGGGTGTGTCTAGGAGGGTATTTCTAGGAAAGTTTAACTGAAGAGTCATCTTTGAATTGGCAGACATCACCCACGGATTCTGGTTGCAGTCTAATAAAGGCGGGCTGAGCACCAGTGCTGGGCTTGCTGACTGTGTGTGCCATGTGACCTCCGGCCTCAAGCTGCTGCCACCAGCCTTTCCTGCCATGCCAGGTGTTTAGTCACAGCATGAGAAAAGAAAGAACCACTCTAAACAATATATTAGCAAGCCAAATTCAACCGCTGGAATAATTAGACAAGCGACTCTTTCTAAAGCTCCTGTGTTGAAGGCTTTGTCCCCAGCTGGTGGGGCTACTGCGAGGTGGCTGGGCCTTGAGAGTGCTAACACCATCACGGACTAATGCACCGATGAGTTTACTCGACTGGCTCTTAGTGTAGGAGGCCTATGCCCTGGACCATGCCTCTGAGGGACTATCTCTTCCACGCTTCTTGGTTCTTTTTCCATCTCCTGTCCACTATGAGTTAAGTCCTCCTCTACACATGCTCCCTACCATAACATTCTCACTCACCAACACAGAGGGCAGAAGCAACAGAGCCAAGTGGCCAAAGTAAATCCTTCCTCAAACAAAGTACTTTGTTACAGTGACAAAATGGATACATAATCACTTATGAAACAATGATGTCTAGACCTTAAACTAAAACTAGTCAGATCCCAGGTTAACACACTTAAAGAATGATGAGCTGGAAGAGGCTGCAGAGACTACCTCAAACCCAACTTCACAGGTAAAGAGCCAAGGCTCTAGAAGTTGATCCGTGAAGCTCAACTTGGAGGGCCAGGTACAGCAGATGAATATACCGTAGTGTATTTCATTATTTGATTTCCATTTAGACTATTATATGGTTACTTTGAACATTAAAAAAGACCTGGGTTTGAATTCCAGTTCTGTCTCTAATAACCCTGAACATGTAATTTAACATTAAGTATTAAACTACACCATATCTACTAATGAGAGAAGGTTGGATTTAAGCACTAAAACAGAACAAGTGTAAAGAACTCAGCAAAACCCTTAGAATGACCTTAGGAATTAGCGCTGTAACACCATCGCCATTAGTACCGACTTGAATCAGAGAACACCAAGTTTATGTGAGAATCAATAAAGAGAAACCATGCAGCCCGTTCTTAGTAGAATCATGTACGAGTTTTCCCAGCCTTGGGGGCCCACCCAAAGGGAAAGTCACCTTGTTTCCTGATTAGAAATCTTTCTGTGGTCTTCTAGATCTCTTGAAATTGAAACTGTTGTATGAGCGGCGTATCTCCTTTTAAAAACACACTGGCTGCCAGTCTCCCAATTACCTGCTTTCCTGTCCACAGTGGGAAGGGCTTCAGGATGGCAGGAGGAAAGAGTTTCACGCGTCCCATCTTGTCTGTGAGTCCTCGGTACACCAGCTCCATGTACTGTTCCCGGGTGAAGAAACATCCCCGGATGGTCATGTTTGCACCTGAAACCATGTGATCTTGAATCAGTCCTGCCAATGGCTGGCCATCCTGCAAATCAAAAAGAAAAGAACAAAGACAAATGTTAAGTCAAACTCTTCAACTTCTAACCATCTGCTTAGAAGCCACTTTATCAAGTGCTTTTGCATAAAGCCCAGGCTATCCGCTCCATGCCCTCACTTAGAAAATCACAGGACCAAGAGTTACTGGCCTCAACTTTTGCCAACTGCCTACTGGCTTAAGGCAAAAGTGTCTCAAACTCAACCAGTTCCACAAGCCCTCCTTAGTTAATCCCATCTGCTTCTAGTTACTCAGCAGATTTTTGGCATTTATGCATAAGTTTGGTCTGGCTGTTGTCAGTTGTGTTCTAATTTTCATAGTTTGGTTTTTATGCTTTTGTGTTTTTCACACATTTCTGGCCTTGTTCTTCTGTAAATCATTTATCCATTTAACAAGTATTTACCGAGAGCCTACTGTATGCCTAGGCATTAGGCAGAGCATCAGCCTGCTTCAGGAAAAGCCAGATAGTAAACAAACGCTGAGATGAATACATGATCACAAAGCATTTTGACTGTCATGGAAGAAAAGAGCAGGCCAGGCCATAATACAGACCGGGGAGGGCAGTCAGACTCCCTCTCCCTGACAGCAGCGGTGCAGCTGAAGCCTTAGGGATGACAGGCCAGGCAGGAGGAACTGAAGGACTCCGGGTACTGGAGGGGGCCGTGAGGTATTTGACTTCTCGGGAAAGAACGTCTTTTATCGGTCTCTTCTTAGAACACAGCATGTGGTTGAGGGTGGGTTCTCATGAAGGTATTTCCTACCTAAGGCCAAAACATGGGCTTTTATAAAAAACCCAGGTTCATGGGCCACATTAATTTAATTTGGCATTTTCATAATCTTTATAATCCCCAGTCTCCTCAGCTTTATCTGTCAGGTCTGTGTTCATGGCAACACAAGCAAATCAAAGGCAAAAATAGCTACACTAGTTGACATTCTGTAATTAGTTTCTGAAAATGTATCCATGTTTACAGGAATCTAAGAAAAAATTGAGAACAGCGCTCCAAGAGCTACAGCTATGTTTCCCAGAGGGGCCAGGACCTCACAACACTGTCACTGGAAGAACCAGAATGTAAACACACACACTAATTCAAAGACTGAGAGGGTTCTTGTCACTGCAACAACGGGTCTAAGAGAGCTCAGATACAGACGGCTGAAAAGGTGGCGTAAACACAAGGCGGGAGCAGATGGAGCATGAAGCCTTTCTTATGAAGGCTTCAAGTTACTAACATGAATTAAAAAAAACCAAGTCTCTTCAGTGACAATGTACCAACCACACTCCAGGGCAGGCCCATGCCCAGGAGTGGTTTGTCATTACAAAACAGACTCCATGGTTTGTGTGCTTTTTGTTTTGTTTTGGTATATTTTGTATTATTTATTTATATGTTTAAGTTTTGATCTTTGTTCCTGTTTTTGTTTTGTTTTGTTTTGAGAAAGAACACGATGAAAAAATATTGTATAAAGAAAATTTAAATTATTAGTTAAATTAAAAAAAAACAATCTTCCACATCTTATTCCAAAAAGGATATTGTTTTTCATGGAGGAGAAATCCAAGCCAGGATTATGCATTTGATTTATTCCAGTCTCTGGGGGGCAGATATTACAGAATTTTCACTCTTCAAGGAATGTAACCACAATTTATGAAACACACTTGGCACCTTATCTCTTTTTTCTATCCAGGCTTTTCTAGGACTAGAAACTTCCTTAAAGAGCTAAACTGCTTTCAATATTCTAATCATGGCTTCTATGGAGAAATGCTGATTAATGCAATTACTAAGGGTCTACTTATAATTTTGAACTTCCTAAAAAAGCTGTTTAGGGTTGGAAAGAACAATTCTGTTCCAAAACTCCAGAAACCACTAGTTCTGCTACTGTTCAACATTCCAGCAAGACGACATTAAGGTTGACATCTTTCGTCAGAATGCTCAGAGAACTGTGCGTGTTGTCATCAAGTCCCTAGCTCAGTACAGGCAGGGAAGGACAGCAAGTCCTTCTGAGAGAGCTTTCCACAAAGCTCTGGCCCTCAGCACTGAAAGAGAAGGACGATATTGTTCAAACAGCTAAATGAAAACTCAGTTGTTTCCCTAAAAATAGATTAACCTGGCACTACGGCTAGGAAAAGAAGAAAGTAGAGAAACTTCCGTTGCTGGCCTTGCCTTTCTTTTTGAGCTGATTATCACTTCCAAGAACCTGGTGAATGTTCCCAAGACCTGCCAGACATTCTGCAAGAAATGAGGCCCCACTAAGTGACACAGTACAAGAAGGGCATGGATCCTTTGTATGCCCAGGGGAAGCCGAATTGTGATAGGAAACAGAGTGGCTGTGGCGGGCAGATTAAGCCTGTTTCCTGCTCGAAGCCTGAAACTACAAAGATTGTGGTGAGACTGGAGTGTGCTGAGCCTCGCTGCAGATCTAAGGGACGCTGGCTAGTAAAATCATGAGCTTTTGTTCAACTCATTGAATTGCAGTTGGTCTTTTGAGAGTGAATAAATGAAAGCTTTCAAGGAAAAAAAAAGAAAACATAGAAGAAATGAAACAACGAACAAAGCAAAACATGAACAAAAGGAAGGAAAAATGACCAAACTACCTGGACTATGAAGGCCTGGGCCCAAAGAGGAAACAAGACCAAAAGAGAGAAAAAGAAGGAAAGTTCCAAAGCAGTGGGCTTTCTGCTTAGTCAAAGTACCCTTGACGTCTTACTACTCTGCCACCAAAGATGCTGTATTTTACAACCCCAAGTAAAATAAGGATTTCCCTCTTGGCATTTATACTAAAGACTATATAAAATTGACCAGAATCTTAACTTTTGACAAAACAAACTGACTGAAAATGAAGAGATACTCCAGGCTATCTCCAAGGTTCCTTTAAAAAGGGCTGGTGACGTAGTTCAACGGCAGAATGCCTGTAGCCTAACCTAAAACTCACAGTGAAAGGCACACAACAGGATCCATGCGGATTCGGATAGGCTGGTCCTCTCCAGGCACAGCATTAACAGGAAGCCTCTAGCTGCTTTGCAGACTAGGATATAAGTCTGAAGACTTCAGGGTGCCCCCAATGCCCCATGTATGCAATGACCTCAAGCCACTGACACCAACTCACTTGCTACTTCCTGGTCGCGTCCCCTTTGAGGAAATGGGCTCAAACAGTCCCTAGTTTCACGTTCTGCCGTAAGCCTCCACCTAGGACCAGGTCCAGCCCTGGTGTCCAGTCTGGCTAAGGACTCAGAGGTTTGAGTCTTGGCCTTGTTACTGGCTGGCAAATTATTTTCTTTGTGTTTCTTCACCTATTTCTAAATCCACTATGACGACTACATAGAAAAATGTCTGCAAACTGCTGAGAGAGGCACTTGAGGCCTGGGGCCTGGTCAGTACATGATGGCTTCAGATCACTACCACTCCTACAGCTACTGTTATTACTATTTTCACTATTGTTATTACATGAAAAGGTAAAGAGCCAATCTTCACATTAGTGAATTATCTTTTACAATTTCTGAGTGGTCTAGTGGGCTCAAAACCCCTTCCTACATTTAGTCTTTCTGCTAACCAGTGGCCTAGTAATGTGAGCAGAAAAGGTGATGAAGTTAAGCACAAACTGGCACCAGGTGAAGCCACAGTGATACATCCACAGCGTGACGGATTGCGGATGAGGGAGAGGATCTAAGCAAGGGGCAGTGAAGCTGGGCATCGGAGGGCAGCTTCTGGCCTTCCTGGGGTCCATGCTTTCCCTGTTGACAGTGGAGCCCACACAAGGGCCTGAGAGCTCCTTGTCCTCCCTCCTACTTCAATGACCTTGAGCAAGTTCCATTCCTCGAGTGTAAAGTGCAGACATTAGCAGTATTTACCTCCGAGGACTGTGAATAGGGTGAAGTGAGATGCCTTCTAAGTACTCTGCAGTGTTTGGCATGAAATACACACCTGGGAAACAGTTCCTGTGGTTTCCATCACTATTTCTAGTCTCTTCAGATTCCACCACATTCCAAATGAATGCTATATATCACTGTCAAGAAACTGTGTACACTCTGAAAAGTCCTCAGCCCTTTGAGCAGGTGGGAAGACTAAATGGAGCCTGGAATACACTCAACCCTTTCTCCTCAGTCTGAGGAACAGACTCTGTTCCTCCCATAAGCACCCACTAACTCAGACCCCTGGAACAGAAGTAAATGTAGCAGCTGGCCAAGGGCAAGAGGAAGACTATATATCCTGCAGTCCACGTGGACAGCTCTGACAACATGAGGCTGTCCATGAGGAACAACCTTGGAGAGAAGTGGAAGGAATTCACAGGGAGCCTTCACGAGTTGCAGGGTGATCTCATCAGGACCCCTAAGCTGCCTCTTAAAACTTTGGCTCGGAGATGGGGAAGTGAGGTCAATATAGCAGGAGGGAGAGAGAGGAAGGAGGAGAGGAAGCACTAAGGGTATCTGAAAAGGCCATAAGCAATCATACTATTTTTTATTTATCTAAAATTACATATGATACATTTAAGTGTATGCATATACACAGATAACTTAAATAAACTTATCCTACTTGGGCTGACAGTGTTCCCCTCTGGAAGCCAGGCTATTTAGCAAAAAGTAGGCATAAAAAGCTCCCGTTTGTGTTATTGGTCAGGGGAGTCCAATAGACTATCTCTCATATATAAGCTACTGTTGCTGCCCCTGACTACCTCCCAGAGCTTGAAGTCAAGTCCCTATTGCTAAGACATCATGCATTTCAGTCACAGAGCTTAGAGGGTCTAAGTTAGATCTGACCCAAAAGCCTCCTCCCTGAGGATTAGTTTTCATAGAAAATGTTGTACAAGCTGCCAAGGGAGGGAAGCAACCAATGGCCCTACCAAGCTTTGGTGCCTCTGAGCCACAGTGACCAGCACAGCAAGGTATCTACAAGGGTGTAATGGCGGCACTCATGTCTTAGCAGTAACTCACAGCTGTCTAACTGGACTTGGGGCACGCTCAAGAGAAGGGAAATCAAGCCCACTACTAGAAACCTAACTAACAACCTGGGGCTAATGAGGCCAAAAAACCAAACCAATCCAAACAAAAGCTACTACCGACACTTTACTAAGTTAGCTAATTCTCAACTGTGTTCTAAATACTTACCCATATACCCTCTCACCCCTCATCAAAGAAAACCTCAACTGGTCAAAATGAAGAGAACATAAGAGTACCCAGTCCCAAATGATATATCTACAATTGTGTGTGTGTGTGTGTGTGTATGTGTGTGTATGTGTGTGTGTGTACAAAATGCATAAATACTAAACTCTATGAACTGAACAGGTTTCATTTGGTGGGATTTCAGGGTGTACTGGATGACCAGTGAGGGGGCTCATTACTAGCGAAGATTATTTATCCCACTCCCAGCAATCTTTAGTTGGCTGTCTTTGGCTACAGCTGGAGCCCTGTGAGATTTTCTTCTTCCATGTTAGCATGTGTGTTGGTGCTAGTGTTTGGGTGTTATGTGTGTTGGGTGTTATTGTGCGTGTGTGTGTGTGTGTGTGTGAGAGAGAGAGAGAGAGAGAGAAAAGGTGGTTTGGAAGGGGTTGGAGGGAAGAAATGATGTAATTAAATTTCAATAAAAAAGTAAAAATTATAAAAGTAAACAAATAAACAGAAACACTCCCAAATTCAGGCTCCTCATAGCTAAAGAATCAGTACTCTGTGAGTCTTCATATTTTGCATGCTAAATTCTTGCTAGGCCAGTCAGTTAAAAAATCCAGACAAGTCTAGAACTAAATGCTTTTATTCAGCTACCTAACAGCGCTCTAGGATTGTTAGGTTTTCTCCTAACATGCTAAGTCACAACAAGATGAAAGTGTTTCCCCGATTTTAGGGGTCAAGAGCTGAAAAATCTAGGGCCTCCTGTTCCACATGCTCCTGTCCTGGAGCTGCATCCAGCCAAGACCCATGGCATGGTCGCAAGGTCAGGCTTACCTTGGGAACAAGATACTGCTGATCAGTGCAAGCCAGGATATAGGCTTCAGCTCGGCCCAACTCACTCTGGGGCAAGTGGGCGTTCATCTCATCGCCGTCAAAGTCAGCATTGTAGGCCTTGCAGTTGGCATAGTGAAGGCGCAGGACCTTTTCTTCTGGCAGAATGTGGGCACGGTGGGCCTGGATGGAGGGTCTGTGTAAGGTGGGCTGTCGGTTCAGTAGGAGGATGTCCCCATTCTTCACATGCCGGCATACCTGGGGCGGAGAGGGAAGAGCAGGTGAGTGCCAGGAAGAGCTTTGGAGCTATCACTGGTCCTTCCAAGGGCTTAACACATGTCACTTGGGTGAGCTCTCTATGCCTCATGTTCTAGTCAACTAAATGATCTAGAGAAAAGCTCCAGAAACTGAGTAACACTTGCCAGACCTCACTCTTGGCCTTTCACAACTACGCTCCCGCTTCTGGGCTCGCAGGAGTAAGGCGCAGACATGGCTGACGTGTGTGTGCAGTAAGGAGCACCTTCTTCAGCAGAATGTGCAGCCTTCCAGAGCCCTGGCTCTTCTCTCAGAGTTAACGAAGAAACAGATAAAGTTCCAAGACTACCTGCTTCCATGGACTGAAAAAACTTGTCAGGCTTCTCAAATCCCCCCAAGGTCACACATGAATGCCACAGCTTAGAATTAGCCCACCTTCTCACAGTGCAGTGAGGCCTGGAGGGTAAGGCTTTGACTGTCTCAGTTCAGTGACCCCTGAAAACATCCTCTCCTTTAAAATTTCAAAACAAGTGTAAAAACTAAAAAAAAAAAACAAAACAAACAACAACAAAAAAACAACCAACTGTCATAATCTTGGGGGAAATGATCCGAAAATACCACTTGCGACATTTAAAACATTTTCTTTTAGCCTTTCAGAAGGGAGAAGGTACCAAGGAAAGAAGAATGTATGTTTACACAGCCCGGCTTACAGTGGCAAACAAGTAGAGATCCTTACTGCCCCTCAGAACGGCAGGACTTCCCAGTGCACACACATTACTGAAGGCCACAGGCCAGAGAGTGAGGCTTCAAAATTAGATCAATACTATTCTGAGTGTGAAGCTCAGAGAAGTATTAACAAAACTAAAACAAAAATCCCAGTAGCATTTCGGGAGACAGAATGTAATGACCGGAAATCAACTCAGGAAAAGGTACGTAGGTACTCACTTCTAGGCCTCTGGGGCATGGACTCAAACGAAGAATGGTAAGGCACATAGTGACATCTTTCCCACACGGATCTTAGTATTGTTTATATTAGAATATAAATTACTTCTGCAAATACAGTTTTTTGTGAACAGGATCTTGTATTGTGAAAGTTGGCCTCAAACTTATGATCCCCCTGCCTCTGCCTGTCAGAGAAGACTCAGGGGGTAAAGGCACTTTCCACAGGGCCTGATGGCCTGACTTTAATCCCTGGGACCCACATGGTGGAAGGAGAAAGCCAATTGCTGGAAGTTGTTTTCTGACTCCACACACATGCCATGGCATTTGTATTTCCTTACTTCCCCCCAAAGAAATAAATGGAGTAAGAAAGCCAAAACAACAACAACAACAAAAACTGCGTAAATACCCCAAATGAAAAAAGACCAAAATTGAGGGCAATAACGGAGGATATGGACCCCTGGTAATCCTCTCTCCTCCTCAGGTCTGCTCTGTGTCACGGCAGTTAAAAGACAGAGGAAACAATCCTGCTTCCCACACATGCGAGGCACATCAGGAAGTTGGCTAAGGCAAGCCTGTAAGCTGGGCTCCAGGCTCTGAAGATTTTCCCCTCCTTCCTCACAGTCCTTGTCAGTTCTCAAAGTTCTCTCAATTGGAGCAGTGAAGCAATCCTGAAAGCAGAGTCCATGTTTCCACTTCCTAAGGCATTTCAACCTTCCTCCCCCCATACCGGAGTCCTCCATGTGTTTCCAAGGAGACCTGAGCTCTGAGGATTCCCATGAGGATCTGCCTGAGGCACTGGCTGCTCAGTGCGTCACACAGACTGAGGTTTTCTTTCCTTAGTGTCTCAAGGGAAAAGTTAGCCAGATCTGTGGCCTAGGCCCAAAAATCCAGGCTGGGCCTATTTGAGTCTAGTGAATCCAGTGTAAGAAAATTCACTGCAGCTGGGAAGAAATGTAGGCCATTTTGCCAGGCACTGGCCAATCCAAACAGAAACCCTGGAGCACAGGGCACTCCTCTTGCCAACCCAAACCTAAGGCCTTTCCTTTCTCTTGTCACTAAATAAATACTGTGGTGAAAATTACTGTGCCCCAATGCCTGGGTCAGAGTTTACAGGAGCAGGCACAGGGCCAGAGGCTGCTCAGGCAGCCAGGCAGGGAAGCAAGCCCATGATATCTTGAACACTTCCTTCTTGATAAGGCCCAGGAGAAAGGGCAGAGGTTAACTCTGTCTCAGGGAAAATGACCTTTCTGCCAACCCTTCCCCTTCTCACCTAACCTCTAAGTTAATCCTCAATTTCCTTCCCAGTCACCTCTTCCAGCCCTTCAAAATGACACATTAGAAGAGCAGGCACCTAAAGTGAGGTACCCTGCGGCTACATAATGTTATTGACATTTTGACATTAAACTTGCCATTCTGAGTCCCAGGACATGAGGGAGGGACAACTTTCCTTTCCAAGTCTTTTCCTGTGTGCACGGGAATGGGGAACTCACGGAGAGAGAGGCGGTGCACAGTGATGATGCCATGTGGTGAGAGCAGGAAGCAGAGAGAGAGACGGGGTGTGCACCGTGTGCTGGGAGCCTAACACGGTTTCCAGAAGTGGTAAAATGCTGTCTGCTGCCTGGCTACCTGGTTTTGTAAATAAGTGTCTTTGGACACATATCTATGTGTCTACACTTGCTTTCACACTATACACTAAGAGCTGAGTAGTCACGAATGTGTAAGACCAATTAAGGCCAGAATATTTACTTTGACCCCAGGGAAAAGAACTGGGCTGAGATTTGAAGGACAGCAAGAATCAGACAGTCAGGAGGAGGGCAGAGAGTTCCAAGCAGGGGACATTACGTGCAAAGCCTGAAAGGAGATGGCGGCAGCTGGAGAGCTGTGAAGAAACCAGGTTGAGGTGGACCAATGGAGAAAGCAAATACAAGGGGCCTGATGAGCGTGCTAAGGACCTGAGCCCAGGGTGGAAGGTAATGAGCTTCACTTCGCTCACTCACCCTCGCCGCTCCTCAGGAGATCTCTCACTGGCTTCATGTGACCTAACACACCGCAGCCAGGCAGCCTCCCTGAGCCCACGGAGGTAAGCAGGCCGCATGGGGAAAGCAACCCACCTCTGCCTTATCCTTACACCCCAATCTCGTTAGACCTTTCTGACTTACTGTTCAAAAGCCCTAGCTACTTACTGCCTATTTCATCAGCATGAAGGCTCTGAACACTGCCTCACTCAATGTCCACAAATGACTTCTGCTTCACCCTAAAGCGTGCCATACCTACATATAAGAAACAAGTATAGACACAAACTCAGCAGGCGAGCCCCACTGCTCCCTAATTCCCCACTGTTCCCACATTTTCTACTCCCAGAGCACTTTTGCATCACACTGAGTCTAAAATTCCGACAGCTTTTTCTTAGCTCTAAGTCTCCCCGCCTACACCTCATAATTCTACTTTGTACAGGAGGTGGCCCTTATTCTCCAGCCATCTCAAATTTAGAAGGGCTAAAAACAATCTTTGCTCGACACCTCTTCTCTCCGGATGGAAACTACAGCTTCACATATCTCTTCTTACAGATCTCTACGACAAACCATCTCTGGTGTGTCCTCTGCAACATGCCTGTACTTATCCTTGATTCTTCCGCAGCCTTCGAGGGCTCACTTCCTGGCTCACAGCACATAGTCACCCATGGCAACCCGTCAGGACCGTCAGGCCAAGCCTGAGCACACAGCAGGACTTCAGCACTACTGACCCCTCGCTGCATACTCCTGGTGAAACTTTTCTCCTCGTTACAACTGTTTGAGTGAATAGAAAGATTTGCCTGGATCCATTGAAGTTAGGCAAAACACACCTTGCTGTTTCTTGAACCCCTCACATATCTCCCAGCAAAAAACCTGACAATACACCAACCTAACGAAGAATGAAATTGGTGCCTTGAGCTATCTGTTGGTTTGAATGGTGCCCCTGTCACCAAAGCAAAACGGCACAGAGCAGAATTTAACTGTTGTAGCTGAGGAGAGCTTTGAAAATATGGAAAGCAAGAGGACTGGCCTACAGTACTACTGTCAGCACCAGTGGGAACCAATGGCCGCCATGCCAAGCCAGCGTGTGTCTGCTCCCCCAGAGTTCCTTCTAGACAGGCGGGAACGTTGGTGGGCTCGCACCCATTGCTACAGTTAGCCAGTCCCAGAGATGCTAACTCAGTGTGAGGGGTGAGGGTCCATCCGATTATCTCTCCCTCTTGTTCCCGTGAAGCCACACTGATGTGAAAACCACCCCTGGAGCAGCCCTGTTCAGAGGCAGCCTGCAGGAACAAGACAGGAACGAGATGGGCCCGACCAAACCCTTGTTTTCCTCACAATTTTTGTGCCCTGGGGCTTAGGTGCTCCTGTGGCTGGTGTCAGGAGCTGTTTGGCCACAGCTTCCCGCTGTGTGACATCTACTGCGCTCAGGGCTGTGCGACTGCCATCCTCATTGATGACCATGGAGGCTCCTGGGTGCACGTTGGGTCCATTGATGACTGCTTGTCTCAGTTCCTGCACATTCCAGGGGGTAACTGGCTGAGGGTAGGTCAGTTTTGTGGCAAATACCTAGAAAAAAGGATAGCATGTTGAAATTCAGAAGGGGCAGACAAAGGTTCCAGGCTTACAAACGCTAACAAAATAATCTGCCTGATTTCTTCCCAAACTGTGTTGAGCTGTCTGCTTAGTCAAGGCCTTTCTGCAGGTAGAGCAACGTGTCTCCTTTGTTAAACCATTTTACTGTGCTTGCTCTCCTAAGGGAACAGACTGGCAATTTATGCATTTGCTTGCTGAAAAACACGCTGAAACTTCACGCTTTCTCGTCTACCAATAGTCGGTGTTGCAAAGGAGCAGTATGGGCACTTCAGAGAGCCGTCACACCCCTCCCATCTTAGCAGGTATCACTAACTGCTCGGGGTCCTTCTGCCGGGCCCAGGCATGGCCTCAGAGAGTGGCACTGAAGAGGAAATGGATTTAAAACTCCAAGACCTGAGAACATGAAGTGTTCTGTCAACACCAGACCCAAAACCTGCTCTAAAACAAGTTCTCTACAGTTACATGAGTTTCTGAATCACTGATGTTTACTTATTTGATACTTCAACACACATACAAATGCACCAAGGACTGCAGAACCCAGGAAGTTAATGGCCCAGGTCTCTGTGTAGTAGCAGTGTGTGGGCCTGTGAGGTTTCCACCTTTTACTTTGAGCTAAAGGACTTGTTTACTCTTCGGCCATCACTTGGCCACAGCTTTAGCAGGTAGTGCTCTGCTGTGTGGCTCCCTGCCAAGCTTTAGCTCATTCTCATTTTATCTCACCTCCGTGTTCCTAAATAACAGCTCTGGTGCACTGTGGGGGAGAAGAGGGGAGCAGCAGTTTTAGCCACTCTGTCCTTCCTAGTCACTCTGCAATAACCTCAGGTCTGCGTGGCTCTGGGAATTGCAGTAAGGTAACGGTCAGTAGGGTGGACAGCATAGGAGCCTCTCATACAAGCATTAGCAAATAAACTTACCAAAAAAGACAAGGTTGGTATTTTATGGAGATACAAGGTAAGGCCTCACTAAAGGTCCCCCCCAAAGTTGGGGCACTCTAGGCATTGAGGTCAAAGCCAGGATGGCCTCTACATTCTGCCTAGAGAAGAAAATTAACATGTCCTGAGCCTTTCCTCTCAGGGATTCAAACTTAAGAATCGTATGACTGGCTTTCATAATACCTTTCCTTGGTATACAGTTCAGCTTTTACATGCAAGGACCTATGGTTCCTGGGAGGCAACAAACAGTAGAGCCTTCTTTGCCTGTTCTTGACACAACAGGCTCTTGCTCAGGAAGCCAAAGTGTGCCCAAGAATGAGAACACTTTAGCTTTGCTCATTACCAGTTCCCCCAAGAGAGACAGGGTGGCGTGTAAGGAAATGAAGCTGTGCACAGAGGGAATTAAACCATCTTCTCATTATTGACCTCAAGGCCCATTAAGGAGGAAGTCAGCTGGAGAGGTGCTGCTAATGAGCACCGCGGCTTTAACGGGTCGGGAAGTGAGAAGGGAAGCTGGCTCGCCAAGGGAATGCTAATGGGTGACCGGGAGAGCCACTCACCCCCAGAGCTGGCAGGGACAGACAATACACGCATACCGCCCTTCTGAGGGCCCTCCCACTTTCCACTGCCAGATGCCCAAGTGGGACTGATGTCCCTTGCCCTCTTCTCCCAGCATGGACTCATTTAAACAAGGAAGGTTTAAAGACTGGGTTAAGATCGGCAAGAATAAGACACAGAGTCAGGGCGTGGAATGACGTGCTGGAATTCCCTCATGCTTCAGGACAAAAGTCTTCTAATAAGATAGCAATACCATTATGAACCCCAAGCTCCTTCCCTACAGGCTCTTCTTCCACATGGAAAGCAGTGGAAGCTATCCCCACTGGAGGCATGTTGATCTACCATCACACTCTGTCCTGAGGCCTCTATGGCACACCTATCTCACAGCCACCGGTAGTAAAATGAGGCCTCTCCCCAAGCACACACCATGGGAATTCCAATCTCATTGGTGTTGATGTACATGTCTGGGCAGATGACTGAGCGGGCTGCGTAGTCAACTCGCTTTCCCATCATGTGCTTCCGGAACAGGCCTTCCTTCTTCTCTAGGATCTATAGAGAGCAAAAAGGTGACAGAATAGTAAATAATTCAATTTTGAATTGTTTTCTTGCTTCTGACCCAGTGTGTATAACGTGCATTTCTTTCTGAACATGCAGCTAGGAGGCGGGGTACAGACACGCTGTTAGTCGTTTCCTGCTGACCCTCACCCACCTGTGGCGGGGATCCAGTTCTCTGCTCACCTGTCTTATGCCAGGGTACTTTTCCAACATCAGCTTGTCCATCTCACTGTCAAACACAATATTGACGTGGCTCTGAAGGTGAATCCAAATGTTGTAAAGTTTGTCTGTGAGAGACTGGCCTGGAAGCATACTTAAAAAGGATCGGTCGATAGCAACTGAAGAGTCACTTTCCTGGGAAGATAAAGCCAAGAAAATAGGAAGGATTGAAGAAAAACTTGTTTTTTTTTTTTTTTAAACTCAACCCAGCTCTGGTAAAGAAATGAGCTCTGGAGCCGGCTTCTGAAGCTGACAGAGGATGAACTGGACTTCTGAATGTGTATCGGCACACATCAGGCCCACTACATATGTCTCAGCTTGTCGCTTTCAGTAGTAAAATGAACTCTCAGTTCCTAAGCACAGCAGCACTGCAGTACATACTATAACCATCAGGCACCTGAGAAGCTGAAGCAGGAGTCTTGAGTTTGAGACTTGCTTGGACTACACAGCAAGATCCTGTTTCAAAAATAAAAATTAAACTAAGATAAAAACAAAACAACAAAAAAAAAATGTAAGCAGGCTCCTAGCTCAAGCTTCTGAATGCCTAGTCCTCCCAGACTAAGAGCCTTAACCGCCTTTCCTGCGAGCACTCTATGTCTGAGGCTCCCACCAGACAACAGAGTTTCATTACATGGTTTAGGAAACCATGATCAGTGAATTTATAAAAATGCAGGTGGAGTGCTTGCCTAGCTTGCAGGAAGCCACAAGCTCCATCCCCAGCACCACATTAACTGGGTGTGATGGTGCACACTGTAATCCCAGCACTTGGAAGGTAGCAGCAGGCGATCAGTTTAAGGGTAGCCTTGCCTATATAGTGACTTAAAGGCCAGCATGGGCTACATGAGACCCTGTCTCCAAATAATAAGAAACAAATAATAACAATAATATTAGAACTTTACTTTCTTAAAAAGAAAAGTGTCATATAATACTGTTATATAATACTGTCATATAATGTGAGCCCCAAGTGAGTTAGATTAAGTTACTGGCTGAGCCTCAAGCTTAAATATTTAATCATTTAAAAATATTTCTATCCCTAGTCCTGTCTTTTCCTCTGCTTTTCTCTACCCAGGAAGAAAACTACAGATCCTAGAGTGCCTTAGAGCACCACCTACTGGCCACATCTGGCTGCAACTGTCCTAAGGGACAGAATTTCAAGTCCTCCAGTGTAGTTCACATAAGGAAAAAAAATCTATCAGTGTGTGAAGGTTGAGGGCAGGTGAGGATCTAGTAGATGACAATGTCATAGTAATAATTTGGGTTTGTCCCCACAACCAAGGAATAAAGGAATCATCTAGGAGGATACATGCAATTCTGCAGGCAACATCATGGTCCTTTTCAGTCAAACTCACTACTATAGCATTGCTGGTTCAAGGCCACATGATGACTGTTAAAATGGACAAGACCTTGTCCACTGGCTTTTGGTATATCCTAGTCCCTAGGGATAGCTCCTGGGAGATCACTGAATACAATGATGAACACAAATACGGAAAAAACAAGAATATGTCTAATTAATCAAAGGGAAATTGGCCTAGGGATAAACACGGTACTAGTTTTTTTCTACAAAGATTGAGCTCTGTTATTATTGACTAAAGCTTGACTCTACTCTTAAGAAACACTAAAATAAAATTCTCAGTCTTAACCATTGGATTTGGTTATCCTATAGTCTTCTGTCTTCCATACTGGACCAGGGCCTGCAGAGGGCAATTCTCTCTTATGCTGAGGATCTGTTAAAAGCACACTTATATTGACCCATCAGTAAACTTCAGCAGACTGAAGAAAGTTTCAAGGAGTCATCCAAAGTGCCCACGGGACAGTGGTGTGACCTTGTGACATTTGTGGCTGATAGCAGGACTGTCTGAGCATCTGGCATGGAATCTCAGAGGCCTGTCTCTCTAAGGCTGGAGCCCACATTTCAAGGGTGGGAGTGACCTTGGCAGCTTTATGTTCACTAGAGAGTTGGCATAAGACCTGCAACAGTGAAAGGGCTAAGGAAATGCCAATGGGGATGGTCTCATTCTAGAATATTGCATTCTACATTGTCTTCCTGGCTCTATTACTGAAGAACTTAATGAGCCTAAAACACATTCCTAGAGCCTGAGGGAAGATGATTCCTCAGAGCCTTCCTGGCTGGTGGTGGTGCACAGCCTGGGTAGGAACCCTCACCATAAATTACACTTTTTAGTGGAGATGAGTCCAAGAAATCAAAGAGACTTGACTAAAACCACTGGCCTGATCATTGGATACAGAATAAACCACACCTAGATCTATCTATAGTCAGGCCTATGCTTGCCCCAACAAGTCACACTGCCAACCAGGGGTACTGCCCACTGCAGGTAGCGTCTTGTAGCAGCCACAGCATCTGTGCTCACACAGGGTTAGGACCAAGTGTGTAGTTCTTACCACACCTGCCATTAACAAAGACGTTCTATCAGCACTGAGGCAGCCCTGACCTTGTCTATGGTGAGTTCTGTCATCTCACAGGGCAGCTTCTGTTCTTGGGCCATCAACGCCAGAAGTTTCCGGATCAAAACTGCATCCTTCATGACAGCTTGCAAGTTCACCGTCTGGCCATTAGTAAACATCTGGTCACCCAGGCGATTGATTGGACGATACCTACAGGGCAACATACAGGCTCCACGAATGTTCTTCAGCCTCTCAACCTACTTACTGAGAGCAACACAGCTCAACCTGCTGAAAACCACCAACCATGTCTAGGACAACCAACCAATGCAGAATGCTCACGCCACTGTCTGAGCCTTGGGTGGACAGCGGCTCGATTCCTCAGTGTCACACAGCCCTGCTCAGTCCCTCGGCCCACCCTTTTCATGACAAGTTATAAGACAGTACCTGGAGGGTGGCACCACTATGAAATCTAGAAAGAACATGCTGGGGTTGAAACCGGACTCCATGCCAGGATCATCCAATCCCGAAAAAAGGCAATTCAGGAAGAATCCTGTGTTTGAAAGAAAATAACCCACAAAGCCATTTAAGCATATGTATAAGGACATAAAAATATTACCAAGAAGAAAAAAACAAAACAGGATATGGGATCCTATGTAGGGTAAGAAAACACTTTTTTTAAATAAAAACAAACCCAAAGCAGCTGGGTAGGTGACAGCCTGCATGCAAGTGAGATAGCATAGACACTCAGGGACCACAGCGCTTCAGGAAGGACACGAGCTGTGCAGAAACAGGAAGTTTATTCACCTCCCCTCCTAAATTTGTAATCTTCCACGTACAATTGAACATTTGCTGCTTTGGACTCTGGGCATAATTAATTGGAATTAAGAAATAATCAAGTTAAAATAAAGTTTAGCCTTTAAAAAACAATAATGGAACATTATCTCTATGGGTATGCCAAGAGGGCTTGTCTGCAAACTGGATCTAAGACCAAGGAAAGCTAAAAGTGCTCGGAGAAAATGAATAAAAATGAGTAAAACCTGCCGCAGAGAGCATCTCACTAGCTTGGTACTCTTCACGCCTGATAACCCCGTTAATTCTGTGCTTGTCTGGGAGCACTTATTATGCAGAGGCCAGAGTCAATGTCTCAGAACACCCTCTCAGAAGATGGTGTGAGGATTTGAGTATCCTGCATAGATTACATTATGCATTCAAAAGAGAATGGAAAATTTCTGTTTCTGCAGAGAACTGAAATATATAAAAGTTTGTTCTTTGATTCACAAAAGGAATTCCCATAGAATGTTTAAAATATCTTTTTTGGGGGGATGGAGTGGAGCTTGAGACAGGGTCTCACTATGTAGTTTTGGCTTTCGTTGAACTCGCCTCTGACCCCCAAGTGCTGGGACTAAAGGTGTGCACCACCATGTCCAGAACATCTTTTTTTTTCTTTAAATGGGCTTGTGAGTTCCAGAAATGCATCAGTGTAGAAACACCTGGACAAGTTACATCAAGTTCTTGGTGTTGGGTGTGACCTGTCCTGCTCCTTATGGCTCTAAGTCAATGTGCTCTGCAACTTGCCCAAGACTGTGGACTGCAGGTGAGAGCTACGTTAATTAGAACTTTGGTTGAGGTAGTAAGAGGGTGGGGACATGAACCAGGAGCGTCCACTCCACACACAGAGAGGCTACTTCTCCAGCACCTTCATTCTTCCAAATGGCGAAAAGATGTTCTTGGGCGCTGTGTGGGGTCAGGTACCCCCGTTTCCCCATCTGAGCCTCTTCAATCCCTGGAGCTGCTGGTGCTTGTTCTGTAACAAGAAATATCCATTTTTGTCCCCATTCTAAAAAGCTTGAAAATAGACCATAAATATCAATCTACAGGACAGCATCTTTTTAACCCAGATTTCCATACCTACTCTAGTTTCTAGAGAAATGAAAACAATACACTATCAGATAAAACCAGAGAGGCAGAGTAAAAGACGGCATTCCCACTAGCTCACACAATTAACATAGCTATTTTCATTTTTAAATACTCTTCCAGTACTTTGGTTCATGCAAGTTCTTTACATGACACTGAGATTTTGCTGGGCATGGTAGTGCAGGCCTATTAGCCCAGCACTTAGGAGAAGGAGGCAGAAGAAGCCCGAGTTTTAGGACAGTGTGTAGCTACACAGTGAGACATTACCTCAAAAAAAAAAAAAAAAAAAAAAAAAAAAAATCCTGCAGGGATTTACTTTCGTCAGAGCCTGGTTCATTTGGTGTTATCAGAGGACCACGTGAACAACTGCTACAAGGCTTTCCTCTGACCACCTTTCTGTTTGTTCCTGAGACAGTCTTAGCCCAGGCTAGCCTGGAAGTCCTGATGCTCTTGTCTCCACCTCCCAAGTGCTGGTCTTAGTATATGCAACCATGCCCAGCTCCACTCATCATTTTTAATGGCTGCCTGATACTCTACTGAGAAGTTTCCTAATAACATTATTGGGCTGGGATACAGATTTCTGGTAGAACACATTCCTAGCATGAATGAGGCCCTGGGTTCAATCCCCTGTACTGTATGAAAACAAGTAACATTATCTTTATGCATGCTTCACCAGAGAGGGTCAAAGAAGCAGAAGTATAAGTACATGTGGGAAGATTTTCTTTTTAATTGTGTAAGTGTGAAAACAAATGTGCCACTAAGCACACATATGGAGTCACACATATGGAAGCTATCTTCTGACAACATTTGGGAGTGGGTTCTCTCCTGCCACTATGGGTTCTGGGGCTAGATCATAGGTTTGGGCCCTACATACTTTCACCCACTGAGCGCTCTTGCTAGTCCCTGTGTAAAGATTTCTACAGATTCCAGTAGACCGATTTAAGAAATACCACACCTATGTCAGGTTGGCCTCATGGACTAGGCAAGCTCCTCTAAGAGCCTGATTAGCTATGCCCAGGTTAAGTAGAAAGTTTTACCAGGGGTGTTCAGGAGATTGATTTCTGACATTCAGATGAGGAACAAAAGTAATTTAAGTATCCTATATGCTCAAAATGTCAGCATTTCCTGGGATGCCTTAACTGAAATGAAGCATTGCTCAACTTTCTCTTTTCTTGATTTATCAGGGCAGGATCTATGCTGTGATTGTGTCTGTAGCACTCAAGAGCATTTAGCGCACAGATGACAGCCACCAGCTGGAACATACATTCCAAGTATTCTAAATTATCCATAAACAACACTGTTCTGTCCTTCTGGTCAATTTTTCTGTTCCAATGATCGATCGATCATTCATTCATTCAATCATTCATTCATTCATTCATTCATTCATTCATTCATTCATTCATTCACTGTAGAATGAATGTGGTACATTGATTATCATCTCTCTCTCTCTACCTACCTACTTACCTAATGTGGAGTGAGCATGGATGTAATAGTGTGTGGGTAAAGGTCAAAGGACAAGTTTCAGGAGTCAGGTCTCTCCCATGTGGGTCCTGGAGACTGAACTCAAGTTGTTAGTCTTAGCAGGAGGCATCTTTTTCTGCTAAACCACCTTGCCGGCCCAATGTGGGTGAATAATATTTACGAGTTGTTTATGTCAGGTGTGGTGGTGCACACCATTAACCCAGCACTTGGGAGGCAGAAGTAGAAGGACCTCTATGAGTTCAAGACCAGCTTGATCTACATAGGGAGTTCCAGGACAGCCAGGACTATGTGGAGAGAGAGAGAGACCCTGTCTCAAACTCCCCCAACCAAATATTGACTTATTAAATATAAGAAAACCAAACCAAACAAACACCAAAACCCAACCCTGGAGCCAAAACAAAGACTATTTCCTATAGCTTTCTAATACCCAGGCTTCTGGTGCACCCTATTCTTGCAGTTACAGCAAAAGTTATCGCAAATGAACGGGCTTGACAAAGGAACCGAAAAGCCACTTTATCATTGGACATCGGCCCCCCAACTGGAGTTATTATTTAAAGTTCTGAAGATCTGTTTTCAGTAAAATTAGCATTTTCTAGGACAACCTAGAGGGTCATTATAGCAATTGTCAAGGAAGGTAAAATGTTTCCATGGCCATTTGCAGATATGTGAAGAAAAATCCACTCTTAAGACTGTTCTCTAAAACAACACTTAGCAGTCTTTCTAAATGGTGTGGGATCCCACTCTGGGCCCTAGAACACAGAAAGGTCATGACCAGAAAAACTGGCAAGCTTCAAATGAAGTTCTTAAGTTAATAGTGCCACAGAAAATAGTTCTGATGAATGTTTGGACAAACTAAAATGTTACAACTGGACAAAAGGAATAAAGAATTTATGAGAACTCACTGTGCTTGCTACCCTGTAAGTCTAAGTTTATTCTACAATAAAACATTTATTAAAAACCAGTATACAGCAGGGCTTGGTGACACATTCCTATAATCCCAGCACTTGGGGAAGCAGATGTACTTTTCTGCCTGTTCCATATTCTCAAGCCTTAGACAAGGTTCAATCATGTTATCTGCTGTGGGTAACATTATTCAGAGATGTTTTGAATAATGCCCACCTCAGCTCTGGGTGGGCTCCACTACATGAGTTGTAAACAGCTGAGAAGCAGCCTCTCCAAGCCTCTATGGCACACAACAGAGCCAGCTGTGCACCTCAGGTTCCAGTTTTTTGACCTGGTATATAGAGTATACAATAAAAAATGAAGTGGACCTCGTGAACACTACAGCAAAACACGTACTAGCCTCGGTACTCGTACCTTATTTAATTCTCACTTCAGAACTAAACAACACAAAACATAAAAAGAAAAAAGAAAAGTTGTTCACTGTAGTTTTTTCTGTAACAACACATGAACAGAGCAGAGCTGAGAAGACACCTTTGCCTACACAGATTGAGGTTGTCAAGAGCAACTTGAAGGAAGTGCTCTTGTTTTACTGAGTTCTTGCAATTCTAACTATTATTCACCTGTATTTTACTAAAAATAAATCCATGCTTGCTTACTCAATGAAATACCTCAAAACATTTTCCAGGCAAAACTAAAATCTCTATTAAAAGTGTTTCAATTGCTGGGTGTTGTGACACACGCCTGTAATCCCAGAATTTCAGAATGATCAAGAGTTCAATACCAGTTTGCAAGAGATCCTGTAAACAAAATCTTCCAAAGAAACAACCACATACTCTTATCACTAAAGGAGACTGAAGCAGGATTAGAGTTTTTGATGCCAGCCTCAAAACACCCAAGACAAAAACAATGATTTGAGACAGCAGGCCCCTGCAGGGCACTGTCGCATAGCAGAGCCTGGTGGCCCTTTCCCAGGTGACGGGCCTGGGGTCGGGGGGGGGGGGGGTGTCTTCCCCAAGCTCTCCTCTAGCCTAAGAAGCCTAGATGCATCTGAAGGGCACACAGGAGAAACACGGCCACAGCGTCTTTAGAGACCCAGCCTGCTTACCTGACGGCTCTGCATCCTTCTGGGCAGATTTTTTGTGCATCACGGCTGGATACGTGATGGTCAGCTTGCTGTTGTGCTCTTTTCGAACCACTGAGCGTCCGGTTCTACACGCAGGGATATATTGTGGAGAGAAACAAACCTCAGTGAGACACTTACTAAGAGTATGGAGTGATTGCCAAAGCCAGGTCAGCAGGGACTGGAAAGACTGACGGACAACACTCACTTGCAGTGCGGACATCGCTTAGCAGTCATATGTGTCTTCCAGAAATAAGCAATGAGCTTGCTTCTGCTTTCGCACACGTTTTTCACCTGTTTAAAACGTCAGAGAGTATTAGAGTGACTTATTTCTAGTTACGGTCTCAGTTCGTGGCCCTGACTAGCCTCATGTTTGTAATCTTCTTGTTTTAGCCTCTCAAATAATGGGAGTACAGATATGCCCAGCCATACCTGCTCTGGGGCGCCATGGAATGAATGACTGACTGGCTGGGTGCTACTAATGGTCTTTCACTTTCTAACTAGAGAAAACAGTCCTGTGGTAGTTTGAACAAGAAATGTCTCCCATAAGTTCAGGTATTTCAACACCTGGTCCCTGGCTGGTGGCACTGTTTGGGGAGGTTATGGAAGCTTTAGGGGCTGTGGTCTGGCTGGAGGAACTGTGCAGTGGCAACAGGCTTTCAGAGGTCAGATTTGCCCCACTTCCAGTTGGCTCTCTGCTTCACATTAGCAACTGACACCTGACCTCAGTCTGGGGCCTCCTGCCGTTACAGCTCCACTGCTGGAACTAAGTGCCAGACACCCTTCATTACGGCGTTTTATCACAGCAACAAAAAGTAACTGAACTGGCCCACAGAATAGTCTCTCATATAGCTATTTGTGTGGCCACAGAAGGGACCAAACATTATCAATGACAGGCACTGAGGCTCCTCAAGAAGTTTTTGGCCTGGCTGTAGCAGATCATCTGGAAACTGCCAGCTGCTTCCTATCCCTAGAACCGATGATGCGGACTTTGATGAAACTGAGTAACACATGGAGATGAGGCAGAGCCTTTGACACAGAAACACTAGTGTTTCCATGTGGGCCAGTGCCAGTTCTTGTACTATGGTTTATTTGTCACTGAGGCCACCTCTGCATTGTCAGTTTATTTACTAAGATGCCCAGAAGAACTGTCACTCTCATGTACTGTACCATAATCTTTGCCCTTAGGTCTTTCTTGCTAAAGGCACCAGACTGACTCCGAAATTGATAGAACTTTATAGAGCAGGATTTTGGCTCTGACACAACACAACCTCTGAGAGTATTTTTGAAGATGTGCTGATGGCGATTAAAAATTCCTATCTGCTCCAGATCATAGTAGGGCACTTGGGAAGTCAGCTACGGCAGACAAACACACACTGTTCAGTCTTGCTATCAGTAACCATTTGGACAAGAATCTACAGCTGGCAACAGAACAACTAGGTAGAATGAGCCACGGCATCTACAGCACATGAGTGCACTAAAGGCAACAGAAGCCTGAGCACAAGCCAGGTAGACAGCAGGAGGCAGAGCAGAGCTGGAGTGGAGGACAACCCCCTCTCCCGGGGAGGACCTAGCTAAACACTGCAAGCTCCCCAAAGCCTCTGCCAGGAGCACTCACTGTTCATCACAGGGCACACATCAAGGAGTTCACTGTCTCACACCTAAGCCTATGTGCCAGGATTAGGCTTTTCAAGGATACAACTAAGAAATAAAGAAGTTTCTGGAAAAGAAGTTAATGTAGATTCTTTCTTTTTTTAATTTTTGTCTTAAAATTATGTGAATGTATGTTTGTCTATGTGTAGACAGGTATGTGCAGGTGAGGGTCTGTGACCATGGAGGCCAGAGGCACCGATCCCTATGAAGTAGGTGGTTGTGAGCCATCCACCATGGCCCAGGCCTTCTGTGAGGGAAGCATGTACTCCATCTGCTGAGCCACTTTTTGGTCCTATCAGGCTAACTCTTAGAAGAAATGTGCTTCCATGTGGAAAAGCAGGGATAGGTTAATGTCTTTGGCTATAACGTCATCTTTCTAGACATATCTTAACTGTTTAAAATGACTCATTCATAGTATTGGACTAAACATAAAATTCCTCAGAAATTTATGACTAAGAAAGATCATGAATCCATTAGGAGCTTGGCGTAATTTGCAACTTAATTGTTTGTTTGCTTTTTTGAGACGGGATTTCTCTGTGTAGCCCTGGCTGTCCTGCAATTCTCTCTGTACACTAGGCTGGCCTCAGATGTCTGTTAGTGCCTCCCAAGCGTGTGGATTAAAGGTGCGCACCACCGCCTGGCTAAGGTTAACTTAGCTTTAAGCCAAGCCTCTGGATATAGCGGGCTCCCTCCCTGAAGCTTCCCCAGGTGGCTCTCAGGACTCACACAGTGCTGCTTCTCTTGGCCTCAAATAGGTCCCACCCAAGAGCTCTTGGAATGCCTTGGGGACCTGCTAGATGAATTAAATGGTATGATACCTAGTCATAAACTGAATCAATTTGAAAGTCAGTGTTATAGTTGATTACCTACCCATTCATTCACTGAGCAAATGAATTCCTTCATAGATGCCCCAAGGGCGGATGAGGCAGCAAGGGTTTAGAGAAAGTAAAGGGTAGGAGATGGGTGAATGGGGGTAGAGACAGACATCGTTCTCAACATTACTGCTTGCTGGATGCCGTACTTACATTAGAGTCATCTAACCCTCTTAACAGCCCTGCTGACAGCCATAAAGATGAGGAAATGAACACTCATGCAATTTTAGAAATTTGCAAAGTCCTGGGGCTCATAAGGGGCAGAACCAGGACTGAAAACTAGGTCCACCCTGGGAGGCCAGAAACATATGCAGAGGATGGCACAGAGGAACTGTGGTCATCACGCTAAAAGCAGACTGTCACAAAAAGGGAGATGAGATGATGGTTAACTCACATGAGCACCCTGGGACCCCAAGAGGTTGTTCTGAAGAATTTTGCTTGTGTATTCCTCTAACTCCTCCTGAATCTCGATGGCGGAAGGATCTGAAGTTTCTTCTAGAAACTAAAAAAGAGGTAAACTACTGCATTACTACGATAATGTCTGATGACCATCATGGTTGGCTGGCCTCTTCAGGATGGAGATCAACCTAAAGGAGGAACGGAAACCATAGCCACTGTGCTCCATTTTCAAAACAGTTGAGGTGGGACACAGTTAGTGGCGAAGCGGACCTCTCACTTGCCCAGCACACACAAGGCCCTAGGTTTACTCCCAAACATAACAACAAATCCTATGGTAGACTGGACAATTTGGGTCAAATCAAACATGGCAAAGACCCAAGATGGAACAACACTGTTTCTAACACCAATTCTTCCCAAAGCTGACAGGACAGTGAAGAAGCATGCCAAACTAATGTAAAGACAGGGGTCCAGTGAGGTCGGAGTCAACGTGAGCTGGGCTCACTCAGCATTCTCATGCATCTAGATGCAGCAGTCACACAGCCTCATGCGTTTCTGTGCAAGGCACTGGAAGTGATGTCTCTGAGAGCCCCTGGCCTCAAATCCATTTTCTAATTCATTAGTTTCAATGCTTTTCATTCTCACACCCCCAAATGATGCAGGAACAGAAATAAAGACCTAGAATGAGTTCAAATGGGACATCACCACTCCCCAACTCCAACATATAGGCCTAACAAGGTGAGGACCCAAAGGGTGACAACACTTGTACAATATGGCATGCAGGCCAGGGCTTTAAACTTGGATTATGATGGCTTCAGCCTGACAGCTCCACTGAAGCACATGGCAGAAGCAGCGAGACTCCTCTCTGAAGGGAGGCAGCAGGACCCTAGCATACTCGCTAGCAATTAAAAGTAGGTTTGCAATGACTAGGGAAGAGGAGACACCAAAGGCTGCCAAACGTATACGGACTACATTTCTAATTTGCACCTTTTAAGACAAAGCATGTCCTGGAAACTGCCTGGCTATCCAACATGACAGGCAGGCATTACCCTACTGCCTCCAAGATCTCTCATTCTCTACAAACTCACACCTTCCGGGCATTTGATATTGAACTTCTTGAGGCTGAAAAGATGGTCCAGGAATTAGGAGCACTGGCAGCCCTTCCAGAGGACCTGAGCTCGAGTCCCAGAATCCACACAGTGGCTCCCTACCTTCTTAGCTGCAGAAGAAGAAGATTCAGTGCTCTCCTCTGGCCTCCAAGGCACTAGGCATGCATGTTGGACACAAACATACATGCAGGCAAAACATTCATACACATAAAATAAAAACAAAATAGAAAAGAAATAAAAAAATGAAGAGAGACACTCCTTAACACATTTTATAAGGCTGACGCAGTACAGACATAGACTCTATAGAGCAATGAAGAAGGAATCTACAGGTCAGTTCGACTCAAGAGTACAGGTGCCAAATCCTAAGCAAAATATCAGGGAGCCAAATCTAGCAATACACATCACTGGGCATGGTGGCACAGGCCTGAAATCCCAGTACTTGAGGCAGAGGAAGAAGGATCTCTGTGAGTTCAAGGCCAGCCCTGTCTACAGTACAGGAAGTCCCAGGCTAGCCAGGGCTTTAACAGGGATACTCTCTAATAATACTCAACAATAATCAAGACATTAAGTCGGCAGTAACCAACTATCATCACTAACTTCCAGACACCATTCAAGCTTTAAAGTTGCTGTAAAGTATGACTTTTACAGCAAAAACTAATAAGCTAATAGTTTACAGATATTGAGTCTTCGGGAGAAGAGATCTCAGACACTTCTTAGAGCAGCAGGCCGTATGTCAGTCTGAGAATGGAACAGTTCCATTCTCACCAATGGCCTTTACATTCTTGAAGATTAAAGAACAGTTTCACAAAATACTCAACCTGGGTATGTCTGATGTTTCCTCATGAGCAAGATTCAGGCAATCTGCAGTAGGAAAACCCCAAAACGATGCACCCTTTTTACCACAGCTCAGAACATACCGCATGGTTTAAGGTTTTTCTGTCAGGTGGTGCTCACTTGACTACCCGCATAAGGGAGACTGTCCGAGTCTCCTATCGGAAAGTTGTACTCTTTTTTTCCTCAACCTCGTGGTTAATTAAGATTCTGTAGGTTCACGGCAGAATGTACTCTAAAGGGTAGCAGCAGCAGCTACTTAAATTAGCAGTCCTTCAAGTTGTTCTCCGTGTACACCCCTGTGAGCGCATGGGTGCTGCAGAGTCCTACTGCAGTCGATGGATTATAATTACTTACCATCACTTCGTTTTGATTGTCCCAGATTTGGCCTGTGAATCCTCACATGGGCTGTGTCCTTTTGGCTGACTTTGAGCACCAGCTTACTCTCTGGCAGGTCAGATTACAGACTGTAAGGTCTCTGAGCCTGGCTTATAATCAGCCATTTTGCCAGCGAACCCTTGGACAAGGAACAATGTGCCTAGCAGTTCAGATGTGCACGAAGTCTGCCTCTTCTACACTGCTCCCCACAGCCCAGGAAGAAGTGTTAGCATCGTAAGACATGAGGGTCAAACATTCTGGAGATTACTGGGTTGGCAATTAAGGACAACATCCAAACATTCCCAACCTACCCTGCTCAGAATTTGCTCAAGCTCATAGACTGCTTGCAGGGCTCCGACTTCCAAGACCCTCAGCTGGCAGAGCAACAGGTGAATTGCAGCCCGAGGACAAGTCAGCATGTGGCAGTTTAAACAGGAGCCTCGGAGCAGCAGGTAGAGTCTCTAAAGGGTGGGAACAAAAAGAAATGGGACATCAGAAAGAGACACAGTGGTGATTTTAACTGCAGGCAAGAGATTCTTCTTCCCTTAGTCTATTTCCTTAAGAATTCTACTTCTGCCTCTAGAACCTTTAGACCCTATCAACCAGACAAACATTCCCAAATATTTCTTTTATGGTTTCATCTTAAAGTAATCAAATTTGAAACTCATGTAAGGTTCATGGTCTCAGAAAAAGAATTCCTTTTTTCTTTTTTTCCCAAACACCAACTACTAGTTAGAGAATAGCCTTTCTATAATATGCTGAACAAACGAACTATGTCTGTGTGCACATCACAATCCGAAAAACTTAAAAACACTCCTGGGGGCTAGGTTACCTGGTAAAAAGAGCAGAACATACGCAAGTTCAGCCTAGACAGGAGCTGCATTTTGATGTTACTGGTCTTCCTTTGGGGCTTTGCTTCTCCTGCCAGAAAGTCACATTGCAGAGCCACCTGAAAAGCCTTGGGAGCCCCAGAATTCCACCTATTACCAGGAAGGTGACTGCCACCCAGCTTTCTGAAGGGCACACCGCCCTTGTGCAGTAAGTCCGGATTATACCCTGAGCCTTGGACAGGTGAGGTGGATCATTAAACATTTCCCTCTTATACAAGAAGAACTGACCCGTGGCTTTTCTCAGCTGGACTCACATTAAAATCCTTTCGGTAAGTCAGCAGTGTAAACTGAAGTTACAAGGTTAGCGTCTCTACCCGAGAATCTAACACCCCAAACTTCTTGAGCCCCAACATACAAACAAATAAATTCAACCCCTGAGTTCATGGGTATAAGCTGAAGGAAAGATCTAGCCATGTCAGACACACATACAGCCCACTTCTGGCTGTGTGTATGAGGGATATACAGAACAAGAGTGAATTCCATGTTTATGCTTGGGCTCCATTCCTGCATTCCACCATTATGTAGGCTGTGAGCATTCTAAAATCTGAACTTCAAAACACCTTTGGTCTCAAGCATTTTGGACATGGACACTTGGGGTATACTGTTCTAGGTCCCTAAAGGTTTTTCTTTATAAAGAAAAAGGAAAAAGAGGTAGTCCCCACAACCCTAGCCCCAAGACCCACACGCCCAGGATAGCACTCACATCAAAGAGGAGCGGGTTGTACACGGTCAGCGGGAGATCAATGTGGCCCAGGTGCCCGGAGCAGCTGTTGAAGTCCTGCACGCAGGTGGAGCACACTTCTTTGGAGTCAGCAGGACCCAACGCCAAATCATACAGGCCATTGGCTGAAGGGTTTCCCAGGCTGTCCACATAGCGAGGGTTTGTAATGGATTTAACACTTAACTTCCTGAGTTGGTTAGAAAAAGATCCAGGGAAAGATTAGGTTACTAACTTCTCTGAGGTTGAAGTGGGAGAGGTTCAGGTTAGAAACCAGACCCGACTAGAAAACCCAACTTGTTCAATGAAGGAAATACCAAACAATAACTCCTGTACACAGAATAATGGATTCAAGAAAATTAAACACAAATGCAATCATAAAGAAACAGAACTTACTTTATGCAAGGCTTTCTCACTTTGTTTAATAGAATCTCGTAACTACCAAATAACTAGCCGTGTACCCACTATGAGCATGCCTTTGTGCCACATATGGCAGCCTATGTGTGCTCCACCTAACGGCATTGGGGTGTTCATACAACAATGAAACAGTTGGAAAGTATCCTTACATGTCACAAAAATGTACCTTTACAAAGCCAATCCTGCCTTTTAAATCTCGTCTAATTTATAAAATTGTGGGAGCCAGACTGACTTGAGACTTTCTCAGACGTCCTGATGAAAAGACAAGGAGAACTTTAGTTCTGGGTCCTTGTCCCAGTGGAGTGGACTCAGCAGAGCCAGTCTAGGGCAGGAAGGAGCCAGTGCATTGAAGGAGTCAAAGTTGTAGGGTCTTGGTTCCCAGTCCTGAGGCAGCCATAGTAGTAAGGTATCCCGTAGTCTCTTGCCAACATTGTCCAACTTAGCTGTCTGCTAACTTTGGCTATTTTCCCTACAAGTAATATGTAAGATGCTGTACTTCCTAATAAACGTGTTTGGCCTAAGACAGAGCTTGTGCAAGACCACCTGACCCCAGCTTTTATCTCCTCCATCAGATATCTTTGCATCCCTTGGCATATCCCCCTCAGGACCTATCACTGAAGAATAACCTGAGCATGTCCAAGTCAGAAAATAAATCTAAGGACAAAGCTACCATCCCAATTTTGCACTCTAGAAGACACAACGACAAATTAGTGAGTTGTGTGACCAGGTAAACTGACGGTGGTCCACGATGAAAAGAGTTGTGCAGATCTGGAAGATCCCATGTCACTGCTGCTGTAAGGACCAAGGTTGCAAGGAGACCGCTCTGTTGCTTTAGCTCTCATCTCCATGGTTACCTTTCTGCTGGGAAGCTAACAGACCTCACTTTATCTAACACAATGCTGTATATGTGGTCTCTTCCCCCAGCACGGATCAGCCTGCGACCTTGTACTCAGTAATACTGAACAAATTACTTAGCTGTCTCATTTTTTTCAAACCTAATTTTTGAAATTGCAATAAAATATACATAAAACATACCATGTTAACCATTTTTAATCATGCAGTTCAGGGGGCTAGAGAGATGGCCCAGAGGTTAAGAGCACTGGCTCTTCTTTCAGAGGACCCAGGTTCAATCCCCAGCACCTACATGATGGCTCACAACTGTCTCTAATTCCAATTTCAGGGGATCCAACACTCTCATATAGACATACATGCAGCAAAAACATCATTGCACATAAAAATGAATAAATAAGAAATCATTTTTAAAAATCAGTGGTATTATGTACACCACACTGAGCTGGATGGTGGGCCTTTAATCCCAGCACTCTAGAGGCAGAAGCAGGTGGATCTATGTGAGTTCAAGGCCAGTCTGGTCTATAGAGTGAGATCCAGAACTGCCTGGAGACAGAGAAACACTACCTCAAAAAAAAGTACAGCACACTGTGCCAATATCAGCACTACCTACCTTCTTCCTACAAAATGAAATCAGTCAGTAAATGTCTTTTTGTGACTTGCTTATTTTGTTTAGCATACTATCCTCAAAACTATAGATTACTGTATTAGAACGTCTTTCCTTTTTAGGGTTAAGTAAATAGTAGATGGTGTGTATACATCCCATTTCATCAACTCAGCTGCGGATGAACATTTGGGCTATTTTAGCTTTCTGGCAATTGTGAATAATGCTGCTGTTAAGGTGTATGTACATACCCAGATGCAGAATTCCTAGATCTGACAATATGCCACCTTTAACTTTCTGAGGAACAATTACTCTGTTTTTCATAATGTCAGCACCATTTTACGTTGCCATCAACTACATACAAAAATTTTTACCTCCTTTATGTTCTCATCAATACCTGTTATTTTCTAGGTTTGTGTGTTTGCTTTTTTGATCATAAATAAAAAATGATGGGTTGAGGTGGTATCTCACTGTGGTTTTGACTTTTATTGATATAAGATGATGTGCACCTTTTTATGGTTTTTGGCCATTTGTGGCACTATATATATCCAAGCCCTTTAACAAGCCTGTGGTTTTCAGCAACAGCAAAGAGGCCAAGGTGACTGGAGTAAAGTGAGGTCAGAGACCAGAAAGCTCCTTCCACGGCGTTTTAAGCACATGGCATTTACTCTGGAGACAGAAAGCTACCAGTTCCTAACATGATAAAAGAGAACATCAAGGGAACACTTATGGCAGATGCAAAATTTCAGCACTGACCTCAAGCTGTTTTCAACAGTACTCAAACTCTGAGTCTTGGCCCCTTTGTGGGCTGAATATCAGACATTTACATTACAATCCATAAAAAGAGCAATATTACAGTTATGATGTAGCAATGAAATAATCTTATGATGGGGACGTCACCACCACATGAGCAACTGTATTAAAGGGTCCCATCATTAGGAAGGTTGAGAACCACTGTTGTAGGTTATATCTGCCCTTTTTCCAAGGGCAAACTCCTAGGAAGGTTTTTAAGAGTGATATTAGCATGATTACATTTGCACTTCAGAATAGTACTGACAGCTGTGTCAGTACTGTGAGGATAGACAGGACCAAATAGGTATGAGGGTGGAGGTGAAAGAAAAAGACAGATCTTGACAAAGAACTGACCTAAGGCAGTGGCAATACAGATAAAAGGAGAGTAAAATCAAATTATATATGTAGGTAACATAGAACAAAACCCTAATAAAAATCAGATGTTAAGAGTGGAGTCTAGAATTATTCATTTTGCATTAAATCTGGCACGCCTCTTTGAAAAAGCAATTCCTTTCAGTTTGTGAAACTCTTGAGATTTCTGGTTTATTTTTGTTTGTTTATTTTGTTTTTCCGACAGTCTCTCTACTTAGCCCTGGCTGTACTGGAACTCACTCTGTACACCAGGTTGGCCTCGAACTCACAGATCCTCCTGCCTCTGCCTCCCAAGTGCTGGGATTAAAGGCTTGCACTGCCACCTGGCATGTAGAGTTTTTAATATAAGTTTGAGATGTGTGTATGAAGACTGAAAGAAAGCCCTGAACTTCGTAACCGGGGGGAAGCAGAACAGGGTCTTGATCTGAGATTTAAAGGCTCATCATCGCTTGGACAAGAAGAGACTAGTTAATAAACGCGTGAGGGATATGAGAGTATACATGACATAAAACTGGTTCATTAAGGAGGAAGATGAACGGACGAAAATGCCACATGACCAGGACAACCCTAGTTCCAACACATTGCTTCCCATTTCTTGCAAGCAGGAGCCGAACAACCAACCCCCGCCGACTGGCTCAGCGCAAGGCCTTCTGGGAATCGTAGTTCCCGGCGCCGACTTCCATAACTGCTCTTAGCACGCATCCCTCCAACTCCTTACTTGAGCTCCTCGGCCGAATACATCCCGAAGGAAATTCCCTGAAGCCGCCTCCATGGCATGTGCTTGGAGGTCAGCATCCTTCGGTTCAGTTCTGAGATCCGTCACCCCGAGAGACGTTCCAGCCAGCTCCGGTAAACTGCACCCCGGCCTCGCAGCGCGGCGCCACCATGTGTTTCCCACTGCGCTTGCGCGCGGGAAATGCGGCCCAGGTTACTGACTTGGACGAGTTCACTTTAGCTTCCCGGGTGGGCTAGGAGTGGAAGAAAATGGTCTCAAGACCATCTTTCCCTTTAAACAAAAAGTTACACGTGAGTCGCTAGAACAACATTTTAAGTAAGCCTGTGTGAGGTGAATGATGCGTATCGAGCCTCCCGTTGGTAGTCTTGCCACACAGGACCGTGCAACCCCCCGTTTCGAGCTGAGCTCTTCCACGCCAGCCCCGCCCCTCGGCTTGTAGGCGGAGTGATTTCCCGACGTGCTCCGCGGAGGGTGCCAAGATGGCGGCGGCAGCGTCCGCCCGGCGGCTCCCGTTCCGCAGCGGGCTTGTCGTGCTGCAGGCCGCTCGTGGGGCGTGTGTGTGTGAACCCAAGCTCTGCCGCAGGTAAGAAGTCAGCTGACCCGGAGTCAGTTTGGTCTCATGTCCCTGAGAGTCGTGGGAGCAGGTGGGATGCAAAGGTGTTCGCATGCTGGAGGCCACGCGCTCCCAAGGATAACACGAGGTCGCTAGCGGCGGAACAGCGAGGATGTCTGCGGGAGATTTTTATTGGCTGATTGTAACACTATATCGAATTAAAATTTCTCTTTAAAGTATGTCCCAGTTCTTACGTTCCCGTGAGTGCCTCTGCAAGCCCCTACACAGATTTATTTACCCCCTCCTCCCATATTTAACTCTGCCAAAAGGAAAGGGAGAAGTAATGGGTTTTTCCCAAATAAAGGGCAGGCTATTCTTGTTGTGAACCGAATGCTGTGAGAACTTTGAGCTAAAGAAATCAGGCTTTAGTAAAAGCAGGAAAGCTTTAAAAAGTCTGACCTCAGTCTTTCGATATGGTGATAGTTACAGCTTGAGACATGTTGCAAATATGTATGTAATTTCTTTTTACGTTCTTGAAACAGTGGCCTGGTGGAAGTAGGAGGCTTTTAGGTGTACTGTAAACCTGAAATCCAAATTCATTTGTGCGTGTGTGTGTGTGTATTCCAAGACCTCACTCGTGCTAATTCCCCACCCTACTACTGAGCTAAAACCAGCAATCCAAGAAAAACTTGTTTATATTTAGTGTTTGCCATTTCCTCAGTTGGATGATAATAGACAAATAATCTCTGAAGTGAATTCTTACTAGTAACTGGAAGAACTGTAAGGAATGACTAAGATATGAGTTACAATGGAGCCCTCTCAAGTTGGAAGGAGAAAAACCAACTCCACAAAGTTGCCCCTGGCTGCTTGTATATGGTACACTATGCTCACATACTTATACAATCACAAAAATAATAAAAAAAGTAAAGTGATAACTTAGACCAGGTACTACTGGATGAAATATTTTCCTCTGTGATCACATATACATTTTCTGAGTAAATCTGATGCCCTTTAAGAATGGAATGTGCAAGATAACATTAAATATTCATTATTTTTGTTGATTTTATTTTAGGATATTAATGAGTATGTAGTTATTCATGATGAACACAATATTCTAAAACTTAATCATGAGCCAGTATTTCTCTTCTGGGGAAAAAAATTTTTTTTTTTGAGAGGCTCTGAGAATGTAGCAGTTAAAAGCACTGTGTATTGGTAATTTGTTAAAAGTGGTGAAGCCATGGTGATCTTAGCTTTGTTCTGCTTGCTTTAAGTGAGGTAGGTCTTTGCTGTCAGGGTGGTTCTAATAAAAGCAACGACTTACTACTGCACTGATCCTTGTCCTATGTTTTCCAGGTTAGTTTCTGTGTATTTCAAACTAGATTGTTCCATTGCCATTAAATTTTCCTTTTCTAATCTTGATTGTTTTGTGATGAGATTGCATGCTTAAAAACTCCTGGCTGAGAGGATAGCAGACTGTAGTGGTCCAGAGTTTGTCTGTTATGGATGAGGCTCTGGTTTGATTCCTAACATCAGAAATAAATGAATCAGTCAGTCTTGGCTGCCTGTTGTTTGTTACATTGATGCTGTCTTGATCATGTCTTTCTAGCACACATTGACATGAGGGGCACAGTCTAGTCTGTTTGAGCCATGATAATTAGAAACTATGGCTGAGAACTTCATTAATGGGCAGTGTTAACATTAGGACTTTTTATTTTTCGGTTTTGTTTTTAATGCAGGTTTTATCCTGGAAGTACATCCCTCCCAAAGGTTGAAGGAACAGATATAGCAGGTATTTTTAAAACTGTAGAAATAGGTTTTGGGTTTTTTTTTGTTGTGGGTGTTTTTTTTTTTTTGTTTTGTTTTTTGTTTTTTGTTTTTTGTTTTTTTTTTTTTTAGTTGAAAGAAGACACATTTTATTTCTTTGTAGTGTTAGGAAACTGATCGTTTTTATTTTTCTCTGTAAGGGACTGAAGAAATAATCATTCCAAAAAAGAAAACATGGTGAGTATTTTGCTATTTAGCAAGTGGTTGGGTGTTTACTGTAAATAAAACATAAAGATTTAAACCATGCCTATCACATAGACAAATACTATGTTGGCTGTTATTTTTAAGTTTGGGAATACAATTTTTTTTTTTTTTTTTTTTTGGGTATAAACTGTACATTTAGTTTAGATTTGAACTATTGGATGTACTTTTGTATAATGTTTTTAATTTTTAGTGGCTGTATGATATGCCGTTATATAGACATGATTAGATTCATTTGTTTTCCTTCTTTCCCTTGACAAGAATAGGAACAATGGCTGGCCATGGTACCACGCTCCTTTAATCACAGCACTCAGGAGGCAGAGGCACGTAGATCTCTGTGTCAAATCTACCTAGTGAATTCATACAGTGAGGCCCTATCTTTATAGGTATGGTGGAGCATCATAGCTAAGAGTCATCTGCGAATACAGCATTCTGGTGACAGCCCCTTGCCAACCTCTACACCCCCCTCCCCCCCGAAAAAAAACTACAGGAAATAGAACAAGAGGACTATTTCGAGTATGATATAATCTAGTTGTCACCTGCCTGTATTGTATCTTATAGCCCTGTGTTATGTATGTAACTTGACCTGTGTAGCTAGCCAGACGTCAGGTATATTGAGTGCTGTTTTGTGGTATACAACTGTAATCCCAGCACTCAGGAGGCAGAACTTGGAGGATTGTCACAAGTTCTAGGCCAACCTGGTCTTGAGAGCAAGACCTTTACTCAAAAAAGAAAATTATTATTTACACCAATCAAGTTGTTTTTCGTTGAACAGTTGTAGTTTAGCAATACCTGAAACTAGATAGACTCACTCGGTTTTATTAAAAATGCACCTTCCTGTTGGTAGTTCTTGTGAGGAAAAGAGAAAATATTTTCTCTTTCCCATACCCACCCCCCCACTTGCCAAAAAGAAAAAAAAAGGAAATGGTGTGAGGTGAATGTTGACCCCTGATGTGGAGTTCTAGGCTTAGGACTCTGTGTTTTCAGATTACATGTGCCTTTTGTCCTTTAAGGCTATAATCTAGGTCCTACAGTGTCATAGAAAACTTGAGCAAATGATAGTCATTGTGAATTTTCACATGCATATGATATGATAAAGGCAGTAAAGCAGATTAATTTAAATTAGGTTATTTTGAAGAGGATAGGAAGTCTACTTATGATTTTTAAAAGAAGTACAATTTAGAAGCTTCTAGATTAGCAGAGTAGAAAATGTGCTCAGAAGTGTTTGTTGATGGAATAATAAATTTGAACAATTATTTGGACAGAGATTAGGATCAGAAGCTAATGTCTGCCTTACTGGTTAGCCACTCAGGAGGAGCACTTGGCGTATATCCTGAGAGGGCTTGGGAGCAATCACAGTTGAAACAGCCTAGATACCCAACTGGAAATAACATCATCCTATCCATAATGTTTAAAGACATGAATTGCATCTGTAGAGAGTTGTGTGTAATGTGTGCTGAGGGACATCAACTTGGTTTGATTGTTGTTTTTGTTTGTTTGCTTTTTGTTTTCATCTGCTTATGCTTAAAGCTACCTTTAAAAGTTCTGGAAATGGAAGGTTGATATTGAACTTCCCTAGAAAAATTGAAGCCTTGGATTCAGTTCCCTGCAGGAAACTGGGTGTGGTGTTACTCGCCTGCGACCCTATCACTAAGGATGTGGAAGTAAAAGATCAGAAGTTCAAGTTTGTCCTCAGCTACATAGGGAGTTCCAGGCCAGCCTAGACTACATGAAACCTTGTCTGAAAAGAAATTTTCCTTTGGAGATTTGAAACTCAGGTTGGGTAGGGTCACGATATGACATCAGACACAATAGCTTAACCTGTAAACTTAGTTTTGTTTTGTTTTTTAAAGTTTATTTTAGGTATATGACTGCTTGCATATGTGTTTGAATACCATGTGTGTGCCTGGTGCCCACGGAGGTCAGAAGAGAATGTCCCCTGGAGTTAGAGTTAGTGGTGGTTGTGAGCTGCCATGTAGATGCTGGAAATGAAGCCAAGTCCTCTGGAAGATCAGTAGGTGCACATGACTACTGAGCCGTCTTTCCAGCCCTGGGTTTTATTCTTAAGAATATTTATTGTGTTTACTTTTTAAAATACCTCTTGAAAAAGAGTAAGCTCGGTGCTGTGCACTTGTCTTGAAAAGGATGTGTAAAGTTGGTTCCACACCCGCAGTGACAGTACTTAGGAAGGTTAGGAAGGAGGAGCTTGAGTTCAAGGATTACATAAAGTGACCCCGTCTCAAAGAAACCATCCAGACAAAAACAGGCATGGTAGCTCATCCAGTGGCTGTTTCATACAGTAGAATTATTCAGCTTCTAATGACATGAAACTTTGAATTTTTTTTCTCTTCCTCAGATAACTTACAATCTTATAAATGTTCTGTTAGACTTTATTTAGAATAACCCGTCATGTCATTCTCTTGGAAATTAAACACATGAAGGGATAGCTCAGCAGTTAAGCTCATGTATTGCCCTTGCAGAGGACAGAGTTCAGTTTCTAGGGTCAGGTGACCCACAGTAATCCATAACTACAGCTCCAGGTGCACGCAGTGCGTGTGCCTCCACAGACACCAGCACTCGGGTGCACGTGCCCACAAAGAAACACCTACACATAATGAAGAGTAAAGAGATTTGAGGTTAGATTGTGTTGTCTGTCATTTGTTCCAAGAAAGCCTTTCCAGTAGTTGAGCAACAAAGGTAAAGTGTGCTGCTAGCCTAAGGGTCTCGTGGCCTCCCCAGAGAAAAGCAGGTGAAGGGTTTATGCAATGTTGCCATATTGAGAAGAGGGACAGAGATCTAGTGGAACCGCGTACGCGCTGTCTCCAATCCCAAGTGAGCAAAGGGCTAGAGTGACAAGTCGTTGGTCTAGGCCACAGTGTGCTTTCATACATCATTGGTCCATATTGCCTGGGCTTCAGTCTCCTGCTGAAAGATGGTCTGATGAGTTGTTAGAGCTGCCTGAGATCTTTTTTTCTGAGAGAAAGTTCCTTCTTTGGCTAGCACCAGACTTCAGTGTGTTCCTTTTCCCACCCTCAAGTTCTCTGGAGTGTGTTATATTCTCGTTCCTGCCACGCCTATCATTCTTATCATTAGATTTATATAAAGAGATACCTCAGAGTCCTGTGGAGTTCACTAAGGATACGAGTTAGTCATTGCAGAGGCTTTCCTTTAGTTGTTCCAGGGTAGAGGTAAGAGCCAGTACTTACAGGCAAGAGCCTGAATACTTACAGGCAAGAGTTCAGAGAGCTGCTCTAAGAATGTGTATGGAAGTGGGTTGGAGGAAATCAGCAAGGTAGATTATGAGGTTAGAAGGAATCACTAGCCCTGGGTGTTAGGTGCCAGTCAGAGTGCATATGAAGGAAAGGGAAGGAGGAATGTATACCAGTCAGGAGAACCAGGCTTTTGGTGCTGAGGGCCTAACCCCACAGGGACGCTGTACTGCATTCTCTAGCACTTGATTACTGAGTTAGAGTCTAGCTCTGTAGCTTAGGTGGTCTCAAACCTTCAACTCAGCCTCTCTCCCTTATCCTGAGATTATAGGATCTGCGGTCATGCCTGCTTCTCACCTGTTTCTGTTATAGTGGATTTGAGGAATAAGTCCTGGCTCGTTTTTATGACCAATGTCCCTCTGCAAGTAGAGTGAGTGAGTTGTTGACTTTGTAAGTATGAATAATAGTCTTGATAAAGGTTGACTTGTGGTTCTTGTTCTAGGGATAAGGTGGCTGTTCTTCAGGCACTTGCATCCACAGTAACCAGGGTAAGTAGGCTTAAGAACACATTCAGTGTTACAGCTCTTCATTCAGAATTAAACTGCTGTTTATCGAGAAAACACCTTAAAAGCCAACCCAGTCCCTCCTTTAGGGGAATGAGGAGACAGGATTAGAACCACCTAGCCTAGGGCTGGCTAGGACATAATGCCCATGTAGTGTGTTTATAGCACACTGATAATTGTTCGGGATTTTGTCTGTTTTATCTTCCTTTTAAAAACAGCTGCTCTTGTCTCAGGACCTTGTCATGCAGACCAGGCTGGCCTTGAGGCACAGAGATCCTCCTGCCGCTGCCTCCTTAAAGGTCTGTACACCATGCCCAGCTCATACTAGTAATTTTTTAATTATTGGAAAAGCTTCTTAAAATGCTTGTTTCTAAAAATGACATGAAATTAATTAGTTTAAAACACAAAAACAGGTGCTTCTTTCTGAGGGATTTGGTGACCATTGTCTTGTACTGGCTCAGACACGGGCCTTTCCTGCTGATGATAATACACTGGTCGAACTAGAGATCTTATGATGGATATAGTGGAGCAAGCCTTTAACCCCAGCACCTAGAGCGGACACAGAGGCTAGAGGATCTCTGAGTTTGAGGCCAGCCTGATCTACATCATGAATTCTAGGACAGCCAAAGCAAAATAAGATAGCAACAAAAATACAGATTTTTCTGGGCATGGTTGTACAGTCTTTGGAAGCATTGAGGATGACTAAGGCAGAAGCAGTACAGCTTCGCAGTCAGCCATCCACATAGACGGCCCTCAGAGGAGGAGAGGGGAGTAGGAAGCAGGGGTGGGGGTAGCAAGCTGGAGTTGATAGCTCTATAGGTCCAAGAAGCACACACAGTTCTGGAAAGCGTTTCAGATGCCTGTATACGGACAGATGAACTGCTCAAATCACTGTCCACCTGACTCACTGGGCAGTGTTTCAGCTGACCCAGGAACTCACCTAAAAAGGCTAGTTTAGCTAGCCACTGTTCTGGGAATCCCTTGTCTCTGCCTTCTGAGCACTAGAATTGTAGGAAGGCTAGCACGCCTATCCAATACTCGTGAGTTTTGTGACTCTTGTTTGCATGGGTAATGTTGTATCTATGTAGCCATTCCCCAGCCGCTGAAGAAGAAACTCAAGTGAAGTTGTGCATCAGTGCATAGTGACTGCGGTAAAGGAAATCTTATTCCAGGAAACTGTTCGGCAGCACTGGTTAACTGTAACCAGAGTTCAGAACAGTGATAGTCCTGACAACAGACTGAAATCCTAAGAAATAAGGCTGAGGAATTAGCACAGTGCTACAATGCTTACTGATTATCTGTGAGACTCTGGGTTCAATCCCTGGTGCCATGAGGGTTTGTACTTACCTGCTCTGTGTTGCGTATAGTTTCAGTAAAGTCTTATTGACATCTGTTTTTATGTGTGCAGGCATATATATTTTCTGTAAAATATGTATGTAGAATTTCACCACTAAAGCTTAGCCTTTTTCATAGGATTCTACAGCCGCGCCCTATGTATTTCAGGATGACCCTTACCTCATACCAACCTCTGCCTATGAGTCTGTGAGTAGTGTTATGTAACTTTTCTGGTAATGTTTAAAAGCCTTAGTGGTTTGTGCAAAAGTGTAAATGGTTGAATTATTAGAATGAAATGTTTTCATTGCTGGAAAGAGACACCATGACCATAACAACTCTTGTAAAGGAAAACATTTAATTGGGGCTGGCTCACAGTTTCAGAGGTTTAGTCCATTGTCATCATGATAGCAGTTGAGGCAACGCAGAGGCTGACTTGGGGATGGAGAGTTCTACATCTTGATCCACAGGCAACAGCTGAATGGGCCACACTGAGCATTGCCTGAGTGTAGGAAACCTCAAAGCCCTTCCCCCGCAGTGACCCACTTCTCCAACAAGGCCACACCTCCTAAGTGCCACTCCCTGTGGGCCAAACAAGTGCATCAGTCTGTGGGGGAGCCATACCTATACAAACCGTAGAAACCTTGAAAAGCCTAAATGCTAACAAGGTTGGTAGACTCTGAATGTTTGTATTATCAAAAAATTTTAAGTATTGTTTCTGAAGAAGGTTTTGGCTTAGTTTTCTTGTTTTCAATATTAACTAACACATAAGCAGAGTATCTGTGTGTTGAATTGAAATTAATGGCACACTCAGACATGAGATGTATGAAGTACTGTAACTTGGCTTGTAACTAGGACTTGTATTATTGTATTTTTTTCTGGGGGAAAGGGAGCAATTTTTGCTGAGGGTAGAGCTTTGCCTGAGTCTAAATTATATGTAAGTGCTATTTTATTTTTATTTTTCTTATACAGCGTTCATTTTTATTGGCAAAGAAGTCTGGGGAAACTGCAGCAAAGTTTATTATTAATTCACATCCCAAATATTTCCAAAAGGATATAGCTGAGCCTCATATACCGGTAAGGAGAGGTGATTGTGCTTTTACATAAAAATATGAATGCAAATAAAATCACACTTCCATAGCTGATTCAGCCATTTTAGTGCCCTGAATATTGGAGTAAGAACCTTTGCTAACCTTTTAAAATCCTTTTGCCTGTGATACATAATGCCACTCTTGAATCGTCTCCTCTGTGACAGTTTCTTTTCAGGGTCCTCTAGTGGCCTCCTGCATTTCCTTATAAATGTCGTCTTTCTGAGGTCTCTGTGCTCCTTTTTCTCTTTTTACAGTCTACTCTTTGTTTTCTTCATTCTTGGGTTCTGTTGACACTGTTGTGTATCTTGCCCAGATTCCTCCTCTTGGCTGAGGCCGTGCTTTGGACTGCCCTCTGTTCTGTGGCTGTGAGGTGTCTGTAGAGTGTCCGCCAGCAGCCACTGCAGTTAGTCCTCTCAGCACAGCAGTGAACAGAGCAGGCACACCCCTTTCCGCAGGGAGTGTGAGTGCAAATACCAACCTCAGCAGCCTGTCTTGCCTACAGCCTCTCCCTTTCCCTTTTCTCCACACTCAGACCCTGACAAGCCGTCCTCATACTGCAGCTTATGTGACTGACCAGCAAGCCAGCACAGCTGAGGCATAAGAATATTAGAGCATGGCAGTTGTAGAATGGTCATTTGCTGGTCTGCTGCTCCCTGTTTATCTTTTTGGCTGACAGTTCTTCTGTCATTGGTCAGGACACTATTGCTGGAAGCCTTGCAGGGGTCTCCTGCAAGGAGGGAGTGCCTTTGCACACTGTATATAATGAGCTCCGTCTTTATCTCTGCTTTATGTGTGTGTTGCTGATGGACTATAGGGCTCTCTGTAAGCTCTCTGCCGCCAACTATACACCTGTGTGGATTACTTTTCCTCTTGTGACAAAACACCTGACAAGAAGCAACTTAATGAAGGAAAGGGTTAGTCTGGCTTAGAGTTGAAGGAGATGCAGCCTGTCATAGTAGGTGTAGCATGGTAGCAAGGGCAGTGGGCAACTAGTCACCAGAATGAGGAGCAGAAGCCATGCGTCCCAGCAGCTAGCTTGCTTTCTCTTTATATTCAGTCCAGAACCTGTATGGAATAGTCCCGTCACATTTAGAATGCTTTTCCCACCTCAGTTAACCTGACCTGGAAAATTCCTCACACACGTTTTGTCAAGTTAAGAACATTCATTAACCATCTCTACTCTTAACTCTCTAATGTCTTAATCTTTCTTCATTAGAATAAGAGTACTTTGAAGCTAGATTCCCCACCCCCCTAAAAAAAAAATCTATAATTCCTAATGCCTAGCTTAGTACCTGGAGTACCCATTTCATATATACTTGAAAAATTAGTGACTGAAGTAAAATCAAGTCAGGAGATGGCTAAGTTGTTTTCTATTCAGAAGTTTATTGGCTTTTTTTGTTCTTACCTGTGTGTTTTGTTTTAGATTTTGTACTAAGACACTTACGTTCAGATGTGCAGGAAACAGGAACTGGAACTGTGCTCTGTTGATGCTAACATCCTTATCCAACTGTTGTGATACTACCTTTGCTGTTTGGAGTCATTTACTCATCTTCTTTTTCTAGTGCTTAATGCCTGAGGACTTTGAACCTCACATTGAAGGCGTGAGTGAAGCTGCTCTGAAGGAACGGATCAGACTCAAAAAAGTCAAGGCCTCTGTGGACCTTTTTGATCAGCTCTTGCAAGCAGGTAACCTATTTCAGAGCCCGTTTTGGAACATGGGGCCATTTTATATGGTCCAAATAGTTTTGAGTAAAAATGACAAATAATGTGTCCTTTACCTGGTGGCATTGTTTCTTGTTTAAGTGGTATAATATGCATAATTCATTTTCTGCTCTAGCTTCATACTGAAATTGTAAGTGAGGTAGAAATGCAGGTTCATTAGTTTATTTTGTCCTGTGCACTGGGAAAGAAAGTACATAGCCTCTGTTTTTAGCATCAGATCTAAGAAGGCAGGGCTATATAAAACAGTGAAATACTTTATTTTTCTTTTATGTGTGTGAGTGTTTTGTTTGCATGTATTTCTGTGCATCATTTTGTGGACCTGGTGCCCAGAGAGGCCAGAAAAGGGAGGGCCTCAGATCCTCCTTAGCTGTAGTTACATATGGTTATTTTACCATTATGTGGGTGCTGGGAATCAAGCCAGGTCCCATGGAAGAGCGATCAGTGCCCTTAATTGCTGAGTATCTCTTCAGCCCCTGAGATAGGTTTTAAAAGAAAGACTGTTCACCTGGAATTGGGGACTTTGATATTAATATGGTTCTGCCTTAGTAGTCTAGAAAAGGCCATGTAATTTTCTGAGCCTCTAACATCCTGTTGAGCTTTGAATTAGAACTGGATAACTTTTTAGTAAATAAAATTCTAGGTAACATGACTGATAAGTTACTGTAAATAAAACATCAGCTTTAGAGTCAGCTGTAATCATTAAATTTTAGGAATGCAGACTGTTGTTCATAAATATGATAAACATAAAAGAAATGGAAACTGAACAAATCATTGAATGAGCTGTTTGAACCCAAAACATTTTCTTATATCCTTCTTTGAGAATTTGTAGACAACTGAAGAGTGTGTGATATATCCTTCTTTGAGAATTTGTAGTATCGCACAACTGAAGGGTGGCACCAGACAACGTGTTGGTGACATTCTCGCTTCTGCTTCCTGAATGAGACACTTGGTATATCCATACCCAATGTTGAACTTCTCAGTGCTAAGGCCCATGGTGGTCTAAATGTATGTGGTCACTCAGTAAATTCCTTTAGGTGTTTTTGAGGCAGGTTATCACTTAAACTGGCCTCAAATACCCTATGTAGTGAAGAATGACCTTCAGTTCTTTTTCCTCAGTTTCTTGAGTGCTGGGATTACAGGAATGGACAGTTGTGCCAAGCTTAGTAAATTGTGTCTTTACTTTCCTTTTGGAAAAAAAAATTTAGATTTCTTTATTGTATTTTTATATGAGTATTTTGTCCACTTTTATACATGTATACCGTGTGCTTGCCTTACATTCTTGGAGGTCAGAAGACGATGTTGGGTCCACTGGAACTGAAGTTAGGGATGGTTGAAGCCACCCGTGTGGGTATTCTGGGAGTTGAACTCTGGTCCTCTGCCAAGAGCAGTAAATGTTCCTAGCTACTGAGCCATCTCTCCAGAGCCCTCTGCTCTTCTTCCCTTTGCACTTCTCTGTAAGCCAGTGCTCACATGGGAATAGCACATTTTGAACAGTAGGCTTTTTGAAGATTTTATTGTTAACTTTTTGAGGTGCTGGGAGTCAAAGGAGTCATTTGTTTAAATTATGTAGTTATTTTAGTAGTTCTGAGTATGTTTTCGTGAGGGCCTGAATCCAGTTGGTATAATGTGTGGATCTGTGTAAGGAGAATAAGTGGGAATTGATGTGGACTGGGAGGTAATTATTCCGTGTTAGGTTCCAGAGAGGAAGGGCTAAGGGCTCAGGAAATAAAGAAGATGGGAAAACCAGGGTCAAGAAGTCTGCCACAAATTTGCCAGACAAATTTATTAATAAATACAACATTATTTATTTATTTTTTCAACTAATCACAGGAACTACAGTTTCTCTTGAAACAGTGAATAGTCTCTTGGATTTATTGTGTTACTATGGTGACCAAGAGCCCCCAGCTGACTATCATTTTCAACAAACTGAACATTTGGAAAACTTGGTAAGAAAAAAAAAAAAAAAATGAAAAAACCTGGCTTTTTGTTTCTTTTTTTTTTTTTTCTCAATGAGTCAAGGTTCTGTATCATGTGTCATAGTAAACAGTTCTATACTGACGTGGCACAGTAGCGTTCACTAAACAGTGATGAAGGAGGAAGACACATGAGCAGTTGTTTTCCATTCATTTTTAATCTGTATATTAATTATGCAAGGTGATATGTTTGTTATGTATGTAGTGCATTTTAATCATACTCTTCCTCCTTACCCGCTTTCACCTTTCCCAGTGGTCTCTTTTGTCTTCCCAAATAGTTCGTTCTACTTTGTTTTTAGAATGTATATGTTTTAGGAAGAGATTCTACATATGTGAAAAAACAAGCAACATCTTTTTCTGAATCTATACGTAATCTCTAGTTCTGTCCATTCTCTATTACATGACATAATTTTGATCTTTATGGCTGAATGAAACTTCAGGATGTTTATGTGCCACACATTTTGGGAAAAAGTGAACATAGGACACTCCACATTCTAGGCAAGTACTGAATTATGGAACCTTCTCCACTCCTCCTCTTTACCCCCTCTTTTGTTTGTGTTTTTGAGCTAAGGATCTTGCTGAGTTGCTTAGACTAGCCTTCATATTCGGTATGCCTCAGCTTCCTAAGTAGCTGGCCTGGATTGTAGGCTCTACCATTAGGCCCAGCTACACATAGCTGGGTGTGGTGGCTCACACCTTTGATTCCAGCCCAGAGGCAGAAGCAGATAGATCTCTGCGTTTGAGGCTAGCTTGGTCTATAGGGTGAGTGAGTTTCAGATCAGCCAAAGCAACATAGTGAATCCCTCTCTCAAAAGAAGTATATTTGTTGATGGGCATGTTGGCTGAAACCAGTTTGGCTGTTATAAATAAGGCCACAGTAAATATACCTGTGCTGCCGTCTGCAGACACAATTTTCAGGGATATGTATGCACCCAGGAATGACCTGGCTGGATTGTGTGCTTTGTGCTGTTTGAGGAAGCTTTATGCTGATTTCCATAGTGGTTCACTAACTAATGTTTTCACCAGCAGTAGATGAGTTTCTTTTTTTTCCTGAAGCCTTACCATCATTTGTGTGTAACGAGGGTTTGGGTAGATTCTTTGTATAGTTTTGATTTTTCTTTACTTGATGGAACAAGTATTTTATTTCACTTGGCAATATTTTGTCTTCATGTACCGCATACTCAGGCAGAGTGTTGGCCAGTAAAGCTTAGGCCTGTCTTTTGTCACTATTGTGACAGTGTGATGAAGGAATGCCTCCATATTTTGTTCCTTTTCCCAAAAATTATGCATATAGGGCTCACTGGAGCTAGTTCAGCAGATACAGGCACTTACTAGAACCTGAGTTTGATTCCTGGAGCCTGTGTAAAGAAAGGAGGAGAGAAACAGCTCCTCAGCATTATCCTGTGACCTCCACACGTATGCTGTGCCACGTGCAGGTCCATACTGAATGTGCAGTGAATTAAAATATGCATATGAATTAAAGTATACATATGGGCAAAGAGGAGCGAGCTTGCTGGGCTTTGCCAAGCTTTGCCACTAGGTGGCCTGGTAACCTGTCTGTCAAAGCTTTCTTTCTAGAACTAGATCTCAAGGAGCCCTGTGTAGCTGGTGTGTATGGACTTCTGCCTGTACTTGCAGAGATCCTGAAAACAGTATAGGTAGCCAATAGCAGGCGATGGTTGAAAATGTCGAGTAGCGGTCAGAGTATAGCCTGAATGGTATGGAAAGGTTCATCCTGGAAGCAAGAGATTACTAAACATCCTTAATTTGACATCCCCAATCCAAATTTTATAACAAGTTCAAAAGCTGAATTTGTGGACCATCTACTAAATGGGAATGTCCACACCTGGCTTTTCATGACTTCATGCTTTCAAAAAAAAAAAAGAATTTTATGTTTAGACCTCTGTTCCCTTCTGGATGGGGGGGTTTAATTTTCACATTTTTAAAAAACTTTTTTTTTCTTTCTCAGAAGATAAAACCATTTTTAAAAGTGTTTCTGAGTGATGGACTGTTTCTGTTCTTTGTCCACTAATTGTGGGTTACTTCCCTCCATAGTACCTTGGCTGTTGTAAAGTATTCAGGCAGTGGGAGAGTCATAAATTGGCCTTGCAGAGCATCTTCCGAGGCCTGCCAGGCTTGCCCTCAACCTTGCTCCTGACACAGCAGGCTCATAACTAATCCTGGCTTCTTCTGCAAGTGCCAGTCAGGCGTCTTGGCCTGCCTCATCACAGATACTTAGTTGGTTGATAGCAAGGACAGGTTGTGTGTTAAAGCTTTTTGAGGCAGCGTTAGGACGCCAGCGTCTTGCTTCTGCCCGCAGGTGTGCGGTATCTTTGTAAGCGGGAAGACAGTGTGGGCTCTGTGGAAGCAGATTGCACTTAGCTTTTTAACCCTAGCTTGTCGTCTCCAGATGATCGCTCATTTAAGAGCTGACTCTGCTTTCCTCCACATGCGCTAATTTCCACACTGAAGGAACTCACTGTGCGTGTGAACATTTTGGGGGTTTCTCTCGGCCCTTTGCTGATTTTAGTTTTCTGAAGTTTTATTTCTGATATTTAGTAGTTTACAAGCAAACATTGTCTTTCTTTTTATTTTATCCATTTTAGGAAGAGGCCACAGAGGAAAATAACCAAACATCCAAGATGAAAACTACTCTTTGGAAGTATGTTATACGTGAGAACCTTGTGTTATTGGGATTTTACAGTACATGAAGAATATACTACGTCGTCTTAGAGTTGCAATCCTGTAATGTTCTAAAGTAGAATTTTTTTTTTATCTTACAGATGTATTCTTTAGAACGGTTTTTGTTTGTTTTGGGGTTTTGGTTTTTTGTGAGGCAGGGACTCTGTAGTCTTGTCTGCCTTGGAATACTGTATAGAAGAGGCCGCCCTCAAACTCGGAGATCTTTGTGCCTCTTGAGTGCTGGGATTAAAAGTGTGCACCACTATACCTGGCTTCTTAATGTTGTTTTATTCGAGATTCCCCCCTCTGTAGCCTAGGCTAGCCTCCTGGACTGCTCCTGCTCCCGTGGGCTGGTGTAACAAGTGTGCAGCATTCCTTCTGGCTGGACTGTTTATAATAGTGGTGATTTCTACCACCACATACAGATCCTGTTAGGATTTGAATTGCTTGTACTTTTCGTGGTTTTTCATCTATTTATAGTTTCATTAATAATACTATCTTGAGATGTAGATCCCTAATTCTAGAAGATTTGATGCATTTTTGTTTACTGGAAGTAGAGAAAAGCAAATAACTTTTATGGTTGAACATTGAATTAAGGAATAACTAAAATAAAATAAGTATTCTGTGTGGATATATAGAGAAGAAACACTACCATTAATTCAGCTCTAGAGAGATGACTGAGTAGTTACAAGTATTTTCTGTTTTCTCAGAGGCTCCATGTTTTGTTCCCAGCACCCTGTAAGTCCAGCTCTGGGGGACCTGACCCCCATGGGCGTAAGCACACAGTACACGTACTCAGATGCACACACATGAACATTGTAGTAAGATCTTGGCTCATACTCTACTTCTGTCTGATTTCTGTACTACTGGGGTGTTCAGTATAGAGGAAAATTTGTACAGGGTGCCACAAACATTTTCTTTCCCTCTGGTAAAGAGGCAAAATTGCTCATGCTAGAATATGGCAAGACTCGGGAGGCAGGGTTGCCTTGGGGAATTCTGTATTGGGGTTTGGGAAGTGGCATAGAGGCACAGAGCCTCTGCTGTGAGTCTTGTGTGGGGTGCTTTGTTTTTTACCTGGGTGCTTATTTTACGTTAATAAACACTTTGTTATTGCTCCTGGTCGTGGCCCTGAGCTTGAATGTCTAGACAGTGTGTCTGTCTTTTTGACCATCTAGTTTTGAGGTGATGACCTATACTGTGGGTAGTAGAACAGTTATTTATGCACATTACCAGAGAATGTGGGCACTTACTAGTTTTCTCTGTGCTGATGGCTCATGTTTATTCTATTGTTTTAGAGCACAAAACAATGCTGAGAGAATCTTCACTCTGATGCCAGAGAAGAACGGACACTCTTACTGCACAATGATCCAAGGGATGGTGAAGGTGCCTTTCTTTGTTTTTATATCGAAGGTCCATTGAGTTGGTGTTTCTTTTCTGCCTATTCTAGCAAGGCTTCAATGCCTAGGTGTGTGCATAAAGTGATACTTTGTGGCTGGGGTCAGTTCTGACGAGGATATCTTATTTGTTTCATATACTTTTTAACAAACATAACATGCAAAGAGTTGTAGGTTTTGAGACAGAGCCTCTAACCTTGGCTGGCTAGCGTACTATGCAGACAAGGCTTAACTCACAGCAGTCTGCCTCTTCCTTAAAGATGTTCCACAATACCTGCCAAAACCAGTTTTGGGAGATGGGAAACAACAGGCTCTCTGAAATTGCCTGGGCTAGCCTTAGATTTGACAATTCTTCCCAGAGTAATTGGGAATATGCTACATGGGCATATACAGCATTTAACATGAGCATTTTATGTAATAGCTTTGTGAGCCTGTGCTGTCTGGTGAGGTCCTAATTAGAACATTGTATCAGTCCTCAAATTTTGATTTTTAGCATTTCAGATTTTGGATTAGGGAAGAGCAGCCTGTATTAAAGTTTTATGAGTTTTTTTTTTCCCATGTATGTATGCCTCTGTCTGTATCTAACTATATAGGGAGTAGGTGGGTGGGTGGGTGTTGGGTCCCGTCGAGACAGAGTTACTATCGGCTATTTGTGAGCCGCCTATCATGGGTACGGGAATGAAAACTCCGGTCCTGTGGTTGGGCACCAAGCACTCTTAAGGACCGAGTCAACCTCTTCCACCCTGTACCAACATTTTAAATCTAAAAGATCAGAAAGATAGACTTTCGTATGTGTTGTAAGCTGTGTGTTGTCCCTCTACCTCGTTCTCCCATTTCTACCCATTAGATGTGAGTAACACACTCCTGCCTCACATCAGTTGTGACATCTGAGAATGTCTCTAGACATTGCCAGTGCCCCCTGGAGGAAGCCTACTACACTGGGATACAGGTTCCCAAGAATAGGAGCCTCCAGTTTTGTGTGCTCGTGGGCCCAGTTGGGGGGACTTTGCTGATATTTGCTTTTTCCTCTCCAGCACCGAGCTTATGAACAGGCGTTGAACTTGTACACTGAGTTATTAAATAATAGACTTCGTGGTGAGTTTTGGTGACCCCCCTCTATCCATGTCTTCCTCTAATACCTCTCAGTGCTGTGACCCGTTAGTACAGTGTGCCGTGTTGTGGTGGTCCCCAACCATAACAGCATTTCGCTACTACTTTGTAAGCTGTAATTTTGCTACTGTTACGAATCGTAATGTCAATATCTGGTGTGCAGGATGTCTGAAGTGTGACCCACACAGGTGAGAACTGCTCCCCTAACAAGATTCTGTGAGATTTTTGGATTTTGTCCCACAGTTGTTTGAGGGATGTGGGGTGGTTGTTTAGATTGTTTGTCTTTTCTTGCCACGCTCATGATTAAAATGGGAGTGAAGATCTAGGACTTACTGAGATTAGCTGAGAGACACCAAAGACTGACCAGTTCTCATTTTCAGCTGTTTTGAGGTAAATTTTCATTTTGTTACTTTCATTTTACAGCTGATGTGTATACTTTCAATGCATTGATTGAAGCCAAAATGATGATGCCCAATGAGAAACTTGAGGAAAAATGGAATAATACACTGGTAAGGAACACCTTCATTGTCTTCTAGCTACCTTTTACTAAGAAAGATTAATTTAGCATTTCTGTGGCAGCCACTGCTCTCAGCAAACAACTGCTCAGTACCATTCCCTTGCTTAAGAAGCCTGTCTGATGGGAGAAAAGAGAGCGCTGCTTCACCAATGACCGTAGAGCTGGGATTCAGGAAGAGATGGGACACTTTGCATGTAACTGGTAATACAATTCTGGCCAGAGAAATTGAAGTGAAATCGTTAGAGAGGATTTTATCAAAAACTAAAATAGGACATGTCTTTATACTGTCGTGATCTGTTCATAGGTTCTTTTTGAAGTCTCAGTTTGGTAGAAGGCTGCTGAATAGATACCTTGATTCCCTGGGTTGGCTCATAGGGTCTGGATGGACAGGTATTTGACCCCATGACAGTGTTAGGCTTTTCTAGAAAATGAGGTCTCCAGCCCTGCAGCCAGTACTTTGTCACAGTTTTTCCAGTTTTCTCTAAGAAAAGGGATGTAGCCTTTAATGTCCGGAACTTGATATATGAGCCAGGCTGGCTTTGAACTCACAGAGATCTTTTGCCTTTGAATCTTGGGTTCTTGGAGTAAAGCCATGGGCCACCAAACCAGGCTGAATTAAATAGTTTTGTCAAGTTACCATGGAGTAAAAAAAGTGTTTTCCGTTTTGGATTCACCCAGGATCTTCTGAAACATATGGTTGCACAGAAGGTGAAACCAAACCTGCAGACTTTTAATACAGTGTTGAAATGTCTCCAGAAGTTTTACTCGTTTGGAAAGTTGCCAGCATTACAGACCTTACGTGAAATGAAATATGTTGGAATAGGTAAGGGTACATCCTGGAATCCTCACTGAAGATGAACTACCAAGGTGGCCCACTGGTCAGAACCACATTATTCTGTTGGGACTTTCTTTTTGCATGCGTAAGTTCGTATGCAGTTGGCCCTTGGTAGCTACTGTATCTATCTCGGCACTCAACCCCAGATAAAAATGTCAGGAAAAAAAAATAATTGTCAACATGTATATACTTGGTCTTGGTCATTGATTCCTAAAAAATACAAGAAGTGTTTGCATAGCCTTTCTAGCACACCAGATGTTACAGGTGACCTAGAAATGCTTGGAAGCATACATTAGGCTATGTGTGGATTATATGTAAGTACTGCACTGTTTTATCTGAGGGCCTTCAGCATATGAATAACTGGGCATCCGTGGTATATTGGATTTATGTTCCCATGGATTCCAAGTATTAACTGTTAACGATGAAGGTTAGCACCTGGTGTTCTTTTCAGTAAATACAATGCTATTTTTAACATTTGATCTAGATAGGAATTGATTGCTTTGTTAGCCAGGTTTAAATTTCCTTTCTTTAGCAGATAATTAGATACTCTCTGCTGGCCTGTTAAGGGTATTTCAGTAATTACTTCATTGATGATTAGTTGGGCATGATGCTTCGTTATTTTTAGTGATCAGTCACACTTGTATGATTATAACAAAGTGATGCTGTCTTTAGAGCAACTTCACTCTCATGAGATGAGCCAAAAATGTCTTCAAAGGAATAGAAGTGTTAACAATCTGTTGCATCTTTATTTTGGATAGCTGTGTTTTATTGTATTTCTTTCTTTTTTTTTTTTTTTTTTCTTTTTTCTCTGTCTACCTGGGAATTTGAGAACCATCACTTGCAACATACCATTATATTATTCGCCTCTTTTACCAGCGAGGTATGTATAACCTGACATTTTGACTTGTATGAACATTGACCGTTGCTGTTGAGTTTATGTAAGTGTTGAAGTACCTGTTCTTCATGTGAATTCTTCATGAGAATTTCCTGGGCATGGTAGTGAACACAATCCCACCGCTGGTGGATCTCTGTGAGGTGATAGCCAGCCTGGTCTACAGAGAAAGTTCTAGGACAGCCAAGGCTACTCAGAGAAACCCTTTCTTAAAAAAACAAACAAAAAACCCCACAGGATTCAGAGGCTAGAGAGAATGGTTAAGAGAAGTGACTGTTCTTCCAGAGGACCCAGGTTGGATTCCCAGTACCCAAATGATGGCTCACAATCATATATCAATCTAGTCTCAGGGATCCAGAGCTTCTGGCCTCCAAGGGCTCCAGGCACACAGAAGCATATATGCAGAAACAAAACAACCATACACATGAAGAAAAGAAAAAATTCACAAATTAGTATTTACAGTTTGAGCAAAAGGTTAATCTTGAGGTTAGGTTGCAATATAAAATACAAACTAGGAGAGGGCTACAGAGTGTACTGTGGTGTTCTTGGACTATAAAGAAGAGTAGGCAAGGTAGCTTGTAGTTGAAGAGTTCCTTTTCGTCTTTAGGACTGTGCTGCTCAGTATAATAGCTTAGTAGCCATGTGTAATTGTATAGTTTGAGTATATATTTTTAAAAGGTGACATTAAGTCTCAGCAGTCTATTTTTTCTTTTATGAGTTCCAACAATCAAACTCCATCATCGTAGTTGGCAGCAGTTGCTCTTATGTGAGACACACCAAGCCATCTCTCTGCCTCCAGAATTGCTCATTCTCATTCTGGCATCTATACTCCTCTATCAGTCTTGTTCCTCACAGTGACTCCTCTTCTACTTTCATATTTCATGTATAAACATACATGTCTGCATAGTCTAGATTCCATGTGAAAGAAGAAATGTAGTATTTGTTCAAGTATAACTTAATTTTGCTTACTATGTTGATCTCCAGTTTTAGTTCCTACAAATGAGACTTAAATAGAACTTCATGTGTTCCAGACCTGGTGACACTTGTCTTTAATCTCAGAACTTGAAAAGTCAGAGCAAGCAGATCAGATGTTAAAGGTCATCTTTTAACTACATACGTGTACAATGTGAGTCTCAGAGAAGGGGAAAGATAGGTCAGTGGGTAAAGGCCCTGTAACATAGTCTGAAAACTATAGAGTGTGATCTCCAGAGCACAAGTGTAGTGTATTGTATTCCTAGGGTGAGCCCCACACACTTGTAGTGTATAGTCTCACACACTTATAGTCCTAACAGTGACAGGTCAATCCTTCACCCTGGGGCCACCTACCCCATTCCCCGGAAGTTGTTCTTGTCATTGCGTTTTATCAATGCCCTGAGACAAACCCTGCTTCAGTAGACGAAATGCCTGCCTTGCAAGCCTGGAGAACTTAAGTTGTATTCCAGAACCAATGTAAAGCCCGACTGGGTAGTGGGCCTCTAATACCAGTGTCCAGTGAGATGGAGAAGAGCCTGGAGAATCCCCAGAAGCAGCTCACTGGTAAACCTCTGACTCGTGATCTTCCTGCCTGGGTGTTGGGGTTGACAAAGATGTGCCACACGTGCTGGGTCTTGATGTCCTTTACAGAAAACACTTGCCTATGCCATGGTTTTGAAGCATTGTCCCTGTGGTGGTTTCTTTGTTGCTGTTTCAGGGTCCTAGGTCTTACATTGTAAACTTTGGCTCATTTCTGAATGATTTTTCTATACACATTTTTTTTTCTACATGTCGAAATGGAATTTTGAGGGCCAAAGAGATGGTTTAAGTCAGTGGTTCTCAGCCTTCCTAATGATGGGACCCTTTTATACAATTCCTTGTGTTGTGGTAACACCCCCAACCATAAAATTATTTCTGTGACTGTAATTTTCCTTCTGCTGTGAATTGTAAATATCCACTGTGCAGGATATCAATTTGACGACCCTTGGGGTTGTGACGCACAGGTTGAGAGCTACTGTTATAAGTGGTCAGGAAAACTTGCTGATCCTCCAGGATCCGCATGTTCTGCTCCTAACACTCACAAACTCACCTCCCAGTTTCTGTGGATCTGACATCCTCTGGACTCAAGACCACAGTACACAGAGTACACATACATCAGCGGCTCTAAGCCTGGGGCTGCATAGCAGATATTTATATTCATAGTAGTAGCAAAGTTAGAGTTATGAAGTAGCAATGAAATGATTCTATGGTTTGGGTCACCACAACATAAGGGACTGTATTAAAGGGTTGCAGTATTAGGAAGGTTGAGACCCACTGACATGCATAAATATTTAAAAAGGAAATACATTTTTCCCAGTATTTTCTGGAGTTTGGGGTGGTGGTGTTGAGGCTTCAAGCCAGGGTTCCTGTGTGTAGCGTTGGCTATGCTGGAATTCTCTTTGTAGACTTCACCCAGGCTGGCCTTGAATTCACCCAGATCCACTTGCCTCTGCCTCCACAGTGCTAGGATTAAAGTCCTGCACTGCCACTGGCACCGGCCTCTCCACCTTCCCCTCCCTACCACCTGGCAAGACTGTTTCTACAGTATGTTTCTTGGCCTTGCTATACAGGTCATTGCTGAGTCCTCACTATTCACTTCTGCTGGCTACATGTGTGTTTGTGTGGTAGTGTAGCATAGAAGCCATGTGGATCTTACTGCTCACAGGACACATTCAAGGAACCAGGAATGTTAACACACAGAGTTGTATCTCTTTGTATAACCTCTTTTCCTCCCAGAAGGCTGGAAGCAGATACAGCTAAGAGCCTGCTGACGTGTATTCCAGACTGCACTGGCTTCCCACCCTGGTCATGTGCTTTCTTTACCTTGAGCCTGCTTTCTCAGCTAATCTATAGAACCTGTCTTGATGGAAGATTCCCAGTGTCACTTTTATTTTATAACAGTTTCAATGTGGTTATATTTTAAGCCTTGCTGTGCACATGGGGTAGAGTTAATTATTACTACTAAACTGTTTTCCAAATTGTGCTATGCTTAATTCTGCCTACAACAATCTACCTGGTGTCGGACCCTGAAAGTTTGAACCAACACCAACCACTGAGTTGTGTTGAACTGAACTTTCTTCTTGCCACTTGTGGATCAACATTCTGCTAGCCTTGGTGTTTGCACAGACCTTCCACATGTACAGAGTTTGCTCTGTTGGTTTTGCCCATTAGGGTTTTTTGTTGTTGTTGTTTGAGACAGGGTTTCTCTGTGTAGCCCTGGCTGTCCTGGACTTGTTTTGTAGACCAGGCTGACCTTGAACTCACAGAGATCCGCCTGCCTTTGCCTTTTGTGTGCTGCTATGTAACTGAGGTGAACCCTGATTCATGATCTTCATACCTTATTGTTGGTATGTATGGCTCATGTGACTTCTAAAAACCACCCCATCCACTAATTCTATCTAATTCTTCCTCATCTGACTTGACTTTAAAAGAACACAAGTACCACCAAATAATTTCAGTGATGGTTTGCTGTGGTTCCCTGTTGGGTGTTGCGTGTCCCCCCGCCCCCGCCACTGGCCACTGCCAATGTGCACTGTTGTGTACCAGTGGTCTTAGGATGCTGGAAAACAGGATCTCCTTTATTGAAATGGCAGGGCTAGCTTATGTAGTCAGTGGGGAGGAGAAGACAAAACAACAAGGGACGAAATTACCTAATTTGCATATTCAGACCTGCAGGGGGTATTGAAGACAACAATTCAGGCATTCATGAGGGGCAGGGACTTTCCATCCGCACCAGTTTAGCAGACTTGCCAGTCACATGATTCCCGAGGAGCCAGTTCTCTGACAGGAAACAGGCTTAACTAACTCTGTTAATGGGTGGCCTTTGTTTCAGTGGAGTTGCATAGGCCCAGGCCTGATTTGGGTAGGAAGCGGCGCCTCTCTGGCTGTGCTCTCTGGGAGCTATCTGGGGTACGGTTGGGAACTCAGAGTTTGGGATGGTGGTGTTGGTATTTGTCCCAATCCAAAGAAATTTGAGCTGCTTAGTAGGGATGAAAAGGGTTCAGTCTAAATGGAACACAAGTATAGAACACAGTGATTGTTACAGACTTTACAAAGATTTGGGTTCTGGCCTGTAGAGGTTTCTTCAGGACATTTTTGGCCTTGCCTAGCTTTCTCTGCCAGGTCTTGGGCTCAAGATGGAGGCAACAGTTAGGGGTATTTGTAACTTGGGGATGTGAAGTTGGTGGTATGTATGGAAATGGACTCGTGATAAAAACCTATTTGCCTTGCTTTTCTGCAGGTAGCTCTATAAAAGTAACATCTTTCATCATCTATGATATTATGAATGAATTAGAGGGGAGGAAATTTTCTCCGCGGGACCTGGATGACGGTATGTACAGAAATTACGCTTTCCCCCTAGCTGATGAGGGTGGTTTGCCTGAATGCCATTAGTGAAGAGGCCTTGTGTTGAGGGCAACCTCTGTTTAGCTGAGTAACAATATTTGGATTGAACGTAACATTGTGAGAAAGCCAAGAATGTCTAGCATACTGTTACTTACATGAAAATGGTGTTACATCCATACCAATTAAGCCTCTTGCAAACTTTGGTTTTCAGATAAATTCTTTCAGTCGGCAATAAATGTGGTAAGTGCCAATTTATTAACCTAATTATCCCTGATGTAAACCCCCCCCCCTTTGACCTGTAATTGTAGGCTTCTGCATGTCCTTTCGCTTTTTAACTCTTTGCTTTCCTACAATCTATACTTTTACATTCATACACCATACTCTTCATTGTATTGCCTTCTTTTCATGCCTGTTTTGATAAGCTTTCAGAATATTTTTTTGCTCATTAACTTTGTAAAGTGATGGAAGTAGATTATTTTGTTGGTTTTCATTTTATCATCATCATTGGAGACATTTCACATTTTCAGGATGAGTAGGAAACATCCTGTTGGTTGAAGATGATTGTGTGTCAGCCTTGTGTCTGTCCTCAGGGGTTTTCCTCAGAGTTCATATGACTACTCGGTAGCTATTTCATGGTGATTTTGATGGTACAGTCGTAGAGTTGCTATGAAAAATAATTTTGTTTTAAATTTTATAACCCTAGGATTTAACTGCCAATTCCTTGTTGAGTTTTTTTTCTTTTTTATATCAATCAATAAATTGAATCTACCCTTAGTTAAGTACTTATACAAAGAAATACACTTAATCACCATGTGTTGAGTTATGGTTTGGCTTATAAGAATGTCTGGGTAATGCGCCTTGCAAATTTTCAGTGTTCATCTCTCAGAGATTTAGAGCTTGCTTACCGAGTACATGGCCTTTTAAACACGGGGGACAACCGGAAATTGATTGGACATGATCTTCAACGTAATTTCTATTAGTAAGTTGTTACTTTGTATTTAAAGATGTAATATGTGTGTGCTTGTCTTTGTGAGTATGCACACACTTGTGCATACATGGGAAAGCCAGAAGAGGGTACCAGGAGTTCTCCTCCGTCATTTCTACCTGTTTTTCCAAGGCAAGGTCACTTCTGAACCTAGCTGTCTCAGCTAGTCTGGAAGCCCAATGAGCCTATCTCTGCCCTACTTCGGTGTTGGGGTTACATTAGCTAGAGGAATGCCTGGTATCTTACATGGCTGCCAGGATCCAAACTCTACTCCTTATAACTTCATCTAAATGCTTTTTCTCTCCACAGTTCGAAGTTTTTCAGTTTGATTTGTTCAATGGAACAAATTGATGTCACCTTGAAGTGGTATAAGGACCTAATACCTTCAGTAAGAGGATTCATTACTTGCTTTTTGTCTTTGTAGATGAATATGTGAATCTTTTCTGATGGATGCTTTAAAGTCATATTTGTATTTCTCAATCAGGTGTACCTTCCCCACTCCCAAATATTGATAGGTCTTCTCCAAGCATTGGATGTGGCCAATAGGCTAGAAATTGTTCCTCAGATTTGGAAAGGTAAGTGACAGATTTGTACCAGTGCTATCTTACTTCAGTGACTCATGTTTGGATTAACATGTTTGCATTTTTAGGACTGAATGCTTCCATTTTTAATTGCATTAAGGTCAAACTTGAAGGTCATTGCTCATGTTTTACTGGATGAGTACACGTGTGGAAAATGAGCTCATTCTGAGCAGTTGTGAAGGTTGCCAATTATGTGGCTAGTTCTACATCTTGAGTGCTGCTATCCCACCATAGAGCCTGTGCTCATCTCTGTTGGCCTGATTCTTGTGTTGCAGTCAGACTCATTAGTAATGCTGGTTATGTTGCTAAGTAATAGTCATGAACATGGCTAAGTCTCAGTTTCATGTGTTTTAGATATCAATGCCTGAAAAATTCCTACCAAAGTCCAGTTCTGTGTCTTACCCAAGGATGATTGGCATTGGCAACAGATCTCATTGTGTAGAACTGACTGGCCCGGTACTCATTTTGTGGACCAAGCTGGCCTTGAACTCTCAGAAATCCTCCTTTCTCTTCCTCGCAGAGTACTGGAATTAAAGTTGTGCTAACTTTCCCCCACCAAAACATAAAAGGCAGTAGCAGATAAAGGTTCACCAGATGATTTTCATTTTGGTGATCACTGTTATTTTGTTTTGCTTTAAGATAGTAAAGAATATGGCCATACTTTTCGAGAAGCCCTAAAAGGAGAAATCTTGATGCTCATGGCCAGGGATAAACATTCGCCAGAGGTAGGGCTGTCTTGAAGCTCAAATTCCACCATCATCGTCAGATGTGCACTGACCTGTGTATTTGCGAATACTTATGTCTTTTAAGGTTGTCTCCCTGGTTTTCCCCATCCTTGTGGGATGTTCACATGTACAAATCTAGGTTAAGTTTCAACGTGAATTACCATTAGCAGAACACTAGTCTTAGTGTTAGCCTCGTTCTTCTAATCCAAAGCAGCAGCAGGAATATAGTGGTGACAAAGCCAGATTATTTTAATAATTATTCCAGGCCCTAGAGAGGTGGCTCAGTGGGAAAGCACTGGCTGTTCTAGAGGACGAGGACGCAGGTCCCAATACTCAGATAGGTGCTCACAGCGCCTGCACTCAGATGCATATGTTCTCCCGTACTCACATAATTAACAATAATCAAAATTGGGGCTCGCAACTGTCGGTGACAGTTCCAGCGAAACTGGCCTGCAGGCATCAGGCACACATGTATATTTGCAGGGAAAATACCTATACACACAAAAATTATTAAGGTCTTTTATTTTATTGCTACTTGAAGAGATAAGAGATGATTGGTCAAGTGGATAAAGGCGCTTTCTGCCAAGTCTGAAGACCTAAGTGCTTTCCCTGGAACCTACATGGAAGAAGGAGAGGACTAGTTCCCACAAGTTGTCCTCTGACCTCCATACATGGGTTCTGGCACCCGTATGTCACATGAATACACTATCAAGAAATTAAAATCTTTTAGAGGTTTTTTTTTATGACTAGATTTCAAACAGGTACTTAGTTGTCTATCTCAGGTCCAGGCTTCATTTTATGTTCTTGTTTGCCATGCATGTGATAGTCTCTTGATTTTAAAGTGTTGTCAGAGCAGCTAGGCAGTTCTGTTGACTCTTAGAGCCTTTCAGCTTCAGGTGGCATTTGCTGACTGTGCTGCTGATATCAAATCTACATATGAAAGCCAAGATGCCCAGCAGAGTGCTCTTGATTGGCCAGCCAACCATCTACAGTGTATAGCTGTCCTTTTTTTAAGAGGTGGCAGAACTCAGGAAGCCTGGTGAGTATAAATTCCTAAGTATATATGCCAGCTTAGAGCTGAGCACTCACTCAACTTGATGGGTGAGTGTTCTCCAAGTCAGCTTAGGAGCAGGCGAATATACAGTATTCCATACCTGAGTATACAGTTTTTGTGAACACTTGCATATACCAGTTAAAAAAGAGATTTTAGTTAAGACCATCTATGATGTAGGTGAGGTGAGAATTTTCATTTCATACTTTTTGCTTTTCTGGGTCTTAACTGAGCAAGAAACTCTTTGCCTGTGGTTCTGAGTGATGTGAGAAGGATACTTTTGAAACTGTTCTGGCAATTCAACATGACTAGCTTGCTAGTCCTCTAATCGCCATTCCCCACCTTAGACTTCTGGCAACTGGTATTTCTTGAAACATGGCCTTGAAAAGAGCCTCTTTGGTTTGTGCCACTATTCTGCTTCTGTGTGTGTTTTACCAGCACTTCACTGATACTATTGTTTATAAAGGGGACCTTGGGCTTACTCGTTTTTCCAAAATTGAAAGGTACATTATAGAAAAGTCAAGATGATCTCGGTTCTCTCTGTCTCTCCACATGGTATGAGCAGGCTGTGATGATTGGCGCAGGGGTACGGACCTCAGCTGAGTCATGGGAGCTGAATGTATGTGTGGTGCCTTTGTCTTGCACGTGGCAGACTGACGGCACTCACATACATGAGACTGTTGCCTTAATCTGAGCCTGTTCTTCCGAGTGGAGTGTTAACACCGGCTGACTGCGGCTTTAAGAGGGGAGCAGGCCAAGCTCACCCCACCGCGTTTTCTCCACCTGCACAGGGTACAGCATGGACTGCCTCTGAAGGAGACAGCTTTTCTCAGCATTGGCCACATCTCAGATTTACCTGTTGAATTTTTGCAGCCAGGACTGGGAAATAGTAGAGCTCACAGGAATTTAGGAAGTTTGTCTGGCTGCCACTTGTTTCTCTATCAGCAGTCACCTTTTCTCTTCTTCCACAGGAAAATGCTGGCACTTTTCAAAAAGCACAATAAGATTCCCAGGTGAGTTGACTAAAAGGCCTTACCTGATACAGGCTTGAAATAGTTACATGGACTTTGACTCTCAGGTCACAATCGGAATCTCTTCACCTATCTAAACCACTGCGTTTGAGAGCTCTTTGGTTAGACGGGCCAGCAGTTCATCTCCTACTATTCAGAATATCCCCAGGCTTCTTTTCTCTGTTCGGTGATCATATCTTGGGGATATATAAAATGTTATCCTGTATCTTTTGTCCAAAATTAATGAGGATTTTACTAATACACATACTCTGTATCTTGCTTGTAAATATTTCAGTAAAAGTTAAAAACTTCAGTTATGGCCACTGGAGAAATGGCACACATTGCATGCTTTTCCCTATGGCTAAGTAATTTAGTTCTCGCCACCCATGTGAAGGCTCACAACCATTTTAAACTCCAGTTCCAGAGGATCTGGCTGGCCTCTGCGGACACTGCATATGCATGCTGCAGCTGCATACATTAAGTCTGTAGTAGAAAATAAGTAGGCTGGGGAACTGTTGGTTTTGCTTTCCTTTACAGAGATGAACTACTGGAGGAGTTTGTGGACGCTGCAAAAGCATCAAATAGTCCTGATCTGGCTATTGAGGCTGTGAAGCTGGCAAGTGCCTTCAGCTTGCCTATCTGTGAGAGCCTTGCCCAAAGAGTAATGATGGATTTCACAGTAGACCCAGAACAAAAGTAAGTCTGTCTCTGACTCCTGTTCGGGTCCTTATGGCATTTTTCTGCTTCCCTTACAAAGCCAGGGAAGGTCTTGTTTCTTCTATCATAGGCTTTGAACACATTGGGCTGTTGGAACTTTTTGTTCTCATAATAGTTAAGTACAGTTTTGGGGTCCCTTTTTCTGCTTTCAAAACTGCTTTTGACTACTTATGTATCACATGCCAAATACCCCTGACCCTATGAGCTGGAGTGTGATGTCATTTCTCTGCCTTACAGAGAAGCCCTGGGTAACCTCACTGCATTGAACAGCAGCAGCAGGGATGGAGATAGCAGCAGTGACAGTGACAGTGACGTCAATGAAGACAAGTGATTGTGAGCTGCTGGAGTATTACAGGTGGTAAAATAAGCAGATAAAGGGCTGTAGCCTGGACACAAGACCCTGGGATCCATCTCCAGCACCCTCAAGATGCAGATCTGGTCAGTTTTCTGCTAAGACAGTGACAAGCACTGTGAAGTCAGTGGCTCTTGGAGAAAAATAAGTCCCACACATGCAGTGTCTGCAAGCCTGCCTCATTCCCACTATGTCTGTTGTGTAAGAAAGAGCTCACCGGCCTTTGCTGCCTACCTGCTTTGTGATGTCTGGTCCTTTGGCCTAGACACAAGAGTACAAACTGGTTTTCATGAAGATATGTAATTACTGTTCAGTTGATCAAATCCCAGTTTGGGGAGTACTTAAACAGATGTGAATAACTGTCTTAGAACTAATTAAATCAGAAGCAAGTTACTGGTTTTAGGCTACCCGACTGGTAAAATCATTAAATACAGTGATTAGGTGTGTGGGTTTATTTTTTAAAAAAGGAATATAGTTTTTGTATTATGTGTGTACATGGTCATGTAGGGGCCAAGGGGCGATGCTGTCTTCTTCAGTTCTCCAGGGTTCTTTAGACAGGGCTTCTCACTGAACCTAGAGATTTCCAGTTCGGTTAGATCTGGTTGGCCAGCCCTGGGCATCTGCCTGGCTTTTACACCACACTTTGGGATCTGAACTGAGGTCCTCCTAGCAAGCACTTTATTAAGGGAGCATCTCCCCAGGCCCAGGCTTCATTCAAACAGGAATACCCAAGAATTTTAGGGATATGAGTAGTGCAGCTCTTGAAAGAACATATCCAAGAATGTTTAAGGTAGAGCTCTTGCCTAATAAGCCCATGAGGTCCTCCCTTTCCTCCCTCCCACCACAGAGCATTACTTTGGTCTGTGCCGGCCCTTTCTTTACACATAGGTATTTAAAGTGATCTGGAGGACTAGTGATGACCAAAGGCTGTGAAACGTCAGGACAGTGTATTGCTGCTGCAGCTTAGCCAGCTTTACTTTCATCTCGCTTCTTTTATTATTTATACAGTACTGTGCCTGCCTGTATGCCAGGATAGGGCAGCAGATCTCATTATGGATGGTTAGGAGCCACCATGTGGTTGCTGGGAGTTGAACTCGGGACCTTTGGATGTGCAGCCATTGCTCTTAACCTCTGAGCCATCTCTCCACCCCCTTGCTTCTTTTTAATGATATTAGGAGAAAGCAGTCAGAAGCTTGAATTTTGCAGGGCTGAGTTAAGGAGTGCCACCAGCCCGTACACTCCTCTCAGGTAACTGAGGCACAGGTCTGCACCGGAGCCAGGAAGACTTGAAGTCACCTGAGGAAGATTAAGGCCCACCTGTATAATTGATGTCTGCTGTCTTCCGCTTGTGTCCGACTCAACAGTCTTTCATCTCCAGTAAAATCAGCATGGTTTAGTGTTGATGTGCTATCACATGTTAACTACTGAGCCATCTCTCCAGCCTCTTGTTCCTTTCCTTCACAGCCAAGAGGGAAAGCCATGTATTCCTATGGCTCACCTCAACCATGGACCAGCTGGATATATCCTCAATATATCAGAGCAATGGCCTCTGTTAGATAATTGCTAACTTTGTCATTTCTTGTGTTGGGCTCTATTCTGAGTCATCTGTTTGCTGTGTATCTACACACAACCCCAATGTCTGCATGCCTACACAACTCTAGTACTATATTCCTAAGTGGCACTTAATAAATTAAATGGTTTGTTGGTTTGCAACTGTGGAACCCCTTAGTTTTAGTTAGGTATTTTTACACTTATTTAGACATCCCCACTGTGCGCCCCATGCCGTCTTTGAAGGGCATGCAACCTGCCTCAGCATCCTGAATGCCAAAAACTACAGCTGTGTGACACCATGTCCAGCTTTCTTAGCATGCTTGTACGGGAAAGAACAGTAATTCATTTCACACATTCTTTGTTTTTTAGACTGGGTTTCTCTGTATGGTAGATCAGGTTGACCTTGAGTTTACAGAAGTCCCTCAGCCTTTGCCTCTTCCTCCCAAGTGCTGGGGTTACGGGCACAGGTTACCACACCTGGCTCCGAACTGAGGCTTGAGAAGCCTTGGAACATTGAGAGTGCATACGCTGCTTCAAAGAGGTCCACATGTAAGCAGCCATATTAGAAAGAGCAGATTACCAAGGCGAAGTGATAGTACGGCACACCTAGTGTGCATGAGACCATGTTTAATTCCCCAGTAGTGCAAAACGTGGGGCAGGATATATCTGAGCAACTTGTAAAGGAACTAGAGAAACCACAGCACTAATAAAACAATTGGGAGAAAGGACTCTTGTGCAGTTGGGAGGGAGAATATTACTATAAAGATGTGTGTGCCACCATACAGGTGCCGCGGGAGAGCGCCTGTCTGTGTTGGGAACCTGTCCTCTGCAAGAGCAGCAAACACTCTTAACTGCTAAGTCCATCTCTAGTCCTTTAGTATGGATTTTAATGGTTATGTGCCATCCTGTCTCCTGAGACCCCATTGATCTTAAAAACAATCTGGTGCTGGGTGATGGTGGTTCACACCTTAATCCCAGCAGAGGCAGGAGGATCTGAGTTCAAGGCCAGCCTGGTCTACAAACTGAGTTCCAGGACAAAGATAACCCTGTCTCAAAAAACAGAAATTTTAACCATGGCTGCTGTTGAAACACTACATTCAGCAGCAGATCGAGAGGAAATCATTCTGTTCTTTTGGTGGTTATGTGGACCACAACAGTGCCCTTCTTCATTTCTGTTACTTGGTTTGGAAAGTTTATCTTTAAAATTCCAGGGACTGGGCTGGAGAGATGGCTCAGCAGTTAAGACACCATTGTCTGCTCTTACAGAGGTCCTGAGTTCAATTCCCAGATTGTGGTAGCTCACCATTTATACTAGGATCTGATGCCCTCTTCTGGCATGCCGGCGTACATGCAGAGAGAGCACTCATACTTTTAAAATCAGTCTGTCTTTAAAAAATAAAACCCCAGGGATGGGGGGAAGAGAACCAGGATGTCTTAATAAAATGGGTTACAATCCAAACCTATCCCCTCAAAGTCTGATCACATACATGGATGGCTATGTGTACCAAGACTGCGATGGAAGCGTTAACTGCTAGAAACACTGAGCAGGATAATGCAGATCATCTCTGTGGATACAGTGCTGACTTTAGAGAATGGCTGACATTAAAGGTAAAGTGTAGTTTTACTATAAGAAAAGCAGGGAATACTGGTTTGGCATGAAGTAACATGTAGGAGATAATAAAAATGCTGCACACCTGACCAGCCCAGCTGTGGAGTTCCAAGGAATGATTTAGTATTAAATCTCTTGACAAGTCATAGTAGCCAAGAGTGAAGGCCATTTATTCCTATTATAGGATGACCACCTCATCCTTCTACCAGTGGGATGTACTCTCATAGCAATGGCCTCTCAGATAGTGCTTTATAACAATTTAGAGCTCCTTAAACAAAACTATCAAGTTTAGAGAAACCACATCATCTCCCTGCCTCACTGCAAGAAGCCTAAACCACTGAAACCAATAGAGGTCAGCTTCCTATCAAGCTTTTTTTATTTGCCTTTTGTGTTAATGAAGATGACCTTTTCTTCTCCACTGAGTTCAAGCAAGTTTGAAAATTTGAAACTGGTAGGATTTTTCATTTGGGATTTGCAGACTGCTTTTATCCAGAACCTGTTGAGAGAACAGAGGATGTAAGTTAACTCAATGTATTCTTCTACAAGACTGCTTAAGATTCTACTGCAGCTTATTGATTTGGAAACTCAAAAAGAAAAATAATCACTGAGGCAGAGTTCCAGGACCCCCAGGGCTACACAGAGAAACCCTGATCCCTCCCCCCCACAAAAAAAAACATTGAGACAAAAGCCAACACTTTGATGTTAAGCATGAACACAACCATTTTCATCTACTGGCCTTTTTCCTTTTTTAAACAAAAATCAAGCCTGCTCTTAAGGATTTCTAATTTTTCTGTTGCCACCTCCATAGTGCCAGGATCACAAGCATCCCACCACAGCCAGTCTGAACACTCCTCCAACAATCAAGGGTGAGGCAGTGAGGTGAGCAATGTAACAGGGACTGGACAAAGGTGATAACCATGGCTTTGTGTCAGTTTCAAGTGGCAGTGGTATGCTCCCATTTGCTGTTTAAATGGGATGCTGCATGAAGAATCCATGACCCCTCTGATTGCTGGGCGCCTCAAACTTTACAGCCTGAGACTTGCAGCTCCCATTTCCTTGAGATGGAGAACTCAAAGCCCCCCTTTCACTAGCAGTTACTGAGACCTGTGTGAGGCAGGCCGAGGCACAAGCAGGTAGAGGCCTGCTGCGCAGGACTTCCCTTCCTTTGTCAATATACCAAGGGTAGATGGTGTACTTTGTCAAAGCCACTGTCCTGGTTATCAAAATTTGAAAGCCAGGGGCTGGGGAGATAGCTCAATCTACAAAGTGCTGCAACAGGTAGGCGCACATTCCTAGAACCCACAAATAGCTCTCCACTCCCCCCCAAAAAAAAGCCTGGCACAATGGGAAATTCTTGAAACAGTGGCTTAATGAAGTTTCAGGCCAGTAAAGCCTCAAAAACGTGGAGGGCACGTAGACACACTCGCACAATCTGAAGTCTGCATTATTCTGATACTGAACGAAAATGAGGCACTGCTTTTGGTGAACTCTAAGAATCACATCACTTGTGACATCCACCACCCTAAACGTGTGCGTTTGTCTGTAGACAGACTCAGTGTGGCCCAGTATGGCCTGACCTGTAAGAATGAACCACAATTATGTAGTCACATACGAAGAAGGGTTTTCAGGGTTCCAAGGGAAACCGGCTTTACAATCTAGTACATTTTTGTGATTAGAATAGAAACTACACTCAGTTTATATGACAAACACACATTTTCCGTTTACAATGAATGTACTTCTGCAATTTTATCCTATTCTTGGAGGTGTGAGTAGGGAGGCAGACAGTCCATTATCTCAAAGGAAAAACTTTCAGCTTCAGTAAGTGCCCACAGTGCCTCCACCTTCAGAACAGGGCAATCCACATGCAGGTGCTCCAATCAGAGAGACCTTCAACAAAAGCATCAGCCCAGGTTGAACACGACCAGTGTATACCAAGCCAAAGGACAAGGCCAGTGCAAAAACCACAACAACCACCTCAACATACCCATCCTGAGAGGCTGCAGGTATGTACTCTAATATATAAAATGGCTCTTAAGCTTGGTAGGTATCCTGCCAGGAGATTGTAGTCTTCAGGGTGTAAGGATTAAGTCAAAAGTAAGAATTTGTAAGTTTCTTCACCAAGGTAACTCTGCCAAACAAGAGATTCACTGGCAGTCTTATTCAATAGCGTTCTTCAGATTCCATCTACTCCATAGCCACAGCCCCGGTGCTGACAAAGCACCTTGCCAGGAAGGCTGCGCCTGAGCAGAGGCACAGGTGCATGTGTGCTGGATCCAGTAAGAAACTATCAGAGCAGCCTGGGTGCAGACTATTTCCTGTGCTTTTCAATCACTGAGATCCCCAACTACAAACACACCGGCATTTGGCTTATCACTCTTGGTTTTGACCATCGGGAGGGGATCCACGCGCCCAAACATTCAAAGCCAAAGCAGCAAGCCTTGGACTTCAGGTCACCAGCTCACAGCCCTGAACATCACAAGTTCCTACCACTGATGCTGCCTCTCAAGGAAGCTTTCTGCTCACACAACAAACTGGAAATGGCAGTTTTGAAAAGGGATAGAGTACTCGGTTTTCATCGTGTTGCTTTATTCAGTTTGCTCCAAGGGCAGAATCAATAATAGGAATCACAGACATTATTTTGAGTGGCTCACAAGCCTGATCAGTAAAACCTGAGAAACAGGAAGTGTTACACAAGTTGCAAATAAAGCCTCCTGGAGTTCATTGGCATGATAGCAGTGTAAGGACGGTAAATGCAACAGGTGTTAACATCTCACACAGGACTTGGAACCTGCTCACGTCTAGACAATTCTGGGACCCTTGTTGCAAACCCTGTAAATAGCAATGCTGATTTTCTTTGATATGAAATGACATTATACAACTCTTCCTAGGCCTTACTCTTGCTGCACTTGAGTGGTTCCTATTCCTACGGCGCTGGCGTATGCAGTCAGGATCTCCACTATCTGCTTAGTTTCTAGGGTCATTCGGGCCTCCTTCAGCCAGTCCTGTGCCACTCTTCTGGACTCCCCTTTTAGCTGATTGACAAACTTGGCTGCCAGCTCCAGGTCACCGTGCTCAATACAATAGGAGGCATATGAGAGCAATTTAAATGTGTTTATATCCTCAGGGTAGAGCTCTGCCGGAGGCTTCAGTTGCTTAGGCAGGATTAGAAGTAGGGACTGCAAGTAGGAAAGGAAGTATTGGTACAGGCTATTTCTGGTTTCATCAATCATCGCTACCCTTTGGGCTAGTTTTTGAACACCATGGAAACGGGCTCTTAGGGTCTCTTCACTGTATATCCCCCGAGTCAGGGACTCTGGAGGAATGGCTGCAGTTAAAGCCTGGGTAAACTCATTGTCAGCACAGCTGACTCTGATGGCCTCAACTGCATTCCTCAATGGGATGGTAGGCATATCTCCTGATGACGTCTTCATGCTGTACTTTAATGCCTCCACTGAAAGCCAGAGCTGGTAGGCTTTTCTGGCTTCTTCTTCAGCAACTGCATGACCTACAAACAAACAAAGAATGGTGAACAAATAATAACGAAATAAACCAAAGACAAACATTTTGTCTTAAACACCCACAGATGCAGCATCAATAATCTATATCCAACAAGTTAACAAGGCAGAGCCAGCCCTTTCACAAGATAGCAAGAGATGACATGGTTTGATAAGGATCTGAATCTACTAATATTAAAAAACCTGGGAGGTTGCAGTGCGGAGCGCAACCAAGTTACCTTCTCCTTCCTGTGTGATCCAGGACAAGGCATGGTCAAAGATGATGCAGAAGTCATTCATCTTTGCAAAATGTCTTTTTTGTTTGGTGAGGCAGTCTCACTACGTAGCCCTGGCTATTTTGGAACTTTCTATGTAGACCAGGCTGGCCTTGAACTCACAAAAACCTGCCTGTCTCTGTTTCTTGAGTGCTGGGATTAAAGGCATGCAACAGTCTTGCCTTGTCCTAGGCCATAGGCCAAGAATTTTAAGGACACCAAAAATTTGCCAAGAAAAATAAATACAAATATTCAAATATAACTTAATGAACTAAGAGAGAGATGAGTCAGTGATTAAGAGCATTGGATGCTTTTCCAAAGGACCCAGGTTCTGTTCTTAGCACCCACATGGTGGCTCATAACTGTCTGTGACTCTAGTCTCAGGGGATCCCACACCTTCTTCTGGCCTTCTTGGGCCCACACGTGGTGTACTTACATACATGCAGGCAACATACCCACAAAAAAAAAAAAAGATTCTAGGACAGCACAAAGAAACCTTATTTTATTAATGTGCATGTTGTGAAAATGTATCACTTTCAATGTAGCACACACAGGTCTCATCACAATAGTACACACCTCCCCACCCCAGATAACCCCAGAGTATATGAGAGAAAATCCCCTGAAAATGGTGATTTTGTGACATATATAATTCTAAGTTTAAACTCATTATGTGGTGAAATGGCTACATGCTCCCTATTTTTCTTTTAACATGAAATTATCCTGAGAAACGATCCAGGGTTAGACTGTAACATGAAAAGGAAGCTCACTCTGCACAGCCTGCTCGATTCCTCTTAACCGGGCATAGGCAGTATTTATGTCCAGAGTAAAGTTGTCAACTTGCTCTTGACTGCGACGATGAAACTCTAATTCTTGCTCGGACAGTCTCTCAGACAGGCCCTGAAATAAAACACACAGAGTGTACAGACAACTAATGCTACCACGAGGCTTGTGCTTAACAAGATACTAATCTTCTAGAAACTGCTAATCTTGAAGGTAAAAAGGAGCCTTTAAAATCTCAAAATATAGCCAGGTAGGTTGTTCACACACCTTCAGTTCTAGCGCTCAGGAGGCAGAGAGGCAAGTGAGTTCCAAGCCAGTGTAGAATAATATAACAAGCTCCAGGCCAGCTGAGGCTACAATCTAAATAACAATTTCTTTTTTTTTTTTCCTTAAGTTTTTTGAGACAGGGAGAAAATTCTCTGTGTAACAAGACCTGGCTGTCCTGGAACATACCCTGTAGACCAGGCTGGCCTCGAATTTACAGAGATCCACCTGCCTCTGCCTCCCAAATGCTGGAATTAAAGGTATGCATCACCACAACTGGCTGTGACTCACGTTTCTTAAATCTCTGAATTTTCTGTTAGGACATATTAAAAAAAAAAAAAAAGACAGCAGAAAAGAAGCTTTTAGCTAAGCTTTTAGACTGCCATTGTCTAAAAGAAATCTGGGATGGCTGGAGATGGCTCAGTGGTTAAGAGCATTTCCTAGAGCAGTCATAAAGTGACTCATAACCATCTGCAACCCCAGTTCCAGGACATCAGATCCCTTCTTCTAGCCTCTATAGGCACTCATCAAACACAGTACACATCCAGACATGCAGTAAACATTTATATACAGAAAATAAAAATCTTTTATGAGAAATTTTTGTGCTGCAACCCCCATCTATATATCTAATCATGAACACACGCATACCTGACGTAAAGAGTCAGTTCTGTGGATTAACTAACAAAAGCCCATTCTACCAAAGCTAGGTAGCACTGGCAATCGCCTTATTCTTGCCTTCAGAGTATACACATGCTTAGCATGTGCCCAGCTGCTACCCACAACTCAACAGAGGAGAGGGACGCTCTTAAGGAGGGGGGGGGGGGGGGGGGGAAGAGCCTCAGCGCAGCTCCTCACCTGTTCAAATTCACACTTTAGTTCCTGTTCTTGCACCTTGAGGACATCTCGTAAATGGTCAGTGTGGGCAGCTGCCTGCCGTCGAAGCTGGGTCCGCATTTCATTCTCCATGGCATCTCTGACTTCCTCTACCTGTGAAACCAAACACAGTAATGGTTAGTTTTCAACTTTTCAAGGGAAAGACTAGTTAGTAAGATAATAATAGCAGCAGCTTTAACAAGAACCCATTATTGTACCAGGCACATGTACACAATTATATAATTTTTAACACGAGCCATGAAGCTGAACATCCAAAAGAAACTCAAGGACACGTAGGTATATCAAAAATCGTATTTCAAACATGGTTCTCGAAGTTGGGATTTAGTTATTTAGTTCAGTGGTAGAGCGCTTGCCTAGCAAGCACAAAGCCCTGGATTTGGTCCTCAGCTCTGGGGAAAAAAAAATAAGAAAGCAAGCAAGCAAACATGGCTCTCTCTGGCCTCAAACCTTGTGCATCCATAATGTTGCCATATGGCTCCAACACAGACACCATTATTTGTTGACTCAAACATTCCACAGGAAATAACTTATTGCAGAACTGAGAGCGAAGAAACCTAGTTTAGAGCTGGCTTCAAGCCTCGTTTAGCCATATCTGTCTACGTTCATATTTTTACCTTCTCTGTGATGACAACAACCTTGAGAAATCAATTCTAAAATTAGTAGCCAGCAGGTACATCTGAACATATTTATTTGAAAACAACGAAACCTGTCAACAGCTTATTTTCACGTGGATTTAGGCTCAACATGGGAATATCAAAACAAGTTAGGAGATGCTCCAGCCTACTCTATGGGTTAGCAATTAGCCATGGGTTATACTACATATTAACACAAAATAGCTTGAACACAAACCTCATCTTTTCTCAGAATGAGCACAGTGAGTCAATGAATCCAGTCAGGCAGTGTGTAAACACTTAAGACCAGCCCTGTGCCTAACAAGACCCCCTGTCTGCTTGGACACACGAATGCTCAAACAAGGTACACACACACTTGACACTGGGACACTTGTTTCCAAGAGCGAATGTGAGCAGGGGGCCTGTGTAAAGCCTTAACTGCCACTCAACCTCCTCAGCCCACTTTCACTGAAAAGAGCAAGATGGCAGAAATTGACCCACAGGTGCTGCTTGAAACTGAAGAGACAGGAGGTGCATGGCTGAGTCAGTGACATCCAAGTATAAAACTAAAGTTTAAGGAGAAGAGCCAAAACGATGGGTGCACAAAGCACAAAGGTCCCAGCACAAAGACAAAGACACTGCACAGAGAAGAAAACAAAAAACAAAAACAAACAAGATTCAAGAAAACGAATAGGCTTACAAAAGGCAAGTATATGATTAAGAGCCTTTGGGTACTGTTTAAGAATCTGGACTTTTGGCTCATTTGTAAACTCAGAACTCAGGATAAGGCACTATAGCCGTGAGTTCTCAGCAGCCATAGCTACCAAACAAGATCTTATTTTAAAAATTAAAAAGAGGAGTCTGCCATGAATTCTAAGCCAGCCTGGTTACACAGTCAAAACCTGAGAAACTTATTAAGACAATAACGTGGACTGAGGCAGGAAAAGAAAACCAGACATGTGGAGTTTACTATGGCAGCAGACTGAATGTAAGAGGTAATGAGAGGATGGGAAGAGAGCTCTGAGTGAGTCCCTGCATGCCTGATACATGATATAGCAAAAAGAGATGGCAAGTGGAGCTGTGTCTTCCCCCTTTGAACCATCACACCCTCAACATCACAGAACAGAACAGATTCAGAGTACAAGAGAAATTCTTTCAGCATCAAAGAACAAGTACAGGAGGAAACACTGAGCTGATCCTGGACATCAGCAGCTGATCCCTTACACTCCACTTCTTCATCTGCTCAATATAAAGCCAGCTATATCACACCTATCCTAGAAGTTTTGACTCAGAAGGAAGAAAAAAAAAAAAAAAAAAAAAGCGTGATGCCACTCTAATAACGGCTTCACATGAATTATATCTACTACCAGCAGCTGGTGATGACCACAGGGATCTCCAGAAACAAGTCAGGCTAACTTCAAATGCCAAGTTATTCTCTTCTCCACTACCTTTCTGTCCTGCTCAGCCTGTATCTCAGTTCTGTGATGCTCCAATGCCTTTGCCACCGCAGAGTCAAAGGCCCGCTTTTCTTCTAGCTTTTGCCTTTCCAGGGCTAGCTCGATGTGCTGCTTCTCTGTGGCTTTCTGTTGTGCTAGCTCTCTGTTGAGCTGATCAATACGACGATGGGCATGAGCAAGCAGCGCATTCAGGTCATCAGCAGAGAGCTTGTCAGCTAAACAGATTAACATCAAAGTGTCAATGATGCCACTGAAATGATAAAGCAGAAAGGAGCTAACACAAAATTTAAACTAGAGATTAACAGCTATGTCCAGAAACTAAAGCCTCGTCAATTCTAAGCAAAATAATAAATAGGTGGGTCCTGAGGCAGCACACACAGCTCCTTTCTAAGACCCAAATCAGTGTTTGTAATCTGAACCCATCATATCCTGGCTTTCTAATTTACTCTAATTTTGCTTCTAAAAAAATTTGTAGATACAATCACTTCTGTATGTCATTTTATGTAGAACTCTGATTAGCCCTAATATTCAGAAGGAAACCAACTCCCACAAGTTTTCCTCTGACCTCCAATTTCCTTGACTTGATTCGCTCCCCGCCTCCACACCCCATTGCCCTCACAAATAGAGTAAAGTAGTAGTCTGCAGAGCTGAGAAATGGCTCAGAGGTTAAGAACATTGGACGCTCTTCCATAGGAACAGGGTTGGATTCCCAGCACACACATGGAAGCTCATAACTATTTGTAACTCCAGTTACAGGGCATGTTAACTCCTCTGGCCTCATAGGTACCAAGCATTCAAGTGGTGTAGGCTACATATAGATAAAACAAATAAAATAATTCTTTAAAAAAATTTTTTTAAATAAAAGGATTGCTTTCTTTTAAAACTAAGGAGTCTCTTGGTTTTGTTCCTTTGGAAAATTTATTTTATTTTATTTCTGTGCATTACTGTTTTGCCCACATGTGCTTCTGTGCTATCACATGTTTGATTAGTGCTGTAAGAGGACAGAAGAGGGCTCCAGACACCTAAAATTGGAGTTATAGATGGTTTTAAGCCTCCAGGTGGTACTGACAAATGAACTGGCTTCTCTGAAAGAGCACCCATTGCTCTTAACTACTGAGCCATCTCTCCAGCCTCTTGCTCCTTTCCCTAAATGCACACTACCTAGCACCGTAAGCTGTGATCAATGAGACCCAATGGGATCACTTAATATTCATGCCCAAAGACTTAATTGTGATTTGTTGGTTTGTTTTAGAAGAGGTAATTTCACATTCCATGGTAGCCCAACCTTTACTAAAGGTTAGGAATGAAGGCTCCTCCCATAAAATACAAAATATGGGTAAGTCTGTATGATAAATGATTGAATCATCAAAAAAGTTGAAAAGCAAAAAAGTGTGCATGCAAGCTCTGAGACTCCCAGAATAATTTTAATGTGTGAAACATCTCTTAATCCTGGTTTGAATTAAATACCGTAAGTAAAAATTCTTTCTATAAGTAGAAAGACTTAAGTATTGCATATTTAACAGCACTAGAAATTATTAAACCTTAAGCATAATAATAGTATTGCCTTTTTAAAAACATACTAAAAATATTTACAAGAAAAAAGATGTATTTGGAGTCTGCTCTGACATGAAGGCTATGAAGAGATGAGACAAAACTGGACATTGGTCTGATAACTTAGGAAGTTGAGTGAAACTAGCCGTGCGAGTTTATTCGTATTTTTTTCTTTTTAATATTTGAAGTTCTTTGAAATAACAAGTAAAATAAAAATCTTACTGTGTGTACACATAAACATATCTCACATTTACAGCCTTACAATCTCTTAACACAATTATTCCTGATTATCTATGGATGATAACTGACAGTATCATACTCAGTTCTGCTTGCTGTAATTTAGATGGCAAGTACATAAACACACACACACACACACACACACCACCAGAGTTCAGTATTTCAACACTCCAAAAAAAAAAAAAAAAGTCCATTAAAAAACCCAGAAAATTCATTCAACATAAAATATAAATAATTACTCACCTAGGTCAGAAATACCTACAAAGAAAGAGAAGGAATAGTTTGAAAAAATAAGGTGTGTACTTTGATTAGCAATCATTAAATAGCAACATCCAGAAGGACTAAGAAAAGGTTACTAGAAAGCAAAATATTTCCTATATTTACAGAGAGCCAGAGACAACATACCTCAAGGTACGCTGTAATATTTTAAAAGAATAAGAGAATCACTGACATTAAAAATTCTTCTAGTTAGAAGGGATTTGTCACTGTTTCATCACTGCAAATCAACTAAAGATTTTCCTTTCATTATTGTCAACTGAACTCGTTTATAGAGTATTTCTCAAGCCTAGTCCTGAGTTCCAGTGGCAGGCCTCTTCCAACCGTCAAATACTTCGAGAATTAATGTCTTTCTTCAGGGGGAATTTTGGAACAGAGCCTTTCCAGATCCTGATATCCTTGTGCATTTTTCTCCTGAAAGCTGGCGTTACAGGGTTGTACAATAGCAAATTTCTTAGAAAAAAACTTTACAGTGAACTTTACACTAAATTTGTATTTAACCCGTGCAAAATTAAACCAAGAAGTTTAAATGTTGTTCAAACACTAGTGAACAAGTGACAAGAGAGGAAACAGTGGCCTGCCTCAGTGACTGCCTCTCTCTCTTTTTCCCGCTTGGCAATTTCTGGAGCTAGAACCTAGTCCCTCAAGCACACTAGACAAGCACTCTGTCACTAAGTTATGTCTACAACCAAACTTTCGCCTTTTATTCTGAAACAGGTCTACCCTGTAGCCCAGGAACTTGCAATTCTCTTGCCCCAGCCTCCTCAAATACATGGGATTATAGGCATGTAAAACCAGGCCTGTCTCTGTTATGAAGCTTGTTAAGGACCTCTTGGCTCAAATTCAAAGATACGGATTTTTCATTTAAAAAATCTGCTTGTGTGTCCAAGGAAAAACTGACAAAGATGGGACAGTGCAAGAGGTGACTGAAACAGTGCACATCAGTACAGCATGTGCACCGCAGCCCAGAAGCAATAAAGGAGATTGCTTACGGACTTCTGCTCTGAGTTACGGATCCCAAGCACTCTTCACAACTGTTTATTTTTATGTGTGTAATGCCAGGTGTCCTTGCATGAGTTTATGGGCACCAAGTGCATGCAGATGCCTGCCAAGGCCGGAAGAGGAAATCAGATCCCCTGAAGCTGGAGTTGCGCATATAAGCTATGTGGGTGCTGGGGCCTCAAAAAGAACAGTAAGTACTCTTCAGTACTGAACTATCTCTCCAGACCCCAAGCACTTTTTCATGCTGGACATAAAAATATAGCCGTAGAAAAACAGCTTGGTCTACAGGCTTTTAAACTGCGTGTCAGTGCCATCCTATTCCAATTCTTTTTAATATGTTTATTTATTTGGGTTGGAGTACACCATGTCAACTGTGTGGAGGTCAGAGAACAACTTTTGGTAGTCAGTTCTCTCCTTCCTCCTCGTGGGTCCTGGAGATAGAACACAGGTCACCAGGTTTGGTAGCATGCGCCCATATCACCAAGTCTTCTCTTTGGAGAGACACAAACCCGTTCATTTACACTGACAAACATAATGAACGTTTAGCTGTTTCAAATTTTTCTTTCTCTTTTGTTTGTTTTGCTGCTGGGGACTGAACTCAGGGCTTGTATTTGCTAGCCAAGTGCTCTACCACTCAGCCATCCCCTTTAGCCTAATCCTCTCACCACCTTTTCTTTCTTTCTTTCTTTCTCTCTCTCTCTCTCTCTCTCTCTCTCTCTCTCTCTCTCTCTCTTTCTTGAGTCAGGATCTAACTATAGCTCTGGCTGTCCTGGAACTTGAGATACAGAGCAAACTGGCCTCAAACTCAGAGATCTGTCTACTTCTACCTCCCAAGTGGTAGGATTAAAGGCATGCACTACCACACCAGGCCTTTTAACCTTTTTTTAAGTGCTAAGGCTCCAACCCAGGTCTTCTTGCATGCTGGGAGTCTTCAACCCCTCAATTACACCCCTAGCTCCCAGTCTCTTACTATAACCTTTGTGCACTTTCATGAGTTTCCACAAGCAAATTCACAAGAGCTGAAATGCTGGGTTATGAGTAAACACATCTTCAAGTTCAGCACAGTTTAACAAACCAACTGCTAAACAACTGATCCACAGCATCTTCCTGTTCATGTCAATCCTCCTGGTACACACTAATACCAGTCCTATCAGTTCACCCTCAGATGACTTCAGCACCTTAACTTTATGCTTCATGCTGGCGGGATCTTCTGCCTCTTCCTCCCCAGTACTGGGACTGAAGATATGCACAACCACACCTGACAACTATAACCACCTTCTCTTCCCTGCCCTTGGGCACACCACTTCTTTTACTCAATCTCGTAATCTCAAAAGAATGGGTTTTCCAGCTAGGCCAAGTAGTGAATGCCTGTAATCCCCAACACTTGGGAGGCTAAAACAGGGGAGTAATGAGCTTAAGCAGCCTAGAAGAACTGGGGTCACTAAAAGAATTTCCCAAGTGTGCCGTAACTAGTCCATTGCAAAGATTTTTAAGTACCAAAAGATTTGAGTAATTATATCTACATACATATCTTAATAGAGTTAATGTTAAAATATCACTCTAAGTCACTTGGATTCCATTTTTAGTTTCAGTAGCAAATTAGAGTCAAATCTTGAATCACACAGAATTAAACACTAGCTGAGGCTCTGCTCACCATGATTAGAAGCAACGCCAGTGTTCTACCTGCTATGGCTGTGACAAAGATAAAACAACACCCTGGACGCCAATCAATACATGCCAGAAGCACTGGGATTACAAGACTAGAGTTAAAGCCAGTTTAGATTAGTTGATTAGATGCTAAAATTCAGAAAGAAAATGACAATTAGTTGTACTTACTCATCCCTTTCCATCCAGGAGTGATGTCTGGAGTGATACTGTCCAGTTCTTTTCTGAAGTCATCCCTTGCTTGGACCACAAGTTCATGATACTGAGACACCACCTTAGCCTCTGACTGAGCAGCCTGAACCTGAGCAGATACAAAATCTGGTGTAGATACACAATCTACACTCTAAGAAACCAGCTGGCTAGGGGGTACACACAGAAAGATCACAAAATAGAAACTAAACTTGTCTTATTTTTTTACATTTTTATTTGTTTCATGAACATACACGTGTTATACCTGTGTTTATGTGGTTAGTCATGCATTATAGCATGTAAATAGAAGTCAGAGGACATTTTGTGGGAATCAGTTCTCTCCTTCCACTAAATGAGCCCCAGAAATCCAATTCAGACCATCATACTCACAGGCAAGTGCCCTTCCTTATGTTGCTACCAGTCCTCCCATACAAATTTTAGAAGTAAAAACTTAATGCTTTTTATAATGAACACTTTACAATGGAAAAACTTAAAGAGATAATAGGAATCGTATTATTTTCCTGAATTTTTAAAAATGCTTTGGCAGATATTTTAAAATACAAACCATTACGAAGGTTTTAGGAACATACCTTTTTGACCACATTATCCAGATCAACTATCATGCTGTGAAGTTTCCCCTCTGCAGCAGTTATATGATGTCTGGTCCCAGCAACCTCTCTTTTCTTTGCATCTTCAATTACGCTTTTCATCTTCTCTAACTCTTCTCTAAAGAAGAAAAAAAGAAAAAGATATTAAGGCTCAGTATAATTCTTACCAACTTTATCAAAGCATTCTGAAGTGAGCATAATATATGAATGTCCTCAGGCCATGAAATGTCAGGCCTTGGAATAATACACCTGTGTCAGCTTCTGTGTTTGACCTTAGTTGTGGTTTTTGTAAACTTGACCCAAGCTAGAATCATCTAAGAGAGAACCTCAACTGAGAACATGTCCCTGTCAGACTGGGAAGCATTTCCTTGACTGATGTGAAGGAGCCCTGCCCGCTGTGGACGGTACCACCCCTGAGCAGGTGGTCCTGGGTGTATAAAAAAGCAGGCTCAACAAGCCATGGGGAACAAGCAGTAAGCAGAATTCTTCCATGGCCTCTACTTCAGTTCCTGCCTCCAGGTTCCCACCCTGACTTCCCTCTGACTTCTGTCAATGATGGGCTATGACTGAGATGTATGAGACAAAGAAGACCCTTCCTCCCTAACCTGCTTTTGAACATACCCAGTATCACAAGAACACAAAACAGACCAAGATAATAATTTTAGCCAATTCGTAAGAAAAAACATCAAGGTAGCAGACAGCTCAATCAATTTTTTGTAGTGCTGACAAACTTATACTATATATTCTGAATTCTGATAAATCTACACTGACCATTCCCATTAAAATCTAGAAACAGGACAGAACTGTGGTAACCGTGTAGACACATAATCTAAGCAATAATTCAATGCAAGCCTGACTTTTATGAGTCCTTTACATAAATGTCTACTCATTTTATTTTAGGTTAACTGTGCTTAATAGAGCTTATTCTTTTAAATCTTCCTGTTCCTGGTGCCAGTTCAAAGGACAAACTGGTGAGGAAGTAAGGGAATGGCTTCTCTGTTTCTCCTTCATTTATAAAGACAGCACAGAGAAAGTCCAGCCTCAAGAGAGCCAACAGGAGAGGCTCTAATTACTTGTTATAGTACACGAGTAATTACTTGGCTTTGAGAAGGGCATCAGCAGCTTCATCAACTGCTTTTCTTCGTTCCCTCAACGCACCCTCCACTGTTCGCCACTGGGCTGACTTCTTCTCACCTGCAATCTAAACAAAATTTTAAGTTATGTACATAGGTAATTGCTCTCATTTTCATATGACAGGTCAAGCTTAAATACAGAATTCGGTGCCATTAAACTCAGAGGAAAAATTATACACAATGTTTCTTCAGAAGAAAAATTCCTTATCTCACATGATTGATTCCTTATCTCACATGATTGATTTTTATATACTTACCATTACATTCTCAAAACAGCCAGGCCTGGTGATACACACCTTTAATCTCAACACAGGGAACAGAGGTACATGGGTCACTGAATTCCAGCCAGCCTGCTCTAAACAGGGCATTCTAGAATACGGCAACACCACTGACTTAAGGACTGTCTTTCAGCACCAATTCTCCACGGGACATTCCCACTAACATCTGATATGGTCTCCACTTTAAGGGCACATCAATTACCAGGGGCGGATTTAAAAGCAATGCTCTTAAGATGAAGATAACTTTTATTGCACTGGACCACTGTGACAGTCTAATGAGCTTCTTAGACTCAATTTTTAAATCCTTAAAACTCCAAAACCTTACAAAGGAATTCCTTTACATTATAAAACATTGATAATTAAAATTGTATATAATAATAACAAAGATCTGGTGATAAGATTAATGAACACCTCCAATCTATTTGATGAGCGAAAACATTTGAAACAATAACCAAGTACTACAATGCAATATGAGAAATGAACCTTGACTTAAATTACAGAATTCCTCATAACTGATACTAATAGACTTGTAATGACAAAGATGTATCTTCCTGGTTGTAGGCAATTCAGGCTTACAGAGTTCCAGAGAGAAAGATCCCATAACAGATATTGTCAGGCCAAGTGCAGCTATTTCCCAGCACTCCTCTGATAAAATAATTTGGGGACCAGGACAACAGTTCAGCAGATAAAAAAGGTGGTCACACAAACCTGACACCCTGCGTTTTATCCCTGGAATCCATATAAATAGCTGGGTGTAGTGGCATGCATCTGCAATACCAGCATTCCTACACCGAGACAGGAAGGAGAAACAGAGAATCACCTGAAAGCTAACGGGACACCTCGCATGGACTACAAGACGTGGTAGAAACCAGAGAGATACTGCCTCCATGAAGTAGAAGGAAGGAACTGACCCTTAAAGCTGTCTTCTGACCTCCGTATATGCACCACGACAGGGACACACCCATACTCACCATAAACACAATAAAAAAGAATGGTACATACTAACCATCCCAGGTCCACATGCAGCTTTACTACAGCAATCAGAAGTTGGAATGCATTTTTATATTTATGGTTGTGAGCCTAGCCTTTAATGGCTATGCCATCACCCCAGCTCTGGAGTGCGTTTCTAACATTTAGAAAGATGTGCCAGGAATGGTGGCACATGTCTGTGATCCTAACACTTAGGAGTCTGAGGCAAGAGGATCACAAGCTTAAGGCATGTCTGGTGTTCACAGTTAAGTTCTAGGTAAGCTAGCCACACACAGTGAGAGCCAGCCCCCCAAAACAAGCAAAAAAAAAAAAAAAATCTGTAAAACTGGACTATAGCTGGGCACAATGGTATGTTGACACAGGAAGATCACCGGTTTGAAACTGGTCAGGCGACACAGACTATCTCAGAACAAATAAAATTAAATTTTAAAACATGGTTAGGGATATTGCTCAATTGGCAGAGGCGCTGCTTGCAAGCATACACAAAGCCTAGGGTTCCATCTCCAGAAGCATGTAAGACCAGACACAGGAGCACATGCCAATAAATCCAACATTCCACACGTAGAGACAGGAGACTCAGAAGTAAAGGTCATCCTCAGTTACAGAGCAAGATCCAGGTCATCCTTTGATACAGGAGACCGTTTCTTAAGCTTAAATAAAAATAGGTTTGTTAAATCAAAAAAATTTTTTTTTCAAAAACCTAGTGTTTAAAACAACTGAAAACTGTGTTTACAAATTTTTGCGATGACATGCCTAATCCCCATCTCCATAACTGCCTCTGTTAGATATTCTTCAGTAGCAAACTGTCCCTTCCCTGCAGAGGGCAGTACTGCTCCATGCTGCTCCACTCCAAAGCCTCTCACTGCTGTCCCTCTGAACAACATTCACCCAGTGCCTCTCTGACACCAAGGAAACCACAGCCTTTCCACACCGGTCATTTCCACACCTATGTAACAAGCATGACAAATATCTGGACTGCTTTCCCACTTCGCTGTGATAGCTACACTTTCCTCCTTTTCAAGGTCAAATAAAACAGAATTTTCTTTGTGAATTGTCTTATTTATGTATTTATGTATGTATGTACGTACGTACATACGTACGTACTCATTCATTCATTCATTCATTCATTCATTCATTCATTCATTCATTCATTCATTTATGGGTGGTTTCTGTATAGAACAGCCCTGGCTCTGGACTGCTTTCCCACTTCGCTGTGATAGCTACACTTTCCCCCTTTTCAAGGTCAAATAAAACTGAATTTTCTTTGTAAATTCTCTTATTTATTTGTTTGTTTGTTTGTTCGTTCGTTCACAGCCCTGGCTAAGCTGCAAATAAATTTGTAGACCAGGCTCTCCTAGAACTCAAAGATTTAGCCTGCTTTTGCCTGGGATTAAAGCTGTGTGCCAGCACGCCCATCCACTGCTTAAGTTTTCCAAGTTTTAACTTCTTGGGAATGAAGGTCACAGTACTGAAACAGCACCATGCACAATCCTGGAGCATGCAGCAGTTACTCTCTGATCATGCTGAGCTTCCTTCGGCCTTAGTGTCACAGCTCACAGCTCAGTCTACCTCAGTCTAAATGATTGCTCCTCAAGTGTGCTTTCACACACTGGAACTCAACTGTAATCATAATGGCAATTTGCTGAATCCCAGTATTAATTCAGAAATCAAAATTATTATTTTGTTTAACAAGTTTAATTATTGTGTTTAACAAGTTAAATTATTAACACAAACACTAAAATATGCATTGTCTATGATATATAAGAAGTTTTATTATTTCTTAAAACTTCACATCATTCTAAAATATGTAAAAATTTAGAGTTTACTTAAAGGAATGTTTGGCTGGGCCGGGCAATAGTAGTACACACCTTTAAATCTCAGCACTTGGGAGGCAGAGGCAGGTGGAGTTCAAGGGTAGTCTGGTCTACAGATGGAGTTACAGAACAGCCAGAGCTAAATAGAGAAACCCCATCTCAAAAAAAGCAATAAATAAAAAAGAATAAATGAAACGGTAACAAAAACACATGGAAGGAGTAGTAAGAAAAAGCCAATCTAAACCATCTCTCAAGCCAGGCTGCACACATGTAGTAATCACAGCCCCTTTCAAGCAGAGACAGAGCAGCTTAAGTCCACCTCTACCTGCACTAAGTTCAGCAACGGCCTGCGATACAGGAGACCTTATCTCAAGCAAAACAGTAAAATTAACTTACTTAAAATAAGTGAAAAAACACTTTAAAATTTGAAAACTACATTTACACATCTTACTGATGATGACATTACTGACAGGTCTCATGTATCAGCTACAAATGATATTTAGTTTCAGCCTAGGCTGCATGAGACCCTGTCTAAAAAACAAACCCCCTAATTCTCACACTGAAACACTGCTGTGGTTCATTTTACATATCTGAAGGTTTTTCTCAATTTTGTTTGGTTGTTTGTCTTGAGACAGGGTCTCACTATGTAGCCCTGTCTCACTGGCCTGGAACCACTTCTAGAACCAGCTATGTAAACCAGACTGGCCTCAAACTCAAGAGAGCTAGCTGGCTGCTTCTGTCTTCCTTGTGCTGAGATTAATGGTATTTCAAGACAATTACTCTAGATATAAGCACATACCTGTGGTATCCATACTTAGGAGGCTTATAGAGGATCACTGCAAGTGTGAGGCTAGTCTGGCCTCCTTAATCCAGCTAGTCCAGAATACACAGTGAGAAGACCCTGACTTAAAAATACAGAAGGAAACAAGAAAGAAAAGTATCCTAGACTGTCTTGAGAACGCCCAAACTGAACAGAAACAGTCTATTTCACAGGTCAATCCCTCCGTGACGCACCTCAGAGTTGTCCATGGCTGTTTTCAGGATGTTGGAGTGTGCGTTGACAGCCTGTACTGCAGCATTCTGAGCCGTAATAGCCTGAAGAGTGACATGTGCAGTATGGCACAGAGCATCTTCTAAACTCTTGGCTAGAGCTGAGAAAGAAAGAACAGTTAAAAAAAAATCCTCCTTAAAAAGACTTGAAACTTTTCCTCTTTTCCTAGAAGTATACCATCACAATTCTCAAAAACACCAAACAAAATAAACTATGCATAGAACCCAATTTTAGGCAAGCATAATTCTCTTAATTAAAGTACAGGAGTCGGGGTAGGAGTGGGAAAGTAGTTACAGAAATAGCGCAGAGCACTTGCTGCTTTTGCAGAGGACAAGGATTTGGTTCCTAGCACTCACATGGCAGCTCAAAACTCATGTAACTCTACTTCCAGGGATTTAAACACCCTCTTCTGGTCTCCACAGGTACCAAGCACACACATGAAGTACATACAAACATGTAGGCAAGCTCTCACACAGACAAAAAAAAAAAAAAAATTCAGTAAATCCTAAAAAAATTAAATACAGATGATGGATCTGTCAGTTTACTATATTATTTTCACTTTTATACATACATGAATTTTCCAAATTAAAGGTTGTTCAGGAAAAAATTATCTTAAAAAGGCTAACAATCAAACAGAAAAAGGTTTAGAGCATTCTGAAGGGTATGCATATAGCACAATCATTAACATTTTCATTATGTAAAAATTACCAACTCACCAGGAAAAAAACAGTGCCTGTTTTCAACTTTTTAGCAAGAGGAAAACCCATAGCAGCTCATATTCCAGGATAGAAGAAGATAACAAATCAAAGAGAAAGAAAACAGCAAACAAGAAAACATGCCAGCAAGACGTAAAAGAGAAGCAGTGTGTGCTGGTGCTTGTCTGTAATCCCAGCACTCAGGAGACAGGAGGAAGGATCACCACAGCAAAACCTCATCTCAGGCAAGGCCAATGGGATGGCTCAGCAAGTAAAGAAACGTGCTTATTGGCAAGCTGAACAGCATGAGTTCAGTCAATTCCTGAAGCACAAGATACAAAGAGAGAACTAAACAACCGACTCCCATGATCTCTGATCTCCACATATACATACCATGGTACTTTGTGGCTCCACACGTATAAACATGCATATACTAAATTTTAAAAAAACACAATTTTAAAACAGATCCTATCCAAAACAAAGAAACAAAATCATTCAAACAAACAACCACAACAAAAAAGGGAGGCTTAAAATGGGCAGTTTCTCACAAAAGCACTCAAAAAATAAACACCAAATATAAAAGGCTGGGCTCTCCTTTATTTTATTTTAACACCAAGAGTGTGCACATGCAAACAAATAAGTAAAGAAAGCCAAGAACAAAAAAAAAAAAAAAACCAAAAAATTGAGACCAAACTGCAGCTTAACCTAAAGAGCATGGTATCAAAAAGCAAGAGGAAGGGGGGGGTGGTCCTTGGCTACTGTCACTTCTTTAGAGGTCTCTCCACTGAGCGCGAATCATTGATTTAAAAAAAAACATAGTACATGTGCATACATAGTTCTAAGACTTAAAGGAAAATTAAGAGGCAAAAGCCAAGATGCTAAAAATTTTCAGCTTGTCTAAATCAAACCATGCAAATTTAGACTCACTCCCAAAAAAAAAACAGCTAATGTAGCAGTCTCTGAATTTCCAATTTGTAACTTAAATCAAGGGCCCAACATGAACAAAAATTGAAAAGTGAGGAGAGAACATGAATCCAACATGTAATCTTATACCTGAGAAGACAGAGGCAGATGGATTGTAAGGTCAAGGCTATCCTGGGCTACCTTGTGCATAATAAGATCAAAGACAACCTGAGCTACTCATGGCAAAACATATCAGAGAGACAGAAAGATGGAAAAAGGGAGGGATGAAAGGAAGAAAAGGGAGAATATGAACATTAAGAGAATATGGGAAAGACAAAAACATTTCACTGAGAATTCTTTTAGTTAACATTTTCAACTATCTGTAAGAAGGCCATGAATGAAACAGAACACACACAATTAAAAAATTAAAACAGCAAAAGCACAACTCAAGTCCAGGGCTTATACTAATGCCCTACACCTAAGGCTCCTTCTTCCCCACACATTCTCTCTCACAACAGCAGCTCCTCAGTACAGGGTAGCACCAAAAAGGTGCCCAAAAAAAAAAAAATAGAGCCAGGAGCAGCAGCAGTAAAAATAAGTCATGTCACCAGACAGAAAATTCGCAACAGCTGCTACAGAATTTGAAAATAATTTTCTGTTCAGCAAAAAAACCTTTACACTCCATTATTTCCAAAGTCACTAATACAAAGCACACAGTACAGTGCCAGTCCACACTTCCTGGAAAAAGGAGTATCCATGGAATGGGGGACTAGAGGCATGGCTCCACGGGTAGAAACGTTTGCTGCTGAAGCATAAGGACCTGAGTTCGGATCCCCACCATCTATGTAAAAGCCAGGCACTGCAGCAAGCACATCCATAACCACAGAGCTGGGACGGAGTCAGGCAGATCCCAGGGGCCCACTGGTAATCAGTCTCACCCAGTGGTTCTCAACTTTCCTAATGCTGCAGCCCCTTATTATTACTACAGCACAGTTCCTCGTGTTATAGTAATCACCAACCATAAAATTTTCAGTGCTATTTCATAAATGTAATTTTGCTTCTGTTACAAATCAGAATGTAAACACCTGATACGCAGATAGCCCTAGGCAACCCTCAAAGGAGTCATGATCCACAGGTTGAGAACTGCTAGTCTAGCAGAATCAGAAAGCTTAAGGTTCAATCAGCAATCTTGTCTCAAAAAGTTAGGTGGAGAGAAACACAAGAAAGAATCTGAAGTCAACCACTGAGCTCTAGACACTTTCTCATGGGTGAGTAAACACACACACACACACACACACACACACACACTAACAGAAGTGAAACTTAATAGGAAATACACTTGTTTCCTAGCAACATCAGAATCTTTGCCAACAGTGAGCGTGCAGAGTGGAGGAAACAGAGGCTGCAGTGTGAGCCACTGGGGCTCACATACATAAGCATATAAGCTTTAAAGGTTGAACCCGTTTCTGTTCTGGAGTTATAAGAAAGCTTCGTACTAGAAATAAATGGATTTGGAATGTTCACCAAGAATACCTTCAGAATCGTTCGTTACCTGGTAAAGGCAGTTTAGATAGAAAGAGCACAAGTGGCGAAATGATGTGGGGAGCTGCCATGACACACAAACAAAAGAAGACGCAACCAGCCACTGGATGCCAAACATGGGCTAATGGGCGAGGAGAACAACTGAGGAAGACTTGATTTACATACACTCCATCTCAACTTGCTCTTGCTTTTCCTGTTGCGCTAGGCGAGCCGCAACTTCTTCAGGTGGCCGCTCCCTTACAGAAGATGAGGATGCTTCCTCTTGCAGCAAAAGTGAACAAGACGAAAGCAAATTTCAACAGATTTATAACAGCTAGCAGGGACACAAAGCAGTGATGTCAACAAAAGGTGGTGAGGACTTTAAACATTACCCTCTTAAGGATTCCAAAGGAAATGAGGATTCACTGTTAACATAGTCTTTAAAGGTCAACTTGGACTTAGAAATTTAAATCTTTCCTAGGCAAGTCTAAAGGCTGGAAGCCAGTCCAGGTACACATTTCCACAGTATCTATCTATGGGCTGCCTAGGCAATGCAGTTCTGGTGAGCAAAAAATCTACAGTACAACACATAAATTAATTAAACTACCTGAGGTTACAGATGTGAGTTTTTCTTCACCAATGTTGGGAGAATCGGTTTTTATAGCGTCTTCATGCTGAACCGCAGGCTCTGGGACCAAAAGAGTATCACCAGCTGCAGAAATAATTTGAGTTGCCCCTGTAGGTGCTATAAATACGTATTATGCACAGTACCGCACTGCTGTTAACCTGTACGCAGGAATCTACTGTTGAGAAATTCACATAGTACTAATTAAAAATACAAATACTTCTACTTCCCTGTGCTTGAATAACAGAGGCACTGTTCATCACAGAAACACAGAAAACTGACAAAGGCTGACACAAAGTCTCCTCAGCGCCTAGACAATTTATTCCCTTACCTCAAGAAAGGCTTCTAGTAACAGTGCTAACTGTAAGCACAGAGAAGTGATCATCAGTAATACATCAAAAAAAAAAAAAAAAAAAAAAAAAAAAAAAAAAAAAAAAAAAAAAAACAAAACAAAAAACAGTGAGAGAAAAAGGAGTCTGTGTCAGGGGAGGAGACAAAAGAAAGCAATTCAGAAGAGGGTCCCTAGCCATTCTGAAGAGCAGCAAAGATAAAGGAAGACATGAAAGATTTGGAACAAGATGACAGTTTCAAAGAGAGAAGATTATGTTCACAGTGAAGACAGCGTGAAGAATTCATTAAATTAAAATCATTTCAGAAATGACAGTTTTAAGAAAGGCTAATGAATTTATAAACAAAAATGCTGATGGAAGAGGAAAACAATTTGAGATGAAATGAGTAAGAAAACAGCAAAATGAGACAAATTTTAAGAATGAAAGTTCTCATTCAAAAGATAAAAGTGTATTATTAACAAAACCTATTGACTGGTCTCCTGCTCCTGTCCTGGCTTACTCATCCACGTGCCACAGTGTTTCTGAGGCAGTGTCTCATGCAGCCCAGCCAAGCCTTCAACTCTCCATGTGGTTGAGGCTGCCCTTGGATTGCTAATCTTCCTACCTCTGCCTCCCAAGCGCTAAATCATAGGCATACACCAGTACTTCCAGAGAGACAAATCTGCGAAAAATAGATGCCAGACATAAATTCCCTGGCTCAGACCCTCCAGCACCTCCACACCTGACTCCAAATATAAAACAAAATTCATCCAATGGCCACCCTCCTGCTCCCTTGGTGGATGTGCCACCGTTCTCCACCAAGTTCACTTCAGCTTCATTTGCTTTTTGCCTGACTGTGGCAAGCCTGTGGCAAGCCCGTAGCCTGCGAAACACCACCACAGCAGATATGGGTGACTTTCTCAGTGCCCTCTCTCTCTCTAGCTTTTGCTCAAATGACCCCTTTCAGGTGAGGCTCCTGATTACAAAGGCCCTTCCTGCTATAGCTGACTCTGCTTGTTTATCTGTAGGTGATCTTCCTCCTCTTGTCCCATCAAAGAATATTAACAGATTTTTTTTTTTTACTATCTTAACAGATAATTTTTTTTTTTACTATCTTTCTTCCTACTTGCTTTGTGCTTTTTTTTTTTTTTTTTTTTTAAAAAAAACAGATAATTTTTATTTAAAGTGTTTGCTCACTGGCAGATCTCCAGCTCCTCCAATACATAGTCGGTACGCATCTGTTTAAACAGAGTCCAGTGATTAATCAAGTCACAAGTTAACTGCAGAAAACAGAAAGGGACCCAGGGATGGCTCCGCCAGTAAGAGCACTGGCTGCTCTGAAGTCCCATTCCAGCACCCACATGCCAGCTAACAACCCTTGCTGACTCCGGTTCAAAGGGGGCCAATGCCCTCTGAATTCTGTGGACATTGCACACACATGGCGCACAGACATATATGCAGGCAAAACACCCATATGAATAAAAATAAAATCTTAAGAAGAAAGTAAAGAAAATCAGGAAAAGTTCTAGTATATGGTGAACAGAGAGGTGTTTTTGTTTTTGTTTTAGACAGGTGCTATATAGTAGGGTAATGAAGACCCGAAGGCATAGGCAAGACACGCTTATTACCAAAACGGGGGCGGGGGTAGACACAAGAGAATATCTCTTAACGTACACGCAGGAGGAAAAGGCTGGGTGTCAGATACAGAAAAAAGGATTAAAATTAACAGCTAAACACAAAGTTCCATGCTGTGTCTACTCAATCACTGAAGCTCACAGAGGGAGGAGAGGTGAACTAAGGACTTGAGAGTCCTTCAGAGGGAAGGAAAAACCATCCTCTAACTGTAAGCACAGAAACACTGAAACAATTCCTCCCATTATACCTTCCAGAGAGTGGCTCTAAACAAGTACCTGCTGAAGCCGGAGCATCTCCATTCTCTTTCTTGGTCTGTGCCACGGGTAGTTTGGAGTCTTTCATCACCTCTGATACGCTGGAGATTTTTAGTGGACCAGACTCAATCTTGGAAATGGAAATGTTTAATATTTAGAATATAATGTTGTCTTTAAAAGGGAATGCAAAGTAATATTCTTTTTTAAAGATCAGTTTTCAGCATTTTGCAGTATACTCATAGGAAGAAGCTATCATTTCTAAGAACTTAATTTCAATGGACTAGCCCATTATTTTAGCACTACCAACGGCTTCTTCCAAGACTAATAATAAGGCAAATGATACATGGCCATCCCTGTATATGTCATTCCTTTTACATACCTAATCCTGAGAAGGCTACTTCCACCTACATCCATTTCTTTGCTAAATAAAATTATGGCTTACTGTACATGCATTCAGTTAGGAACAAATGACTGATAAGAGACTTGGAGTAAAAATGAACATGTGGGGTTTTTTTTATAAGATTTATTTATTATTTATATAGTATATAGTATTCAGTCTGCATGTGTGCCTGTAAGCCAGAAAGAGGGCACCAGATCACAGTAGAGATTGTTGTGAGTCACTATGTGGTTGCTGGGAATTGAACTCAGGACCTTTGGAAGAATAACAAGTGCTCTTAACCTCTGAGCCATCTCTCCAGCCCCCCGAACATGTGTTTTTGTTGTCTCTTTTATTGCCAGGATTAACGTAATTACACATGATGGTTTTGTAAGTAATAACAGCTTTATTTTCCCAGTTACAGCCAGACTGACTTAATGTACTATTCATTAATGGGACTGCCAGATTTGCTGTGGAAAATGGAATCATGAAAAGTTGTTGTTCACCACTCTTGTTGTTCCCCTTCTTTAGGGAAGGGAGACAGAGTAGGCAGTGTGTCACAGAGTCCTAAGATGATTACTTAGGACTGGTATAGAACTTTGTCACAAAAACTAGAACAATGCCTATTTTCTTTGAATTAGGCTGCCTTAATTTAAGAAAAAAAAAAAACTTGATTATTATGTCTTTGGGTGCTTTACTTGACCCATGTGTATCTTACATATACTTGGTACCCAGAAAAGCCATAAGAGGGCACCATATCTCCTGGAACTGGAGTTACATTTGGTTATAAAACATCACATGGGAGACTCATACTCCAACCAAGGACTATCTGTGGAGATAACCTAGAACCCTGACAATACAGCCACTTCTGATGAGAACTGATAGACTAAGATCAGAAAGAAGGAGAGGAGGACCTCCCCTATCAGTGGACTTGGGGAGGGGCATGCATGCAGAAAGGGGGGGGAGGGTGGGACCAGGAGGGGAGGACGGAGGGGCTTATGGGGAGATACAAAATGAATAAAGTGTAATTAATAAAAGTTAAATAAAAAATTAAAAAAAAAAACACCACATGGGTGTTGGGAATCGAACCCTGGTCCTCTGCAAGAGCCTGAAATGCTCTTAATCATTGAATCATCTCTCCAGCCCCAGCCTGTTTTAATTTTTGAAACAGGGTCTGATTCTATAGCTCAGGCTGGCCTTGAACTCCAATCGTTCTACAATAAATAGTCTTCTAAATTAGGATTGCAGGTATGAGCCACCACATTATTCCTTCTGAAATTATGAAACACATGCTCACTGTAACAAGCACATAGCAGTTTCATCAGTGGTTGCAATGGGCTCTTCACTACACCTTTCCTGCCAGCTCTCAGCCAACACTGGGAAAGCTCTAAAATCTCTCCTTCCACCCAAGCAAAGCTGAGGAAAATATACAATTTCCACTTATTTAAAAGTTAGAATGTACAAATTAACATGCAACCTATTGCAGGTTTTAAAAACAGAAGAAAGCAGATAGTCTCTTCTAAATCAGAATTGTTCTTTAGAAGATTGGTATTTCAGACTTGGCCCATTAATCCTCTCTTAAAATTCAACTATGCCTCTATACAATGAGTTAGTTGTTAGTTGTTGGGGAAGAAGGAGTTGTTGGTTTGTTTTCCCCTTTTCTTGTTAGGAACCAAACTCATAAGCTCGTGCATGCTGGAAAAGCAAGCTCCATCTCCAGGCCACGGTTACATATATTTTACAAGAGATTAGCATATCATTCTCACACAGGTTCCAGAAACTCATATTCTTATAGCAAGCAGGTTTATAATACATTTCCAAATTCAGTTGTTCTATTTCTCCAAATTCTATCCCTAAGTCAAAATCTTTTTACAGAAATAGTACTGGAATAAAAGCAGTATCTGGAAAAGCAAGTGCCCTTTCATCTCTACCACAACAGCTCTTTTCTGAAATGCTCTTGGCTACTTTTCTACACCATTAACTCTTTAAAATCATCACACCTGGTTCTCTATTCAGTTTAAAAAGAAATCTTTAACCAATGACACAAAACTACAAATTTGTATGCAATAATACTGAAGAGGCATAAGGTGGAAAAAGCAAGGAAGAGCCAGAGTGCTGAGTAATAAATAGCAAACCAACAATGAGTAGAGTCCACAGTCAAAGCAAGAAAGCAATCAGTACCAGGCACCGTGGTGCATGCCTTTAATCCCAGAACACGTAGGCAAAGGCAGGTGGATTTCTGAGTTTGAAGTCAGCCTGCTCTACAGAGTAAATTTCAGGACAGCCTTAAACCTTGATCTCCCCACCAAATAAGAAAAAGAAATGAAAAGAACCTATAGCCTGATTCTGGGTTGACATTTAACCTTTCCATATTTAATCAGTCTTCTTTATTTTCAACATTTATCAGAGGAAAAAAAACACACGGCACTCATGTGGAAGTAAGAGGACAATTTGAAGGAGTCAGTTCTCTCTTTCTAACATGTAATCACCAATCTTAATGGCAAAACAACTGACTGAACTACCTATCTGGCCAGTCCATCAGACAATCCTTATAATCTCATTTTTCTTTTTCCTTTTTGGTTTTTCAAGACAGGGCTTCTCTGTTTAGCCCTGGCTATCCTGGAACTGACTCAGCAGACCATGCTGGCCTCAAACTCAGAGGTCCACCTGCCTCTGCCTCCCAAATGCTGCCATTAAAGGCATGAACCACTACCAGCCAGCCACAATCCCATTTCACAGTTGGTTGTAAAGAAACTAAGAATAGAGGCTGGAGAGATGGCTCAGAGGTTAACAGCACTGGCTGCTCTTTCAAAGGTCCTGAGTTCAATACGCAGCAACCGCATGGTGGCTCACAACCATCTATAGAGATCTGGTGTCCTCTTTTGGCATGCAGGTGTACATGCAGGCACAACACTGTATACATAATAAATAAATCTTAAAGAAAAGAAAAAAGTAATTAAGAATGTAGGGCTGGAGAAATGGCTCAGCGATTAAGAGCACTGGCTGCCCTTCCAGAGGACCCAGGCTCTATTTCCAGCACCCCCATGGCAGCTGACAACTGCTCGAAACTCCAGCTCCAGGTGATCTGACACCCTCAGTCATACAGTGCACATAAAATAAAAATCATTAAACATTTTTGAAAAACAAAAACATTTAAAAGTTCCTGGCAGTGACATGAAAACATAACAATGCTTATTTTAGAAGAGTCTACACTGACATGAAGATAATCTATATTCTTGCAGGAGAACCAGTCCACAGAGGAAGACAATGAAGCCAGTCCTGATGAGACCCGATAGACTAGGGTCAGATGGAAGGGAAGGAGGACCTCTCCTATCATTGGACTGGGGGAGGGTGGGGTTGGCAGGAGATAGGGGAAGGGACTACAGCTGGGATACAAAGTGAATAAACTGTTATTAATAAAAATAAAATAAAAATTAAAAAAAAATACTGAAGACGGGAAAGGGCAGATGCACAGGAAAGCAATAGCTTTAATTCAGAAGACAACTAGGATATGAAATGATAAAGGACAAGGTAGATCAAACAAAAGCAACAATGAAGATCCCCCCTCAACTGCGGCCCAGTCACCTGACTCTGACTCCTCCCTACACACCTCCCAAGTCACCTGTCACCCAGCAAGTCTAAAGGCAACCTGGTAACTGCTATGATCTGCACTAGTGAAAAAGCAAAGAGGAGGACTCCTTTGAGCTCAACCTCCAGCACCACTGGGAATGGGGAGGTGGAAGCAAATCACAAAGCATGTAGGTTTTGGGACAGTACAGTGTAGGTATACTATGCTAGTCACCTGGAAACAGTCTGCAAAGCAACTACAGCATAGTGAGCAGAGACAAAAGCCAGTCAGAGATGAAAAATTCATTTACAAAAGCTGGCACTTGTGATTGATTGGGTTGAAGAAGAAATGAATACTACTCTCCATTTCTCATGCAGGAACTCTACTCCTAGAAGGCCTTTCATCTGTCTCCTCCAGGTGGCTTAACTGACCAAGGATTTTAGATGAGGCCACATGATTCTGAGTATTTCAGAGTCCTGTCTCCCTCACCCAATACAGATATTTTAAAGGTCTGAAAAATAATGAATTGGAAGACTGGCCAGGAACAGTGTGGTTGGTTGTGATAAAGGAACCAGGTAACACTTTTTAACCAAGAGAGCTGATTTTAAAAAAGGTCACTAGGCCATGTTAAATTCCGGATATCAGATGCCCAAAGCTTGGGAGAAGGAACTACCTGAGCAGGCACACCCAGCCTCAGAGCATAAAGAAATATCTAATGCAAACAGCCAAAGGCCCATGCACTTTGTATGTCTCTTGTTTATTTGTGTGTAAACAAGATGCTGTGTTTGAATTAAAAAATATTTAAGATTAGGAGATGAAGAAATGATTTAGCAGTTTAAAACACTGGTTGCTCTTCTTCCCAGCACCCACATGGTGGCTCAAACTGTAACTCCAGTTCTGGGGAATCTGACACCCTCTGCTTGTCTCCATGGGGACCAGCACATATGCGGTACATACACATACAAGCCAAAACACCAATATACATAAAGTAAAAAAATAAAATTAAAATTAAAAATTAAAAAATTAAAATTAAAAAGGGGGCTAGAGAGATGGCTCAGTGGTTAACAACACTGGAGGCTTTCCCACAGGATCTGAGTTCAAGTCCCAGCACCCACAGGTGATTCATAATCTAATTCCAGGAGATGCAATTCATTGCTTTTAAACATGAACTTAAAAGTTCTAAGCTAAGGCTGGCAAGATGGCTCAGAGGTGAAAAGCACTTGTACTACCTGCAACCTGAGCTTGAACCCTGGATCCCATAGTGGAAGAACAGCACACCCTCGAAAATTTACCCTCTCTCTCTCTCTCTCACACACACACACACATACTAATAGTAACAGTAAGTAAAATTTAAAATAAGTTGTTAGGGGGCTGGAGTGATGGCTCAGAGGTTAAGAGCACAGACTGCTGTTCCAGAGGTCTTGAGTTCAATTCCCAGCAACCATATGGTGGCTCACAGCCATCTACTGGGATCTAATGCCCTCCTCTGGAGTGCAGGCACACATTCAGGCAGAACATTGTACATATAATAAATAACCTTTAAAAAATTAAAATTAAAAATTATAAGCCAGTGGTATATGTATAAAGTGAAACTGAAGAATATGTACAACGCTCCAGGAACACTGGAAGACATTCTGTCAAACAAACAGCGGGTGTCTGCAATTCTGTGACTTGTTTTCTCATCTAAAGGGATCTGTAACTACCTCCTTTATACCTACATTATATTTTTAGTACACTAAGTAAGGCATACAGCCACAACAGTGCCTCCGGTCACAGGCCAGCCAATCACCTCTGCCCAACATGCCTCTTTTATTTACCCTTGTGCAGGATGGTTATTTTTTTATGTGGTAATTGAGAGCATTTATGGAACTCCCACAGGCTAAAGCTCTACTTATACAGATTACTATTCAAGTATGTACTAATTTAAGTTCAAGTTGAAGAGAACTAACAAACACACATCTGGCAAGTTTTACCGAGTTATACACAAATAATATTGTCCAGACGAAAATAGCTTCCTTTTAAAAAGTATTCCATACACTCAGGTGTATTGATACCTTCCTGTAATCCCAGGACTTCAGAGGTAAAGCCAGAGGATCAGAAGTGCAAGGCCAGTCTGAGCTACATAAAGTTGTCTCAAAAATAAGCAGTTGAGTGAAAAGTACTCTGTAACATGAATTGAAATACTGTTTAAAGTTCTTACAGAGTTCTTTGGCAATGAAGCAGTGTAAGGTGCAGAGCCAAGAACCATGTTGAAGAGCTTGTCTGAGTAAGGGATGGTTTTTTCTACACTTTCCCGAAAATGAGAATCCCATTTGGCATACAGGATAGTGCCACCAATTCCTCCACCAACGAACAAAAGGCCAGCTCCAGCAATTTTACCAGAAGTCAACCTAGAAGAAAGAAAAATAGAAAAATATCATACTTTCTTCTTTTCCCTTCTATCTGCTTTCCTACTGAGTCTTACAAACTTCCTCACTTCCATTTCTCTAGCACTGACTCGGACCACAGCAGCCAAGTGGAACACCACAGCCGCAAACTATCTTTCCTTGATCATTTTTAAAATGTCTGCAATATGAAATAGCAATATTTACATATGGATAACAATACTTTAAAAGGCAGTAACTATGACAGAAAGAATAAAGCAGTCTCTCACTCAACTCTTAAAAACTGTTTACAATTTTGAGATTTCCTGTGATGTCCCTCAAATCACTGACTTTCAAAGCTCCTTTTCTCTAAGTTTTTCTGTAAGTACAATAAAGAAAATCCCTTACAAAAGAGAAAGCTAATTCTACTATTTCAAAAGCTGAGGCAGGAAGACTGGTCTGGGCTACAAAGCAAGACTTCACATTAAATTAAATTTAAATTTTTAAAATACTGAGCTGGAAATGTCTTGAGCAGCATGTCCCAAATTGACCATGAATTCCAAACTAGAAGACAGTAAGACATCAGTGGAACTAAGGAGCACTTTTAAATTTATAACAGTCCAGTTGGGAAAGCACTTAAAGAGGGAAACTATGTTCTGTTCCACCCAGTTACCAAAAACCAAAAGGAGTAACATTAGCAAAGTTCACCCAAAAGAATGGAACTGAAAGAAGCCAGGTGCTGTGTCACATGCCTGTAATCCCAGCACTCAGGAGGCAGAGGCAGGCGGATCTCTGCAGGTTTGAAGGCAGCCTGGTTTAAGTCCAGGACAGCCAAGGCTACACAGAGAAACCCTGTGTTGGAGGAAAAAAAGAAAAAGAAAGAGAGAGAGAGAAAGAAAGAAAGAGAAGAGAAGAGAAGAGAAAAAGAAAGAAAGAAAGAAAGAAAGAAAGAAAGAAAGAAAGAAAGAAAGAAAGAAAGAAGAGAAAAAAAGAATGTAACTAAAGGGACTCGTCAGATGTTAGAGCAAAGCTTCAGTGTAATATAGCAGCTCCCTGGGCGGGGGGGGGGGGGGGGGGGGGGGGGTGGTCAAAAAAAAAAAAAGAAAAGGGAAAAGGAAAGTGGGGGTTTGGGGGGGGGGGGAGTGTGATGTTCCAAGAACAAAGAAGCAACAGATAGAATCAAATGCTGTTTTTTCCTATACATATATAACCATGACAAAGCTTAACTTCTAAACCAAACAAAAAGAGAGCAATAACAATAATGAAAGAGTGATGTTAACAATATTTTTACAATAAAGATTATATGACTATGGTTTCATTCAAAAATATAGTATTGATACCCAGCACTCAGGGGGTAGAAGTAGACAGATCTCTTGTGAGCTTGGGGCCAGACTGGTCTACATAGTAAGTTCTAGAATACCTGGGACTATGTAGAGATCCCATCTCAAAAAAATTAAAATGAATGAAAAATCTTACTGCACTAAGTTTATGCAGCCATGCCATGTTCAAAATAAACACATACAAATGCACACATGCAAACACACACACCTATTATCAGCACACAGCAAATAGCCTGCTTCCAGGGAGACAAACCACATACCCAGAACTGCTTGAAGTGGCGTATCTACGGCATGGTCGTAGTGGACGGAGCACAAACTTCCCACACAGACAGCTCTAAAGGAGGAGAAGACATTACATCAACACATTAAAGAAATCTGGAAGTACGGTGGCTCACATTTGTAACCCCAGCACTCTCCAGGCTAGGAAGGATCACAAGGCCAGTCTAAAATACAGAACCAGACCACCTCAAAATACAAAACAAATAAATCTCAGGGCTTCTAGAATTGACAATGCAGAAAAAATACTTTCATTAAAAATGTACTCAAACAAAAATTACTTTGCTTTCAGAATCTATCACAAAAGACTTTTCTGGGTGCTTAAAAACAGTTCTACACCATCACTTAGACGGCTGAAGGAGGAGGACTGCTACAAGTTCCAGCCAGCCTGGCACCCACAGTGAGATCTTGTCTCCAAAAACAGAAATAATACAAACCCCAAACTTCACAAACACCAATGCAGAAAAAATTACTCTTACGTGTTTGTTATTTTTCTGCTCTTCACGTTTAGATGATTTATTTGATGCGCACATGTTCACATGCACACACACTCCACGTGCAGAGTGAGGGAACAACCTGGGGCCGTTTCTCCACTTCTGCTCGTGGGGTCTGAGCAGCAAACTCGGATCAACAGACTTGGCGAGCACCTTTCCCACTGGGCTCTCTTAAATGCTTCTGAATAGCAGCTGCACCTTTCTACCTCCACCCGATACGGTGGAACATGTGCTCCATGGTCAGTTCTCTCCTCCACCGTTCTGTGGGTTATGGGGCTCAAATTCTGCTCACCAAACTTTCACAACAGGCACCTTTACCAGGGCCATCGGGTGGCCCTAATTCTGTTGTCGCTGTTTTGAGAGACTGGGTCCCACACAGCCCAGATGACCCTGGCACCCTTGATCCTCCGGCCTCCAGATCTCTGTGCTAGGATCACACACAAGCAAGTTTTAACTTGAAAATAGCATCATCAGAGCAACTCCTTGGCCTTTTAAGTATCACATGTTACGTACTTCTTGAATACCACTGGCATTTTCCATAAACTTTATATATTTAATGTATATACTATTTATTTGCTTGCTCATTTATTTATTATTTATTTATTTATTTATTTATTTATTTATTTATTTATTTATTTATTTATTTATTTATTTATTTATTTATCAGGTGTGCAGTGTTCTGCTGCACGTATACCTGCACACCAGAAGAGGGCATCAGATCTCATTATAGATGGCTGTGAGCCACCATGTGGTTGCTGGGAATTGAACTCAGAATCTTTGGAAGAGCAGCCAGTGCTCTTAACCTCTGAGACATCACTGCAGCCCTTTCCATAAACTTTCTTAACTCGAGGAGACAGATCACTGAAGGCATGATTCTGGACTGTCTTGTCAAAGTCCTATCGTGGAATCCCCTCCGTCACATGTCTGTACCCATTCCCAAGATGTTCCATTTCACCTTGGGCCAAGAGCCACAGGCTATATATGGACTGAGCTCTCTGAAACAACGAACCAAATAAATCTTTCCGCCCTTGTTTTCCTTCAATATCTGGTCACAGCAACACAAAAGCCTGACTACTAACACATGATGGAAAACAACCGAGACTGAATTTAACAACAAAAAGAAGTGTAAGTGAAAAAAGGTGCTGGATGCTCCAAGAGGAAAGGAGCCAGCTATAACTATGACTTAGGCACAGAAGTCCACATTTTCTGGAAAAGAAATAACAGAAGATGTGAAAATAAGAACCCAAAGTCGAGAACAAAAAAAATGCACGGAACAATTGCCAAGTAGCAGAGATGAACACCAATCAAGAAATCAGCCACCATATCCAGCTAGATTCTGCATTTGTTATGGCACTGACTGTGACTGCTGGGTACCCCTTGCTGTCTGCTTTTTTGAAAGAAACTATCCATAGAGATCATCTTGTGCCTGCCATCCCAGCGGATGCTGATATAAAACAGGAAGCAGATGGCATTAGTACTCTGGTTTCCAGAACAAAACCGGAAGAGGTTAAGAACTTTACGGCCATATCAAAGACTTTAAGATCCTGGTCCTAGCAGGATAAAAAATTTGAAGTATCTTAGAGAGGGCAACAGTGAAAAGGGAGTATCAGTTGCTCTAGCCCCCAACCCCACAAAAAATGGGGCTGAGTGCATTACACAGTATTGACTGTACATGGAAGTAGGTATCAGTTATTCTAGCCTCTACCCTCAAAAAATAGGGCTAAGTGCATTTCGCAATACTGGCTGTAACGACACAGACATGTGAAATGCTCTTCCAGAATTGTACTGCTCCCTATCAAACACAAGTGCCATGTGTCCTTCCCTGATATTGTGTGAGTTCCTTTACGGCGCTTATCCAGAACAGACAAATTCATAGAAATCTAAGTTGACAGTGGCTGCCAAAGTTTAGGGAAGAGGGGATGGGGTGGGAAGGCGCAAGACCAGGCGTGGTTAATGATTCACTAACAGAGAGCAGCGAAAGTGATGTTCTAGGCCTTCTAGACTACAACATAAATGGACACGGCTTCGATCCAACTTTGCCGTCAGAACCCACTGCTAAGCTGTGAGAAAATCCCAAAACAGAGATGCCAAAAGCAGGAGTTCCAAGGCAGTGGTCATTGCTGAGCCAGCATCAGTAGCCAAGCATGAAGAGTGAGGGATCCTGGGAGCTGACTAGTCCTAGGCACTGTCTTTGGGCAGCCAACATGCAACAACTGCCAGTCAATCCCAGGGAAGAGCAGAAACAGGAAACAATGCTATTTCCCAGACGCAAGAGGACTTGTTACATGGCTGTACTGAAGCAGAACTGTATTTTTTAAATAGTTTTCTTTTTTATACAATTTTAATTAGATTATTCAATTTATTTTTTTGTGTGTTTTATCAGCATCTCTGTAAGTGTATCACATGCATACATGGTATACAGAGTGGCATCAGACCCCCTGGAACTGGAGTTATAGATAGTTGTGGACCCCCACGTGGGTGCTGAGAATCGAGCCCAAGTCCTTTTAAGAGCAACCGCTGAGCCATCTCTGTAGTCCCCCCAAATACATTTTTCACTACATTTGTGTATTTGTATCTTGGACTGAACATAAGCCATCAAGCTTGGCAGCAGGTGCTTTTACCTGCTACAAAACAGTATTGTTTGAAATTCATTGATTTAAGCATATTTGCTAGGTTTAAATCAGTTGCAACTGCCATGTTTTCAAAATTCACAATGTGCCATCCTTGACTCCCTAAGTTTTAAGTGTCTAACTCTGCCTCTCTGACCATCTGCAAATAACCACTGGCAGGTTTTCTATCTGTATCTGGTAAAGCTCACCAAGCACTCATGATGTGAACCAGTGCTATACTGTCTATCAACAAGGTTCAATAATAACCATCACCACTAGCAAGCTCTAGAAATCACTGATCAAAAGGAAACCTAGGCTCTGTTAAGCTGTCACACACATTCCTCCTGCCACTTTCCCTTCTTCTCTAACCCCTGGCAGCTACTATCTGTTTTTTGTTTCTATGAATGTCTATTCTGAATAATCCCAAGAAAGCAAATTGTACAATATACTGCCTTCTGCTCTAGGTTTTCCAAAGCAGCTGCACCTTTATATTTCCAATTCATGTTCTCAGCAACATTTCATTATTATAATAAAAAATCTCAAGAGTGGGTAAGTGGGTATCTCATTTTGCCTTGACTTAAATTTCCTAGAATCAACGATGCTCAGCAATTTTCCATGTGTTTCATATTCATATACTGTTTTGCATAAATGGCTACTCAAGTCCTGTACAGTTATTGTTTGTTTGTTTTCTGAGACAGGGTTTCTCTGTGTAGCCCTGGCTGTCCTGGAACTCACTCTGTAGACCAGGCTGACCTCAAACTCAGAGATCTGCCTGCCTTGCCTCCCAAGTGCTGGGACTAAAGGTGTGTGCCACCACCGCTCAGCTGCTACACATAGTTCTTGACTTATCGTCTTGTTAAGATGTACGAGTTCTTCACATTTTCTGGATACCAGGACCTTATCATATATTTGAAATAGTCCTTCATTTTTTCCTTCTCAAGTATTCTTTTATCTTAGTAATTTTTCTATTGCTACGAGATGCCATGATCAAGACAACTTACAGAGGAAAGTTCATTTGGGGCTTACAATTCCAGAGGATAAGTCCATGACCACCACCATGGGGAGAAATGGCACGGTGCAACAGCTGAGACCTTGATCTTAGCAAAGAAAGCTGCCGAGGAACAGCCTGGGCTTTTGAAAGCCCAAAGCCTACTCCCATCGACACACCTCTTCCAAGAAGGTTATACCTCCTAACAGTTCCACCAACTACGGACCAAGTATTCGAATATTTGATCCTACGGGGGTAGAGGCATTCTCATTTAAACCGCACCTTTGATAAAAAAATTTTTTTAATTTGATGGAATCAACGTTACTTTTTTCTCTCGTTTTTTTGTTTGTTTGTTTGTTATATAGTCTTATGTAGCCCAGGTTAGTCTCAAACTGCCTATGTAGCCTAGGATGACCCAGGCAATATTTGTTGTTGGTTCTCATTTGCTTTCTATTGCTGTGATAAAATACCATGATCAAAAACAATTTAGAAAGGAAAGATTGGCTTTCATGTCCCCATCGCAATCACTGAGGGCAGGCAGGACATGACCACAAACAGAGGCAGAGGCTGGAACCACGGAGGAATGCTGCTTATGGCTTGCTCATCATAGTTTGCTCAACTTGACTTCTTCCATCATTCAGGACCACCTGCCCAGGGATGGGTCTACTCACAATGGACTGGGCCCTCCCACATCAATCATTAATCAAGAAAATGCATCACAGGACAATCTGAGAGGCAATTACTCAATTGAGATTCCCTCTTCCCAGGTATGGCTAGGTCTGTGTCAACCAGCACACTGTTGTTTGGGATTTGCATGTGTATGTACACATGTTCATGAACGCATACACATGTGTGCTCAGAAGCATGCAGCTATACACGTGGAGGCCAGAGGACAAGGTTAGATGTATTCCTCAATAGTTCTCCACCGTAAGTTTTGAGATGGAGCCTCCCACCAAATCTAAAGCTGGACTGGCTGACCAGTGAGCTCAATGGACGCCCATCTTCTCTTCCCCTGCAATGAGATTCCAGGTATGTACCACCAGGCCTGGCTCTTTATGTGTGCACGTGTGCTGGGACCCTGAGCCCAGGTCCTCATGCTGGTGTGCAAACACTTTACCAGCTGAGTCATCTCCCCAGGCCAATCTTGAACTCTTGATCTTCCTGCCTCCACCTCCCCAGTGCTATGGCCTATAGGTATGCACCATCACACCTAGCTTCAAAAGTACTTTTTGTTCCTTATGCATTTGGTGTAGTAGCTATCTAGGTCACTGACAAATAGGTTTGCCTACAGTCTGCTCTCACTTAAGCAGTGTCTCTAATTTTATATACCCCAAACCTCCTATTTTACGACCCCCGTGTGCTTGCATCCTTCTTTCTTTGATATCTAATGATACGGGATGAAACTAGGCTAGGAGGGGAATAAAGGGTGGGAAAAAGAAGAACCCACAAAGGTCAGCTACACAAAATATTGACTACTTCTTAATTTTAGGAACCCATTTTATTAATGACCTATGATATTGAAAAGACCGCAATTTTTCTTGATACACAGCCTTGCAATAAATGCCATAAGGCTAGCACTGGCGCTTCTCATCTACAGAAACAGGACTTCCAAAAACAAAAGACAACAAAAATATGTAATCCCCATGTAATGATCTTCCACATATCAACTCCTCAGCTTTACCAAATTAAAGAGTATATATAAAGAAATCATCATGTAGTGGAGTAGCTTAAAAATGGACAGGCACTATAGAAAAGTCTCTTGTGAATCCTATGCCAGGGTTCTAGATTCCACAATAAATCTTGCTGGCTGATGAAATTAACAATATTATGACCTTTTTTGCATTTAAAACACAAATTTATATGCAATAATTTAACATTTCCTACAGCTATAATATCTTGTAAGAGGAGTGATCAAAATACCAACAAAATTCTTTACAGAACTTGAAAGAAAAATTCTCAACTTCATATGGAAAAACAAAAAACCCAGAATTGTCAAAACGATCCTGTACAACAACCAATCATCTGGAGCTATCTCCATCCCTGATCTCAAGCTGTACTACAGAACAACAGTAATAAAAACGGCATGGTACTGGCATAGAAACAGAATGGTGGATTGATGGAATTGAATTGAAGACCCAGAAATAAACCCACACACCTATGGATACTTGATTTTTGACAAAGAAGCCAAAATCATACAATGGAAAAAAGACAGCATCTTCAACAAATGGTGCTAGTCTAACTGGATGTCTACATGTAGAAAAATGTTAATAGATCCATATTTATCACCCTGCACAAAACTGAAGTCCAAGTGGATCAAAGACCTCAACATAAAACCAGACACACTCAATCAGTTAGAAGAAAAAGTGGGGAACAGCCTAGCACTCACTGGCACAGGGGACTACTTCCTGAACAGAACACCAACAGCACAGGCTCTAAGAGCAGCAATCAATAAATGGGACCTCATGAAACTGAAAAGCTTCTGTAAAGCAAAGGACATTGTCATCGGAACAAAACAACAGCCTACAGATTGGGAAAGAATCTTCACCAACCCTATATCTGACAGAGGGCTAATAGCCAGAATATATAAAGAACTAAAGAAGTTAAAAAGCAACAAATCAAGTAATCCAATTAAAAAATGGGGTACAAAGCTAAACAGAGATTTCTCTCTAGAGGAATATAGAATGGTAGAGAAAGACTTAAAGAAATGCTCAACATCCTTAGTCATCAGGGAGATGCAAATCAAAACAACCTTGAGATTCCACCTTACACCCATCAGAATGGCTAAGATCAAAAACTCAAGTAACAATACATGCTGGAGAGGACGTGGAGAACGGGGAACCCTCCTCCACTGCTGGTGGGAATGTAAACTTGTACAACCACTCTGGAAATCAATTCAGTGCTTTCTCAATTAGGAATTGCGCTTCCTAAAGATCCAGCTAATCCACTCTTAGGCATATATCCAAAATATGCTCAAGTACACAACAAGGACATTTGTTCAACCATGTTCATAGCAGCTTTATTAGTAATAGCCAGAATCAGGAAACAACCCAGATGTCCCTCAACAGAGGAATGGATATAGAAATTGTGGTACATTTACACAATGAAATACTACTCAGCAATTTAAAACAAGGAAATCATGAAATTTGCAGGCAAATGGTGGGAACTAGAAAAGATCATCCTGAGTGAGGTATCCCAGAAGCAGAAAGATACACACGGTATATACTCACTTATAAGTGGATCCTAGATATATAATATAAGACAAACCTACAAAAATCTGTACACCTAAAGAAGCTGAGCTAGAAGGAGGACCCTGGGTAAGATGATCAATCATCACTCAGAAAGGCAAACGGGATGGACATTGGAAGGAGAAAATAGGGAAAAGGACAGGAGCCTACCACAGAAGGCCTCTGAAAGACTCTACCCAGCAGTGTATCAAAACAGATACCGAGATTCATAAACAAATTTTGGGCAGAGTGCAGGGAATCTTAAGAAAGAAGGGGGAGGTAATTAGACCTGGAGAGGACAAGAGCTCCACAAGGAGAGCAACAGAACCAAAATATCTGGGCACAGGGGTCTTTTCTAAGACTTGATACTCCAACCAAGGACCATTCATGGATATAACCTAGAACCCCTGCTCAGATGTAGCCCATGGCAGCTCAGTATACAAGTGGGTTCCCCTCAGCGGCTAGCTCTCTGACTGCCTTTCCCTGATGGGGGAGCAGCCTTGCCAGGCCACAGAGGAGGACAATGCAGCCAGTTCTGATGAGACCTGATAAGCTAGGGTCAGATGAAAGGGGAGGAGGACCTCCCCTATCTGAGGACTTGGAGAGGGGCATAGGAGATGAAGGAGGGAGGGTGGGATAGGGAAGGGGAAGAAGGAGAAGGGGAAAAGGGGGAAGGGGAGGAGGAGAAAGGGGAAGAAGGGGAAAGGAAAAAGGAGAGGAAACGAAAGGAAAAAGTAAAGGAAGAAAAGAAAGGGAAGGAAGGAAGGAAGGAAGGGCGGGCAGTTGTGGAGCACATCTGTAATTCCAGCTAAGGCACAAGAACTAGGAGTTCAAGGTCATCCTCAGTGAAATAGGCCAACCTAGATGCTAAGAAGACTAAGTGTTGTGAAAGTTTTGGTTTTGATAGGTAAACATGTTTTGTGGGATATGGGACTGATTCAGATTGTCCACAGCAGGAGACTATTTGCCTAGTTGTAGTTCTGTGAAGGGTTCTTTGCCAGCTGCAGATAGTTCAACTCTGAGAACTCTGGGGAGGGAATAAATGCCAGAGCTGAGTGTTAAAGGGAATCCAAGAAAGAAGGCTGCTGGTGCTTTTCCCTGCAGCTCCTGGTTGCTGTTGGCAAGAAGTTTGACAAGAAGTTGAAGATATCCTGAAATGAAGACTGGACTTGCCCAAGGAGCCCAACGACCCTAACCAGCAGGAAGTAGCCTTCTTCTACACCCTTCTCCCCAATAACCTTTCATTCCTACGTAGGGTTGGGAGGTTGGAACAGAAGTAGAGGCCTAAACACCCCAAATAAAAGTTTAAAAACGATCACTACAAGAAGACTCTGCAGGTTAAAGTTACCTGACTACAGCCTGAATTTGATCTCTGGGATCAATGAAAATGAAGAGCAATAAACAGGACGCAGTAAAAGCAGAAGCAAAGAGCTGGCTGCACAGATCTACCGAACTACTTTGCAGCATGTGTGGTTAAACAGTTTGCTTCACTGACAGAGAAATTAAGTCTCCATTTTAGTTAAGCATGCTGGCTTAGTTCCCCACAAGAACGGGAGTCTTTCTTCTTTTCCTCATAGACTTTTTATTTTAAGTGCACGGATGTTTTGCCTCCATGCACCATGTATGCATGCACTGCTCTCTAAAGTCAGGGGAACCCATATACAACACTGCTCAAGTGGTCAAGAACCTAAATAGGTCATGGTCCTAGGGGCAAACCTACTATTATTCTGCTATAGGAATAGAGCAATAAAAATCCCAATGACACTGCTATACCCATAAACCATCACTCAACCCTCACCAGAGGAAATTCTTCTTGCCATAAACAGTAACTAACAAAAGATCCACAGCTGGACACTGTACAGGGAGTGAGAGACTTTGGAACACTCAGCCCTAAACAGGACATCAGTATCAAACCCCTCAAGCTTCCGAGTTCTTTGCAGAAAATGCAGAAAGATTCTAAGAGCCAGAAATAGTGACTGACTCCCTGGATGCAGCCTCAACAGGCAATACTGATATACATGTGAACACAGAGGCGGTGACAAGCCACAGAACCGACACAGGTTTAAACCAGACCAAGTCCCAGCACTGAGAAGGGAAGGGAACACAGCTCCAACCCTAGCCAAGAAGTTGTTTGTGATACCTACTGGGAAAGCAAAAATTTGTTTTCTCCAGTGGAATGCCATTGGGTGTATCAACTACACTCCAGAGCAGACCCATGTCCAAAACAGATTCCATGTTTGTGTGTATACGTTTTGTTTTGTTATTTTTAGGCTTTTGTTTGTTTTGTTTTGTTTTGAGACAGGGTTTCTCTGTGTAGCCTTGTCTGTCCTGTAACTCACAAAGTAGACCAGGCTGGCCTCAAACTCAGAAATCCGCCTGTCTCTGCCTCCCAAGGGCTGGGATAAAAGGCAACCCCCTCCCCTTTAAGTTTGTCTTTTTCTGTTCTGTTGTTGTTTTCCCTGTTTTGTTTTGTTTTTTGTTTAGAGAAAGAACATAAAGTTGGTTGGAGAAGGATTGGAGAAGAAAGGACTATCCTTAAAACAGATTGAATAAAAAACATTTTAAATAAATTTCTTTAAAGTAACTATCAAAAATACTGTCAAAGTATTATAAGGACAAATAGAATTAAGGCATTTCAAAATTTTTCTTTTTTTATTTATGTTTGTGGGTATTTTGCCAAATCTGTCTTCTGAACACTGTGTATATGCAGTGCCCTTGGAAGCCAGAAGAGGGCATCAGATCCTTGGAAACAGGAGTTACAGTTGTCTGCCACAGGGGTACTGGGTAAGGAACCCAGGTTTTCTGAAAGAAAAAGCAACCAGTGCTCTAAATCAGAGTATCTCCAGGCCCCTCCCCTCTTCTAAAGTATAAGCATCGAAAGCTTGTAACATCAAATCTCAATATTTTGGTCTCCATCAAATAAGTATGATGTGTGCAAATGACTACTTCCAAGTATGATGTGTGGGAGAGGTTTAGCCCAGGCTGAAAGACCAGGTTCTCCAAATCTAATGTTCACCCCTGAAGAGAGAAGAACAACCTTTTTAATACATGTAAAAATTCAAGGATGTTAAATGCAGACTTAAAAAAATGACATAAGTAGCAACTCTGATGGTAACGGTTAATTGTACCCATGTGCATGCACGTGTGTGTGTGTGTGTGTGTGTGTGTGTAGGTGGCATGTACTGAGTAAGATTAACATTTAAATTGGTGAACTTTTTAAGTAAAGTAGACGGCCCTCTGTAGCACAGGCTTCATCCAAATAGCTAAAGGCCTAAGTAGGATAAAAAGCAAGGAATTCTCTAGCCAGTGCCTTCAGACTGGAAGTGTGCAGCTGCTAAGTCTCCAGAGTGCTGGCCTATAGGCTGCAACCACACCTGGCTTCCTCAGTCTCTCAGCTGTCAGCCCAGACTGCAGATTCTGACCTTGCAAGCTCCCATTAACTAAGCCAATTGTTAAGAAAAAACAGAGATCACTCAAGCATGTCACATTTACTGAGCATCTACTAGGAGTGAGGGACTGTAACTACTGGAAGTATAGCAGCAAACACAGGCACAGGCTAGTTGTGCAGTTTAAGGGTTTTTGTGGGACAGAATCCTGCTCTATAGAGCCCCGGCCAACCTGAACTTTACCTATAGAGACCTGGCTGGACCCCTCCACCTGTGGAGTGGTGGGAGTGCAGGTATACAATACCTTAACTTGGAACTTCGACTTTAAATGTAGGAAACCTATGAAATGCATGTCAGGTAGTGCTAAGACATTCAAATACCTAAGTGTAAAAAGTGAGTCATGTATAGAGAAGAGTGGTCCCAAGTCTACTTTAGAAAAGCCACTCTGAACAGAAGGACAATTTATTAAGACCCTGCATAAAGGGGATGAGCCAAGCAAAGACCTATTAAGAGTTCAGAGCAAAAACAAAACAAAAAGAACACCAGTGAGGCATCTGCTGGAGGTACCACCATAAAAGACAGTGAGGGAGGCAGAATAGAAAACAAGATATGGAAAGAGCCTGGTGAGTTTGAAAAGGAGTCTAGACTTTATTCTGAACATGATGAGATGTCAATGAAGAGCATGATGTTACACGTTTGCTTTTTAACATGTAAAAAGAACATATCTGAAGAGAAACAGAAAAGGCAAGAAGACATGAAAGCAGACGGCATTGGCCAAAGTGGAATTATTCGGTAAATTGATTTTAAAAACAAAATTTGAATTTAGAAACATAAATACAAAGCTAAAGAAAGGAAATTAGAAAATCATCTCCTTAGGAATAAAGTTTCTGAGAGTTGATATAATCCCTTATCAAACAGTATACAAGGAAATCTCAGCTACCTGAGAGGCTCAGGCAAGAGAATCAAAAGTTTGAGGCCAACTTGGGCAATGTAGACTCTTGTCTCAGGAAAAAAAGATTAAAATAAAGAGAGGTATGGATATGTATCAGTGATAAAATGCTCGCTTAGTATATACAAAGTCTTAGGATCAATTTCCAGTATGGAAAACAGAAAAAGAATAATCAGAAAATAAATTAATTAACCAACTTAAATTAAACTTAAAATGGAGGTCGGGAAAATAAAGGGTACAACAGGACCTAAAATATTACATGAGAAAAGTTAAAAGTTTTAGAATTCAACAATATGTCCCTGGAGAGATGGCTCAGTGGTTATGAGTGCTTAATGTTCTTCCTGAGGACCTGAGTTACTTCCTAGCATCCATGTTAGGGAGCCTATAACCACGTATTAACTCTAGCTCTGAGGAATATAAAAACAAAGCTTAACTTCCATCATCTCAGGACGACTCTGGGAATTTTATTCAATTACTGCTCGAGCTGCGCATGTTTCTCACAAGCTTTCGTCAGAGTATTAATTTTCTGAAAGCTCTGAGCACTGGAAGAGGGGTTATTTTCAACTTTAGAAAGTTACATTGAACCGGGCTCGGTGCCACACGCCTGTAATCGAACACTCAGGGAGACAGAGGCAGGCGGATCAGTTCGCAGCCAGCCTTGTCTACAAAGCGAGTCCAGGGCAGCGAAGGCAACACAGAGAAACCCTGTCTCGAAAAAAAAAAAAAGAAAAAGGAAGTTATATTGACAGTAATGAAAGATTAAACAAAAGCAAAACAGGGTGACCAGGATACCTGAGTACCAGACATGGCTCCAGCGCTTAAAGACACTGATCCCCAAACTAAGCTTAGCAATGAGCACAAGGTCATGACTCCTGTCCTTCCTCAAGCACCAGAAGTTTAAGCTCCAGAAACGAAAAACCTTTCACCTTTAATGTAGATTAAGAATGGCTCAAAGGTGCTCTCGACTACGAAAGCCAAAGCAACCCACCCAGGTTAACTGAAACCTTGACCCCTAAAACGCCGGCTCTCCAACTGTCCTGCTTATTAAAGATGCAACAAGCTCTGAGCAGCAGTCCCTCCTGGGAACTGTAGTTCTCCGGCCCGGCCTTCCCGATTGGACACCTATCACGTGCCCAACGGGCGGCCCGGACGCCGGCGGCCAGGATTGGCCCGCGACTGAGGCAACAAGGTGCTGATTGGATACCGGGTCCCAAACCACGCCCACAGCAACCCCCGCCTCCCCGCGAGTGCTCCACACCCCAGCCCGCGGCTTCAGCGATAACCCTCTAGTCGTTCCAATCCCGCGACCGCCCTGACGGGCTGCCTCAGTTTCCCGCCTGGGAATCCCGGCGCGCCCTTGCCTGGGGACCTCCCACGCTGTCCGCTGGCACTCCGCAGGCTGCGTGACCGCGCACCCCTCGGGGAGACCCCCTCACCTGGGCCGCGACGGTCACGCCGGATAACTGACAAGCCCGTAGCATCTCTGCCGAAGCGACGGCGCTGCTGGTGTACGCGGGAACGACCGCGGCGGCGCGAGAGGAGGGTGTGCGTGCTGGATTGCGTGCCCACGTCCGTCCCGCCTGTCCTCCGGCGCACCGGAAGGGCGACCGACAGCACCGCGCACGCGCCGCCCGCCTCCCCGGGCCTGACCGGGCGGCCCCTGAGGGTGGGACTCACCCCGGCTGCGGAAAGCGGAACCCGCGTTGATTGGCGAGCGGGAGACGGAAAAGCGGGTTCTTGTTCCGGGTCGCGCTCGGACGCCGCTTTGCCTGGCGAGGTCTGGGGTTACTAGGTGACCTGGCAGGAGAGTGGCGGTGCGGGGTGCCACTAGGCGGAAAACGGACTACAGTGACTCTAAGAATGAAAGCGAAGGGGTTGGGGAGGTGGCTTGCTCCCAGTCCTGACGATCTGAGTTCGATCCCCGCGACCTCTATGGTGGCAGTAGAGACTCGACTCTGCTTAGCTGTCCTGACTTCTCTATGGAGCTGAGGCACACGCATGCCCACAGGTTCCCCCCACCCTCAGGGGGTCGCTGGAGAATAGGGGAATGGGCACTCTGTGTGAGTTCATGCACGTAATTTAAAAATAACTCCAGTTCCAGGTGATCCGATGCCCTCTTCTGGCCTGTGTGGGCGCTACATGCGCATGATGCATACATAACATGCAGAGAAAACCCCCATTCACAAGATAAAAACAAATCTTAAAAAGAGAGAGAGCTGGATGTGATGGCACTTGCCTGTAGCCCTTTTGCTAGGAAAGTGAAGACAGATATCTGGAGATCACAGTCTCTAATCTGTGAACTTCAGAGTACTTGAGAAGCCCTGTCTCAGAAGGGAAAAGAGGCTGTATCGATGGCTAGTTTTTGACAGCTGGACACAAAATAGAGTGTCCTGGGCAGAAAGAAATGGAACTGAGGAATTGTCCCTATCAGGCTGCCCTGTGGCCACGTCTCTGAGGTTATTTTCTGCACTAATGATTAAAGTGGCAAGGCTCAGCCCACTATAGATGGTGCCATCCCTGGGCAGGTGGTCGTGGGTTGTGTAAGAAAGGAAGCTAAGGGGATGGGGGAGAGATAGAGAATGGCTCACTGTTTAAGAGCCTGTCCTGCTTTTGTGGAAGTCCAGAGTTCGACTCACAGCACCATCAGAGGGCGCAAAACTGCTTGTAACTCCAGCTCCAGGGACATCTAACACCTCTGACCTGTGGGCACTGGCACTCACATGCACATACCAACAGATGGACACACACTCATGCTTATGATTCAAGTTTTTTTTTTTTTTTTTAAATTTAAAAAGGAAGCTAAGTAAGCCAGTAAGCAGCATTCTCCCATGGGCTCTGCTTCAGTTCTTGTCTCCAGGTCTCTGTCTTGAGTTCCTGCCCTGACTTTCCCCAATGACCTATCATGACATGAATACGTAAGCCAAATAAACAGGAACAACAAGCAAACTGAAACAAAGTTACAGACAGTTGAGAACGGTCATGTGGGTGCTGGGAAGTAAATCCTGGCCGTCTGGAAGAGCAGCCAGTGCTCTAAACTGCTGGGCATCTCTCAAGCCTGCCCTGAGTTGAGTTTTCAGAGTCTGGATGCAGTGGCCCCAGGGACTCTGATATGCTCTTCAAGCCTGGGAGGGCACCACCAAACGTGGAATACACATGCACATACACATAACACACATACACACACACACACATACATATAATTTTAAAATAAGGTAGCTCAGTAAATAAAGACACTTGTCACTAACCTTGAATTAGTTTGATTCCAGGATCGCATATAGTGGAAGGAAAAAACAAACTCCTGAAAACTGTCCACTAAACTCTATACTCCACACATGCATCCTGACATGTGTAAACACAAACACACATTTGCACAAAATTTTCATGTAATAATTTTTTTCAAGACAGGGTTTTTCTGTGTAGCCCTGCTGTACTGTATTCACTTTGTAGACCAGGGTGCTATTGAACTCAGAGAGATCCCCCTGCCTCCGCCTCCTGAGTGCTGGGATTAAAGTCACGTGCCACCACTGCCTGGCTGTAATATTTTATTTTTAAGCAAGGTGGACAGTGATAGAGGAAGATCTGTGTTAAAGACCCAACCTCATCCCTGGCCTCTATGTATACAAATGTACACATGCACACACAAACACACCACACACAAAAAACCTACAATATTTTAGATGAAAAATTCAGTGCCAAACAAGTTAATCCTTACTAGCTAAAAAAAATCATGAATTTTTGTTTTTGTTTTTGTTGTTTTAAAATGTTCATAGGGCTGGAGAGATGGCTCAGTGGTTAAGAACACTGCTCTTCCAAAGGTCCTGAGTTCAATTTCCAGAAACCACATGGTGGCTCACAACTATCTATAATGTGATCTGATGCCCTCTTCTGGCGTGCAGGTGTACATGCAGATAGAGCACTCATATACATAAAAATTAATTAATTAATTAATTAGTAAATAGTTAAAATGTTCCTAGATTTGGGAGTCACCACTATAATCCCAGCACATATAATCCAAGCATTCAGGAGGCAGAGGCAGACCCAAAAAAGAAAAAAATCAAAAGTAACAACAAAAATGTTATCAGGACTTGACAAAAGTTACTTGGAAGTTTCTGTTGCATAATTTCCCTGTTACTATGGAGGAGGCAGTTTTACCAGGACAGTTTTGCAGAGAGAGGTTGAATGAAAAAGCAAGGTAGACAGGTGAAGACAGAACAAGCCAGAGAATAAGAAGGAGCCAGAAGATTAGAAAAAAATATCGAGTTAGTTTGGGGCCAAGCAGAGCCATTCAGAGGCTAAGAGAAAAAAAAAGCCAGATCAAATAAGTTAGCTGGGACAGGAGTTTGAGCCAGAACAGCTGTGTTGAACCAGCTAGCTATGAGCTCAGAACAAGAAAGGGCGAGCTTATTACACAGTAAGTCTCAGAGGCTGAAAACATTGTAGGCTTAGGTTAGATTGTAGGAGGCCAGAAGCTTCTAGGACTAAGTTAGAAGACAGGCTAATTGTTATCCCCTGAGACAACAATAAAAAGAAGCAAATAAAAGTTCCTTTTACAGAAATTTATTAAAGTGACAAATATTTAATCAGTACAAAAAGAAAGGTTGTAGAATATGTTGTTAACTGTGTTACAGTGCTACATGACTACTGGGGAGTCTGGGACAGAAAGGTAGCATTAAGTCCTGGAATACAAGGCTGACTTGAGGAACACATGGAGACCTCATCCTCCCAAAACAGAGAAGAAAGAACATATGTAGTCCTACTTTTTAAAAAATAATTTATTTAATTTTTATTTTATGTGCATTAGTGTGAAGGTGCCAGATCCTTTGGAACTGGTATATGCAGACAGTTGTGAGCTCCCATGTGGTGCATGGGAATTGAACCTGGGTCCTTTGGAAGAGCAGACAGTGCTCTTAACCACTGAGCCATTTCTCCAGCCCCATGTACTCCTACTTTAATATGCCTAAAAAATTAGAAAAAGTTATGATCCTGTCCTGACACAGAATAGAGTCACTGGAAAGGAGGGAGCCTCAACCAAGAAAATATAGGCAAGCCTCTAGGGCTGCTGCGTCGTCGTCGTCGTCGTCGTCGTCGTCGTCGTCCTCCTCCTCCTCCTCCTCCTCCTCCTCCTCCTCCTCCTTCTCTTCATTTCTAGGGCATCTTTTTAATTAGTGACTGTGGAAGAGAGCCCAGACCATTTGGGGTGACACCGCTGGGCACGTGGTGCTGGGTTCTATTTTTTTGTTTTTTTAAAGAAGGTTCAAGGATTCCCTTGCCAATCAAAACACCTTTAACTGTGCTAGAAGAGGGCTCCACGTAAAATCCCTAGCTGCACACAAGCGTCAAGCCTGGGAGAAGCCAGCTGTGGCACACCCACTCGCATTCCCAGCACTCCAGTGGCAAGATGGGAAGCGGAGACAAGAATGGCCTTGGACCAAATACCGCAACTATGTAGCACAGCAGCAGAAGCATCAAGAGACCCTGCATCAACAAGGGCGGGTCCCTGGTTGTCCCCCACACATACAACCCTCACACACAAAAGTTAACCTCCGCAATAATTAGTTTTTAAAGAGCCATAATGTGTATGTCAGTGGCATTTTATTACATATGGACGGTTTTGGACTCAAAACAGCCACTACAGGTGGGAGACGGACAGGACAACAGTAGTGTTCTAGGCTCAGTGCCCATTTACACACCCCACGTCTCAGAGAAGCAAGTATAACTGAGTGTTATCAAAATGTGATTGAGATAACCCACGGGGAGCCCGGGGCTCTTTCAGAGGAGCTGGAAAATTAAAACTATTTTTGTAATGGTAAAAAAATTGCCTTTTAATTCTGATACATAATTGTGCAGAGATTACTTGGTTACTATGTCACAAGAAATTGAATGTAGAAGCAAATTGCATAAAGCCGCACTCCTTTAGTCCAGCCCTTGGGAGGCAGAGGCAGCTGTATCTGTGTGAGTTCCAGTCCAGTCTGGTCTACAGAGCGAGTTGCAGGACAACTAGGGCTACACAAAGAAACCTTGTCTCAAAAAAAAGAAAAACAATTATACAGAACCGACCCCTGTAAGTTTTTCTCTGTACACGCGCGAACCCAAACACAAACGTACAAATGACTGCGGTTTAGGGCAGGACCTGGTACAAAGGCGCAGACTGAAGAGTTTGACTTTGGCCACGCCTGTTCGCCTTCACTCCGCCTCTACGTTTTTAGCCTTTTGTTCCGGTGCTTTTGGTCCTCTGCGGCCACCGTAGGCTGCTTGCAAGATGGCGGCCTCCGTCTTCACGGGTGCCTTGAGAGCTGCCTCAGGTCAGTGCTCCGCTGACGTCTTCACAGAGAAAGAACTAGCGCGGGAGGGAGTGGGCCTTTAGTCTAGATGTTGACGGGGAAAGGAAAACAAGGTGACTTGAGGTAGGTTTGCTTCGAGTGTTCCCTGGGCCGCTGTGCGCGACACCTTGCGTGGGGTGGCACCCTTGGCCCGCGTTCACCGGGTCCACTCTGCCCTAGGAGGCATGCCGAGACTGAGGTAGAGGAGGCGAGAGAGACCCCAGGATTCCGTTTTTCCGACTTCCAGGTTCAGTCCGCCTCTCAAGACCTTTGACCTTGAGAGCCATACTTTTGGTTCTATGGCGGAAAAATGGGGCTTCCTCCTACCTGCGGATTAAACACAAGCTCATAAAGCATCGAGTGACCGCTACACTTGAGAACCGGGTGTAACTTTTTTTTTCCGGTTTTTTGAGACAGGTTTTCCCTGTGTGGCCTTGGTTGTCCTGGACTTGCTATGTTGTAGACCAGGCTGGTCTCGAACGCAGAGAGATCCTCTTGCCTTTGCCTCCCAGAGTGCTGGGATTACAGGCATGCGCCACCACGCCCTGCCCGTGTGTACCTATCAAAAGACTGGCCTAATTTCTTTTGAACTACACCCCTCTTAGGGGAAGTACGGGGGTAAAGGCAGAAGCAGGTAGAAAATTTATGATAAGGGTGATCAGTAAGTTATTTGCGCACAACTATACGGATAAAACTTGTGGGAGAATAGACAGAAGACCAAGAAGAAAAAAGTAATCATATAAAAATTCCAGGTATTAGAGCCTAAAAATGGGACTTTTTGTGAGTTATGAAATATGTATAATGAAAAGTTCATATAACATGCATGAATGGTTTAACAACTCTAAAGGGACAGTTTTAAGACAAGCTCCTTTCCACCCAGTGCATTGCCTTAATCATTATTCCTTTATTCCTCCCCATAGCCACTTGAGCAACTAATAACTTCAATACTCTCAATAACATAGTTTGTCTAGTTTTGAACTTTACATTAACTTATATATAACATGTATAGTGTAGTGTCTGCTTTTCTTTTACTCTTTGGGGTTTACTTTTCGTGAAACGTTTTGCTTTCTCACTTCTGTGTTTTCTTATGTGACAATGCTACAGTCCTCTATTCTACTATTGATGGACACTTGGGTGGTTTCAGTTTGGGTGTGTCTAAAGTCAGCGTCTCGAGTGCAGCCCAGGCTAGCTGTCTTGGCCTCCCAGCGCTGGGATTACAGATGTGAGCCAGGATGCCTGGTTGGATGGTGTTCTGTACAAAACTTACTGATATCACATTCTGGTTTATGAATGCTAGAGAACTACTAGGATGTGTGTGCGTGAGGCACAGCTGGCTGTGGAACCCCTGGTCAGAGGGCACACACAGAAACTAGTTTCTAAAGGAGTGTGCCTGTTCAGTCACCTCAGCAGTAGAGCTGCATAGCCTCCCAGCACTTAGGATTGCCAGATCTACAAGTTTTAAACATTTTTATTTTTAAATTTCATATGCATGAGTGTTTTGCCTAAGTGCACTGCATGTGTGCCGGGTCCCGTGGAGGAGAAAGCAGGGTGCCAGCTTCCCTGAACTGAGTTGTGGGTGGTTAGCGCCACAAGGTTCTGAGAACTGAACCCTGGGCCTCTGCAGGAGTAACGAGTGCCGTTTAACTTCCAGCTCTCTCCAGTCCTAAGACCTACACAATTTCAACAAACTAAAGCTTAGGTAGGCATTTCCAGGGCGTTCTCATGAAGCCTTCTCATCTACTTGATATTAGTCCTTGCTCCCTACATTTTTAAAGTAGATGATATAGGCCAACTGCCTGTGATAGTTCTAAACTTATTTTCATTTGCCTATGGGGCAGTGCATGCCACAGCAACCTTATGGAATCAGGATGACTTGGGGACTAGGTTCTTCTCTTCCATAGTGAGTTCCAGGAGTTCACTCCCGGTCGTCAGGTTGTTAGGCTCCCGCTGAGCCGTCCTACTGGCCCTCACGATGATAATGAAATTCCACTTACAAGAATGATAGTATAGCGTCACAGGTTTTTGGGGGACTGGCTCTCACTGTGTAGCCCAGTCTCTTAAGATACCTGCCCTCCTTAGTGCCCCACTGGTGAGATTCCAGGCTTTGGGCCCAGTACCCGGCTTTCCTCAGCACTTTATGTGCTGTTAGTGCTGCTTAAATGTTTCAGGGGCCAGAGGAATGGCTCAGAGTTGAAGAGCACTGGCTACTCTTCCAAAGGTCCAGAGTTTAATTCCCAGCTACCACGTGATGGCTCACAACAGCCTATAATGACATCTGTGTCCTCTTCTGGCATGCAGGCAGAACACTGTATACATAATAAATGAGTAGACCTTTTTAAAAAACAGGTGTGTGTGTAACTTCCCAGAGACTCATACTTCAACCAAGGACTATTCGTGGAGATAACCTAGCAGATGTAGCCCATGACAGTTCAGTGTCCAAGTGGGTTACCTAGTAATGGGAAGAGGGACTGCCTCTGACATAATCTGATTGGCTTGCTCTTTGATCACCTCCCCCTGAGGGGGGAGCAGCCTTACCAGGCCACAGTAGAGGACAATGCAGCCATTTTTGATGAGAACTGATAGACTAAGATCAGAAAGGAGAGGAGAACCTCCCCTATCAGTGGACTTGGGGAGTGGCATGCATGCAGAAAGGGGAGAGAGGGTGGGATTGGGAGGGGAGGAGGGAGGGGCCTATGGGGGGATACAAAATGAATAAAGTGTAATTAATAAAAAATTTTAAAAAATAATAAATAAATAAATGAAATGAAAATTAAAAAAAAAAACAGGTATGTAGAATATATGTGATGTTTTCTCTGAGCCAAGCCCTCTTAAATCACTTTAATGTTTTATCTCATGTAATCCTCTCCATAACTAACTAAGTTAAGTTTGAGGAAAATGAATATAGAGAGATTAACTAATTTGTTCCTGTTCATACCGCTAGTTAAGTTGTAGAGCTAAATTAAAACTAGTTTGGTTCAGACCCTGTCTGTGTTCACCATATTGCCCCGTTTGTTTGGTGAAGTCCATGCAGTAGGCAGTGGGTCATTGTTCTAAGTCTTGGCCATCAGATTAGGTAGATTCATCCTGGTAGAGTTTTTGTTGTGGTTCTGAGAAAAGGTCTCACTGGTTAGTCCAGGTTATATGTATGCGGGCTGGCCTTGTGCTTGTGGTGATTCTCCTGCCTTTGTCTCTGGAATGCTGGAATTGCAGGCATAGGCCTCTACGCTTGGACAGTTTAGTTGCTGGTGTTTGTTTTTTGTTTGTTTGTTTGTTTGTTTTATTTTTTTTTTGAGATAGTATCTCTTGTAGTCCATTCTGGCCTTGAACTGTATATCTCCTGCTTCAACCTCCAGAGACGGGCTTAGTGGCATCTGCCACCATGCCAGGCTTAGCTTTTCTTTCTTTAAGCTGACTTTTTTAAGTCGAATTTAGTATACTTGTATTTGTGGCATGTTCGTGAGTGAGGGTATGTGCACGCGTGTCTGCAGATGCAGATGCGTGTCTGGGGCTGCTCTCAGGAGCAATCCACCTTGTTTTTTTGAGAGAGGGTCTCCCACTGGGATGTGGCACTTACTGATTAGGCTGCTAGCCCACAAACCCCAGGGATCCACCTGTCTCTCTCCCCAGTGTCAGAATTACAAATATGCCCCGCTTTTTATCTGAATTCTGGGTATCAGACTCAAACATAGGAAACACTTTAACACCTGAGTGATTTCCCTAGCTCTAAAACATTCATTTTTATGCATATAGCTTAATGATGACATCATCGCCAAATTCCAGTCATAGGACTTCACATCTCAAAGAACATTTTTACCATGTATGTTCTTGAGTCTCACTCTAGAGTTAGTTAGAAAGTACTAAAAAAAAAAAAAAAAAAAAAAAAAAAAAGAAAGAAAGTACTAAAACCTAAAGTTCTGTGATTGATTCTAATTTGCATAGTGGCCTTAAGGAAAAGGCTTGATATATGGCCTTAGGGAAGAGGATAGCCTCCAGTTCACATATCTTTGCCTCCCCAGCTCTGGCTGCTCAGCTTCATTCCCACTGTGTATTCCTAGGCATTTCTGCTAGAGTTGGGAAGCTGTGCACAGCCTCTGGCAGGCCTGATCCTGCTATTCTCATAGCTGTATTTGTTTTAGCACCAAGGCATTTGCTGATGTTGCTTGGCCTACCCAAAGTGGGTTCTCCTTCTTGGAGGGTCTGTTTATTTTCTTTTTTTGCTTCCATTTTATTTTGCATGTGCATATGTGTGTGGGAGTATGCATGCCACTTCGGTTTATTTATTTATTTATTGTGATGAGGTTTCTCACCAAACCTGGATCTCTCAAGCAAGCACCTGCCTCTACCCCTTTCTTACCCTAGTACTGCGGTGCCATTATGTTCAGCTTTTACGTAGATACTGAGGTCCTAACTCAGGCTCTTGGGCTTATGTAACAAGCAGTTTACACCTAGCCCTTAAAAAAGATTGATTTCTATTATTTTAAATTGTGTGTATGTGTGCACATTCGTGCATTTGCTAGGCCTGAAGCTAGGCCTACCTAGCTCCTGGTATGAACCACCTGATGTGGTCCTGGGAACCAACTCAGGTCCTCTGCAAGAGCAGTATTCACTCTTAACCACTGAGCCATCTCTTCAGCCCTTTGGTAATTTTTTTTTTTTCAAGTAGATGCTATATATATATTTTGTTGATTTTTGTTTTGTTTTGTTTTTTGAGGCAGGTTCTCCTGTAGCTTGGGCTGACCTCAAACTTGCTCAAGGGTAAAGGATACCCTTGAATTCCTGATCCTCCTCTCTCCACTTTCTTTTTCTTTCTTTAATCTTTCTTTTTTTAAAAATATTTATTTGTTATTTATACAACTTTCTACCTGCACACCAGATCTTACTATAGATGGTTGTGAGCTACCACGTGGTTGCTGGGAATTGAACTCAGGACCTTTGAAAGAACAGCAAGTGTTCTTAACCTCTGAGCCATCTCTCCAGCCCTCCCTCTTTCCTTTTCTTTCTTCCTTTCTTTCTTTCTTTCTTTCTTTCTTTCTTTCTTTCTTTCTTTCTTTCTTTCTTTCTTTCTTTCTTTCTTTCTTTCTTGTTTATTTTCTGAGACAGGGTTTCTCTGTGTAGCCTTGGCTGTCCTGGAGCTCGTGTTGTAGACCAGGCTGGTCTCTTACTCACAGGGATCCACCTGCCTTTGTCTCCCTGAGCACTGAGATTATAGGCGTACACCACCGCACCCAGCTCTCCTGCCACTTTTCAAATGTTGAGATTACGGGTGTGCATCTCTGTGTCCAGCAGGTGTGTTCACTGTCAGATAGCTGAAGCGCCTCTGTTTTCTTCCTGAGTCTCCTCTCCACTCTGTCCGTGAGCTCTCCACTCTGTCTCTGACCCGTTATTGCACTGAGTCTGTAGGGGTGATCCCCATGGTATGGAATTGGTGGGTGCCAATTAATTTTACACATCTTATTTCTCACTTCTGGGCATAGAGTTTAGACATATCAATCTGGATTATATGATTGTTGTAGAATTCTAAATTTTCTAAAAACCATTGAGTATATAAAAATTGGTCATTTTATAATATATAAGGTATATATCAATGAAATTGGTAAAAAAACGTTCTCTGTAAAGCTGGTGTCAGGAACCTTCTGTTACCTTGTCTTCATTCATTATAAAGGGATGTGCTAGAGTACATTCAGTAAATGCACTTCTCTCTGTTTTTGCAGGAATATTCCGTCCCCTGAATGTGTTGGCATCTTCAACCTTTCGGAACTGTGCCAAGAATACCTGTCTTAATTCTGCACTGTGTGCCGCTCATGTTAGACACACTCAGTCATCAGCTGTTTCCTCTGCCCCAAGACTTGTCACATCTGTCAGACACCTGGCATGTGGGCCTACTGCAGAAGTCCTTAATAGGTAGAGTATATGCCAGTTACATATTTAAACAATATTTATACAGAACTTTCTAAAACATTTGTACCTTGTCTGGGCATGTAGCTCAGTGGTACAGTGTTTGCCCCCTTTTTCTATCCCTAGGACTGCAAAAATCTATAAAATGTGGTCAAGACATTTTAAAAGTAGATAATCTTGTCCTACGAGCAGCTTATGATATGCACTTTGCCTGACTGATAGGAGAATATAATGGTATTCTAGATCCCAGCAGCAGGATTACACAGCACCTCCTTCCCATCTTGCTGTGCAGCCTTGAACTTGTAATCACCCTCCTGCCTTAATCTCCCAAGTGCTAGGATTACCAGCATGCACCGCCTTGCCTGGCTTTTTAAAACATTTTGTGCACTGGGGCAGGAGCCTAAGACTATAGTGCACTACTAGCGGTGTCTGCCTTTGCCTCTGGGCTCATTTCTCATGACGCTGATGTAGATTCCAGATGGATGATAGTAGGCAAACCAGAGATCCAGCGAGATGCTCAGTTGATGCTGGGCTGCGTGTGAGTCAGTTAGCAGGTACTCAGTTAAGCACCCATAGTGCACTGTACTTTCTGCACTGTACTTGCAGAAAGTAGGCAGATATAAATAAGCTAAAGTTCTCAAGGAGTTATTGTAAATAATAATAATAATAATAAGTGTTGGGCTATATAATGTTTATTATTAGCCCGAAGATTATCACAGCGGTATTAACCCTCTATTACAAATAATAAGACACAGACACCTGTTAGATTTTGTAAGTGCCTTATTTACCTTGGGCCAGCAGATATTTCACCTACATTGTCTCAGTATCCTCACCATCCATCTTCCATCTCCCACCCAATGTCATCCATCTTACTGGTCTATTTTCCATACATAATCCCATGGTACTTGCTTGTATTTTTTATCTGGGCCTTTTCATGCCATTATTGGAGTCCTTCCTCTCAGCCCACGTGGTTTTTTTTTCTCCACAGTAACTCATTGTGGTGCCCTTCTTCTTCCTCTCTTCTTGTCCATCTGTTTCCCATGATTCTCTCCTGAACTCAAAAACCTGGGAACCTTAGCCACGCTTACTTAATTCTACCCTGCCAAGTAGAGGCCATTTAACCAACCAGTCAGGTATGTCTTAGGCAGGCTTACAAAACGGGGATAGGTGTAACCAGGTCTTGAGAGCCAGCATTAGAACAACCTCCAACAAGTAGTTTAGACTCGGGTAGGCAGATAGGTAAGAAACTGTGTGATTGCATACCGTGGGACAAAGTCCCTCTTGGGGGTGAGTGGGTAGGTTTTATTTTTGGTGTTAGGGTTGGACCTAGAGTCTCCTGTGTGTTGGACCCAGCAGGGTTCTGCCTCTCCCTGCAGGGCCGTATTTAGAAGGCTTGAAGTTGGGAAGGTTGCCATTCTCTGGGCCCAGTGTCGCTTGAAGTCATGTGGTGTGTTGGACGTTAGTTCCTTGCTCTTCTGTCAGTCTGACTGCTACATTTTAAAAACTATGTTTTAGAGTGGCCGCATTGGTTCCCAGTGTCCTGAAGCCGCCGGTCAGAACTCTAACATACTGCAGCTCGCGGAAAGGCAAGAGAAAGACAGTAAAAGCAGTGGTGCATCGGTTCCTTCGACTGCATTCTGGCCTCTGGCTAAGGAGGCAGGTGAGTCTTTACACACTTGCCTAGTTGCAAAGATAGGAAATGAAGATGTAGTAGAATCCAGGGAACCTAGCCATGACGGTCGCTGTCATCCTGCTAGTAGTTCCTGTGTGTTGTGCTGGGGTGATGGCTTTGCAGGCGTCTCCGTCTGTCTTTGTGCAGAGGAAGAGCATGAGTGTGAGTAAAGCACTCTTCAGCAAGGCAAAGCCTTCAGCAAGGCAGGTGCAGTCACTGTTGGAATTCTCCTATCTTAGAGACAACCCTGACCTTGTAGATAAATGTGTAGATTAGAGCTTAGCTCAGAGCCAAGGGTAAGGGTATTGATGTACCCCTTTAATCTCAGCACTTGGGATGCAGAGGGCAGCTGGATCTCTGAGTTCTAAACCAGCCTGATCTACACAGCCAAGGCTACACAGAGAAGCCCTGTCTCAAAAAGCAAAAAAAAAAAAAAAAAAAGAAAAA
>NW_026596240.1:1106854-1130073 GCF_907164565.1 Psammomys obesus | reverse complement strand
AAAAAAAAAAAAAAAAAAAAAAAAAAAAAAAAAAAAAAAAAAAACAAGAAAGGAAGAAACTCAGCTCATTTCTCCACCAAGACGGCCTTGTAGTTTCTAGTCAGAAGAATCTGCACTCTAGTTCTGATGGCTCATTTGGAGTATTAGAAATAGGTTCCTCCCTTTATTTATTTTATTATTTATGTATTATGTACTATTTATTTATTGTATGCACAGCGTTCTGCCTGCACATGCACGTGCCCACCAGCAAAAGGCGCCAGATCTCATTATAGACGGCTGAGAGCTGCTGTCTGGGTTCCGGGACTTGAACCCCGGGTCCCCTGCAAGAGTGGCCGGAGGTCTAACCACTGGGCCGCCCCTCTAGCCAGTTTCCTCCCTTTAGTATGCCAGATCCTTTAGTGTTAAGTGAGTGGTTTTCTTTCCTTCATCTCTGGCCCTTTTGTTTTTTTAGATGTTTATTTTGTGCGTATGAATGCTTGCCACATGCGTGTATGTGCATTGTGTACATGCCTGGTGCCTGCAGAAGCTGAAAGATGGCTTTTGGTCTTCTGGAACTGCAGTTAAAGTTGACTGTGAGCTGTCTTGTGGGTTCTGGGAGCCAAACCTGGATCCTCTGCAAGAACAGCAAATGCTCTTAATCCATGGGCCATCTCTTTAGCCCCTGTATGTCCCTATTGGGCTCTGGAACACTTGTTCCTGTAGAAGACCTGATCAACTTTTTAGCAGTACTCACCCCAGCTGTGTCTTGTGCAGAAAGTCCTGCTTCATCAGAATCTAATTTTATGTCTTCACTTTGTTAAGTATGTAATTATTAGGTAGGCGGCATACCACAGCATGCATTTGGAGTTGAGAGGGTACCTCTGTGGAGTCAGTCTCTCCTTTCATCTTCTATGGGTGTGGGGGCTTCTTCCCCTTCAGAAGATGAAGGTTCCCAGAAAGTCATCAGGCTTGAAAGAAGCACCTTTATTATCTGAGCCATTTTGCCAGCCCTATCAGAATTTAGTTTATAGGAAAACTAAAGTCTGGGTGGGATAACTCATACTAATTATAAAACCAGGGAGTATTTTGTGTAGCATGGTTTCTTCCTGGTGTTCCTAACTTTTATTATTTATTCCCTGCTTCTGCTTCTGACCTAGAAACTAAGGTTTCTAGCGTTTTCATTGTGTTCCTATTCCACAGAGACTTCTTTAAAGGATACCAGCAGTAATGAGCAGGACAGTAAAATTAGGACTCTATAAATATGACATCCACAGTGACCTTGTGGACAAGAAAATTATTAAAGAGATAATTTTTATTTTTATTTTTTTAAACCAAGAGATAATATTTTAAATTAAAAAGGGAGAATTAAAGAGAAAATTTAGCTAGAGCCTCTGAATTTAAAGATGTAAGAGTGAGTGGTGTAAATATAATCTCTAGTACCTTAAAACCAGTTTCTTCAATCACCTTCCTTCCTTCCTTCCTTCCTTCCTTCCTTCCTTCCTTCCTTCCTTCCTTCCTTCCTTCCTTCCTTCCGAGCATCCCTGTACTACAGAAGTTGTTGGGTACAAGGAAGGCACTGAGATGTGTTACAATCCCAGCACACTTGTCAGTGAAGAGCCATGTCATTGCTCAGCTTACTTGGTGCCATACAGAGCCTTTGGCTTGAGAGGATCATTGATTTGGTTCCTTATCAAGAACCTCATTTTCTGTTCTGTGTCCTGTGCATGTGAATGGAGGTGCTGCTGAGGTCAGAGGCATCCCATCTTCCTGAAGGTGGAGCTAGGAGCTGTCCAGCGCAGGTGCTGGTCCTCTGGAAGAGCATTGTGTATCCTGAGCCATCTCCCAGCTCCTTAGGTTTTTGGGACAAGCCTTCCTCACTGAACCTGTAGCTCACCAATTTTTCTAGCCTGCCTGACCAGTGAGTTCTGGGATCCATTTGTCTCTCCCCACCGGCACTGGGGCTGTAGGTGTCCGCTAACACACCCAGCTTTTACATAAGTTCTGGGATCCAAACTCCAGGAGCTCCTGCTTGCTTCTTGCCGTACAAGCACTTTGCCCACCGTCCCATCTCCAGGGCCCATTTTTTTGTTTTTTCCTTGCTCCATAGTCTGAGCTGGCCCTCAACTAGCTTGCTTGCTTGCTTGCTTGCTTGCTTATTTATTTATTTATTTATTTATTTATTTATTTATTTATTTATTATTTTTAAAAGATTTGTTTCTTTGAGACAAAGTCTTACTATGTAGTCCTGGCTAGCCTGAAACTTCCTATGTAGTCTAGGATGGCCCCAAACTCAACAGAGACCAGTCTGCCTTAGGTTTATTTTATTTGCAGTTACTTGTATATGTGGGTCTGTACATGGGAGTGATGTGCTCATGGAGGCCAGAGGCCTTGGGCCCTGGCGAGTTGGAATTAGAGGTAGTTGTGAGTCACCTGTGTTGGTGCTGGACTTGAATTCAGGTCCTTGGAAAAGTAGTGTGTGCTGCTGAGCCTGGCTCTCTGCTTTCAGTTCTCCTGCCTCAGTCTTCTCAGTGCTTGAATTACATGTGTGTACCCCCACATGTAGCTCCTGAGTTTAAGTAATCTTTCCAAAGTTTTCAATTAGTAATAACTCTTCACATGCTTTTTTTTAAAGATTTATTTATTATTTATACAACATTCTGCCTGCATACCAGATCTTACTATAGATGGTTCTGAGCCACCATGTGGTTGACTGGGAATTGAACTCAGGATCTTCAGAAGAACAGCGAGTGTTCTTAACCTCTGAGCCATCTCTCCAGCCTCTCACATGCTTTTTTATCTGCTACTCATTGCAAAGTTTTTAGAGAAAACTTGGAGGTCTGGCTTTGCTCCTTGAGCCTCTCCACTATAAGTTATGGAGTATCTGCTGTTGCCTTTGCAAGTTTTAAAATATCTTTGTAACATTATCTTATAGGCTGGCTACAAGAAAGCATTATGGAAAAAGTCAACTGCAAGAAAGAAGCGCCTGAGGGAATTTGTGTTCTGCAACAAGACCCAGAGTAAACTCCTAGATAAAATGACAACATCTTTCTGGAAGAGGCGCAACTGGTACGCTGGTGATCCGTACCAGATGTACCATGATCGAACGAACCTGCGAGTATAGGTCAGAGCTTTCATAGGTTCCCAGCTATGGAATGTGGATCTTTGTGTAAAAGTGAGCCTGTGTTAAACTGTAAACTGTACCAACTGATAGGCAAGCATAGAATATCCCATTGTGCTTTAAAACCCAATACACTAAACAGTGCATTGGTCATGGAACTAAAAGTTAAAAATTTTGTGTATTATTTCCAACAAATGGTAATAGCTTTCCTCATTCCCATTAGTTTCAAGGAATCTCAAGTGAGGAAAAATATAAAAAGACACTGAAAACAGTGGGCCTTTTTGTGGGATTGAGATTGTATCCAGACCTTGTCCATGCTAAACAGACATCCTGGATGCCAGTTTCCAACATGACACCTCACAGTTTGATCTCCTACGTGAAACTGCCCCACCCCAGCTTTGGGAAGGCCAGATTGGGTAGAGCAGGAGACGGTGGGACTTCATGCCCTGGCTCTACCGTGTGTGTGGGGCTCTATACCATCAGTCTTTAAGCTTGGCTTTTGCTTATGTAAAGTTTATGCTCCCTCAGACTGACTTCATCTTGAACCTTTGAACCATTACAACCATCAACTCTGTTATCTCATCTATTGTAACTGACAAGGGACGCTAAGCGGGCCAGCTTACCTTTCAATTGTACTCTTAATCCATGCCACCATGCAGTGGAGAGCTTGCCTGTTCGTGGGTCAGGATCTCACGCAGGCTCTCTTAGTTGTATCAGCCAGCTTGTATGAAGTCAAAAAGTAGTTGTTAGCTATTATGCTTAGAGGTAACACGGGGTAGCAGTGCACTTTCATCCCGTGTCCTGGGTTCTTCGTGTTTATGACTGTTATCATTCATTTTATTGTAAAAAAGTACTTTTCATAAGTAAATCACCTTTACAGATACCCTTCTTGAAACACATAGCTCTGCAATAAATTTCTGCCCAATTTTTTTTCAACTTTTTGTTTTTAATGTATGAGTGTTTTATCTCTGTGTATGCATGTGCACATACACATATGTGCCTGGAGCCTGGTGCCCTTGGAGGCCAGAAGAGAGCTGTTGGGTCCACCGGCATTGGAATTAGAGATGGTTGTGAGCCACCATGTGGGTGCTGGGAGTTGAACCAGGGTCCCCTGCAAGAACAGCCAATTTTTAAATGCTGAACTGTCTCTCCAGCCCTCTGCCCGGTTTTTCAGAGGCACTATATATATATTTTTTAAAGTGTATCCACTTAAGATTTCTTATTTTTATTTATAAGGATAAGCTTTTTTCCCAGAATTCTCTAAAAATGCACTGTGGAAACTAAGGGGAAAGTAATACCTGTCATTTGATGAGACTAATGTGCCGCCAGCTGTGCTCGAAGGGCAACAATGAATGGATGATAATTCATCTTAGAAATAATGACTCCATGGCTATTTCACCGCGAATGCACGTGATTTTGTTTGCTCTCAAATCTACGCAGGGTCAGGCCTAACGAGTGGCAAGTGATGGCTACAGTCTAAGACAGTGACTCTTAGCTCTCACACTAGAATTATCTGGAAGCATCTTTAAACAAATGAGCTTGCCTAGCTGCAAGCTCTCATTAAATAAATTACTATTTGAAATCTGTTGATGATAACATGAAATTCCTCCATTTAGTAGAGTAAGATAATCATTGGGGGTTTTACGGCATGTCAGGCTAGGAATTTGAGGGCCATTCATTGAAGCAGGGGTGTGTTCACTAAATGGAGAGCGATGGAGAATGTCAGGAAACCAGAAGGCCAAGTATGGATGTATTTGTGGGACCAGGTAATGGAGAGCGGATGTGCACTGGAGCACCTCGTACACCCAGTGTCTTCTGTTCTGCTGGCTCTTCCTGTGTTCACGCTCCTGAAGTGGCAGAAGCTGAGCACTGGGAGGCTTTTGTATCTCCTCGCCTGCGCAGCTCCGGCTTCTCGTACAGCTGTGGCACTGGGAAGAGCTGGTGCAGAAGCTGAGAAGGAAGACTGTCCAGCCTTGTACTCCTGTAGAGTCAATGTAGATGATTCGGGTCTGTTACATGGCCTCAGCACCTGGGCCCTTTCCTACCCCTGCCCTCCCACTTGCCTGTGGCCAAGGACAGGCTAGACAGAGAAGGACCAGCAAACACGGGCTGAAGTAGAAGGGCAGCAGGCTGCAGGCACACTGTGTATGCAAAAGGAGTTTCATACAAACAGCTTTTGTTTATGGCTAGTGGAGCCTTTCTTCAAAGCTGAGTTTCTATTTTGACAGTAAAGCACTTTGCATTAGGCCTGCCTGAATGATGTTCAAGGATATGCATACTTGTTTATCCACATGTGATTTATTGAACACTTGCTCGATTTGAGCATATCTGTAAAACTGCTGGACCTCATGCCAACCTTATGAAAGAGCTACCATTTATCCCTGATATAAATTGGGGGCAACTAAAGCTTATAGAGGCTTAATTTCCGAAATACAGCAAATGCATTGCAGAATGTAAGGATAAGCCTTTTTCGCCATTGTTCTCTAAAAACACATTGTGGAGACAAAAGAGGAAAAATGATGCCTGCTGTTTGATGAGACTGACGTGTCTAGCTCCCTTGGGATCTTGTGTACTTCCTTTGATTTCTCACAGCGTAGGATATTCATGTCTTAATCAACAGATGCCTGGGATCTGACACTAGCAGTAAACACTTCATAACTCTTCTAGTTCAGTTCTGAAGGTGTGTGACTTCGTCTTCTACCTGTCTTCACTGCTGGTGCATGGCCCTAGCTCAGTAAGTGAATAAATGACTAGACTTTTAGCCTTTCTTCCCATCTCTTCCTCCTGTTCTCTGCTGCCTGAATCTACTGCTTTATTTTAGACAAAGAAAAGAGAACTGTGAGTAACTCTGCTGGAAGGTCTTTGTGGCCTCCCGGGTACCCTGAATTGAACCAGCTATCTTATTGTTTGTTGGTTAGTTTTTGAGGTAGAGTCTGTCTTGGCCCTGGCTGGCCCCAGATTCATGTATAACTGAAGATGAACTTGAACTTCTGACCCTCTTGCTCCTTCTGGGGTGGGTGGGTGGGTGATAGGAATGTGCTGTCACATCCTGTTTATGCTTCGTGCATTCTAAACGAGCACTCCCAACACCAGTGATGCCTGGTGTCTGACACTTGTAGTTTAAAGGCAAGGGATGCCGCATTAAGAACATTTTTATCATCCACAGTGGCTCTGCACCTGTGCAAGCCTGTTCTAACCTACATAGGTACTCCCTTATTTGCAGGTGAAGAAAAACACTCAAGAAGGAAATGGCCACCTAGAGGTCTGCTCACAAAAGGAAAACTGCCTACTGGGGAACTTCTTATATTTTCACAGGCACCAGTTTCCATTGATCTTGAAAACAGTACAACAGTGACACTCTGAGGGTAATATTTGTGTCAGCAGCTGAGTTTGTGAAACATATATCAGTGCTGTTTTAGCTCCTAGTCATGCCATGTAGTGGGAATGGGCCAAGTTTCCAGGGAGTGCAAGCACTCAGTTTCTAACCCTTGTTACCTTCCACATTTAACATTTTAAACTAATTTATACCTACAATTTTTACTTTTGTATTTTTGAAACAGGCCTGCCTCAGTCTCTATATATAGCTGAGAGTTCCCTTGAGCTTCTGATCCTCCTGTTCCTACCTCTTGAGCACTAGGGTTAAAGGTGTGTCCCACCATGTCTGGTTTGTAAGGTGCTTGGTGTGGAACTCGGCTGTGTGCATGTTAGTGAGGCACTCAGCATTCCTAGACCCCTTCTCTCTGTGTGTGTGGGTGCAACAGTGTGTATGTAAAGGTCAGAGGACAGTTTGAAGGAGTGTCTTCTCTCCTTCTACCAGGATGTCCTAGGGTTTAAACTCAAGTCAGCAGGCTTGTTGGCAAGTACTTTTTCTGCTTAAGCCATCTTACCAACCCTACCCCCATTTTTTTAAAGTTTTTTTTTTTTTTTAAGATTTATTTTATTTATTACATATATACCAGAAGAGGGCGCCAGATCTCATTATAGATGGTTATGAGCCACCATGTGGTTGCTGGAAATTGAACTCAGGACCTCTGAAAGAGCAGCCAGTGCTGTTAACCTCTGAGCCAACTCTCCAGCTTAAAGTGGGATTGTTAAGATGGTTCAGTGGTTAAGAGTGCAAAGAGGACCCAAGTTTGGTTCCCAGAACCTACATCTGGTGGTTTACAACCTCCTATGATTCCAGCTCTAGGGAACCTCTTGGCCTCCTCAGGTACCTACACTCGTGTATACAGGCATACACATACATATAATTTGCTGAGAGCCAGGCCAATCCAAAGCTTTCTCAGAGGCCCCAATGAAAGGAAAAAAGGAATCTAGTTCTATGTCTTTGCCAAGGACACAGACCTTGACAAGGTCTGCTTTGGAGGTGGGGCCAAGGCCTTAAAGGGGCTAAGGTTTTGGTTCCTGGGAACTTGGTCTTGAAAAGACTGGAGTTATCAGTCCCAACATTGATGTGTGCTTGGTCTATGATGCACTTGAGATAGCTTGTGTTTTCTTTGGTGCAACACCGCTTGATCAGCTTCCTGCTGAGTTCATCCAATTGTATGGGCTTTCTGTAATGGCACATACCTTTAATCCCAGCACTAAGGACGCACAGAGGCAGGTAGATCTGTGAGTTCCAGGCCTGCCTGCTTCTACAGAGCAAGTTCCAGGACAGCCAGGGCTACACAGAGAAACCCTGTCTTGGAAAACAAAACAACAACAAAAGATGTTGTACTTCTTATTCTTAAGAAACCTGTCTGGGGTAAGACACAGCTTTCCTATCTCTATATCTCCTGGTACTCCCCACTAGGACCGCTGAGGATTGACTTGCTGATCTAGGTCAATAATTGTTTAAAAACCACCAAAATAATAAATCTTTTTAAAAAAGTATTTCTTCTTTTCTCATAAGCCCAACATTACACTTTTTTGTTTTTTAAAGAAAAATGTTAAGACTTTATTCAAGATGTTTATCAGGCATTGTAACAAAACAGCAGAGCTTTAGCCTTTGGAATACTGCAGTTTACATCCCTTGGATACACAGTCCAGTAACTATTTAATTAGCTCATTCTAGAGAGACTTAGAAATAAGTGAGAGGAAATGCGCACAGTCACAATCCAGAACATCAGCTCTGAGTGCACACTGCCGGGCGATGAAGCACATCTTCGCCACTTCAGACACTTCAAATACTGTGCAAGGTGAAGAACCAGGAAGGCTCTATGATGGTTGTGGTTGACGAGTACTCGCAATACAGACAAACACGGACAGTTCACCACGGAGAACACACATGTCGAAGGCCAGCACAGTGAGCAAGCTATTCACACAAAGTCAGGAGGATTAGGACTGAATCTGCGGTTGAAAAGCATGAGACTCCATCTCACCTCTTCGGAAATGCGGCATGTGCTCCATGGCAAGGAGCTCAAGGCTGAGACGAGTAGGCCTTTGAGCTAGCAATTTGTGAACAGCCTGTGTCCAAGTCAGCCAACTGGAAACATTCATGTGTGTCCTTTACACAGAGCACCACACCACCACACGCACGGGCATTCACATGTCAGTCCACACACAAATACACAGCTGCTGGAAAAGTAACACATTTTCCGAGAACCAAGACGGCTGCGTCCAGCTGTACAGCGAGTGTCTTTACGAGAGGAGACCTCTCCTTAGTCGACACTTGAATAGTTACATTTACAATAAGACAACAATTTAGATACCTGTACATTTTAAATCTTGAGCAAGAAGTGATACAGTATGTATGAGGAGCGCTTCAACCTGGGTTTTGGCATAGCTGAGTACAAACTCGATAGCCTAGACGTGTTATGACTTCCTATTGTAAAATGATGAAAATATAATAGGACTTAAAGTCTGTTCCTAAAGACATTTATTAGGGGGGGGGCTTACCGCAAAGCTGCTTCTGTTAGGCTTTCTGCACCTGTTTCTCTCCATCCCAGATATACCCAACTGACAGGCCTGTACATTTTACAGGGCGTCATTTCTCCTGCCTGGGGCTGTTGGGTGAGCTTGAAGAGGACAGACACTTTCTTAATGGGTTAAAATGGGTTCGGGGCACAGGCAGACTGTTGGCCCTCACAGTCGTCAGCTTCTGGGTTAGTTCCTTAGGGTTAGTTCTAAAACACAAAGTCACCTTTGGAGAATTTCGTTAGGTGTCTCTGGCAGCAGCGAACTTCAACTGAAACCCTCCGTGAAGTGGCCAAGGCCCAGCTAGTGGGGCACTGGCAGTTTCCCAGTCCGTTTGTGTAGCTGAGTAACGGGGCGGTTATTGAGCCTGCTTGCAGTCGTTGAGAGCTCTGTGGTATACAACACTACTTCTCTATCCTTCAGGGCACAGCTATGAACAAACACAATCCAAATACGAGTAACTGGGTTGTGGCCACTGCATGCAGTACACGGAAAGAAAACACCAACTCTGAGCACACAGAGACTAGCCCTACAATTGGGCTCAGCTCTGAGGGGAGGGCCGTTCCCTCAGAACACAGTGTCCTCTAAGTCAGACACGTGTCAAAATTATCAGTGCAGTCCTGGCTTGTATCAAACATCCAGGAAGACATAGGGTGAGCATGAGTGTCAGTCCATCCCATTCATTTTCCACACAAGTCAGAAGGGAGCAAGAGCCACAGCCGCCTGCGGATCTCCGCCTCAATCCTCCCCAGACCTTGCTGTCTGGCTCGTGTGTTTTGAGCACACCTGGAACAAAGTCTAGTTCTAGCCTTTTCTCTTTGCTTAGTGTCCTCTAGTTGCTCAGATGTAGGCTCCTCCTCTAGAGAAATCAGCCACAGCACTGGTCCCTGAAGGAGAAACAGTCTTGCCAGCAGCTTCTGAGATACTGTGTAAGTCTGCCAGCAGAGTCTCCCTACCCCAAACAGCTCTGCTGAGGGTGAGCTGCCTGCCTGCCTGCCTGCCTGCCTGAGACAGTACAGAGCATCTGATCATGAACCCAAGGAGATGAGTGCCGTTCCTCCTTTCCTTCCCTGACGCTCACCACCCTTCTTCCGAGTTGCTGAAACACTGCACTCCTCCCTCAGCTCTGCTGACTACACAGCCCCTGCAGGAGGAGGGATGCCCTCCTGCTGGCACTGGCTTTGTCAGGTTGGAGACATTGTCTAGAATATTTGTCTACGTTCCTGTTTTTGGAGCTCTCTCACCAGAACCTTTGGCAGCCTTTGCCAGTTCGTACATTGAGTCAAAAGCCGTAAATATGCACAACATAATCCAAAGTATTAGTACCAGAACAACAAAAAGGTTTCTTAAAAAAGATCACTTCGTTTGCATTTACAAGACTAAAAACTATGCAACAAATAAATTACAAATGTACATCTCAGCAGCATCAGGGTAAGAGTGCTTATATATCTAGAAACACTGTGGCCACAATGACAATCCAACTGTGGAAAGTTCCTAACCCCAGAAGACGTAAAGGTCACTCTCCACCACCACATTTTCCCTTTAGCCTCTCCCCAGCAGGAACAAAGAAGAAAGAACAGAAAATGCTTAAAGACAGAAGAGGGGAGCGAGTAAAGGCCATGTCTGTGAGGCTGCACACTCAAAGCACACCCAGCCTGCGGGTTCCATGGTACTAGGACTAGCTCTTTAAGGCAGAGGAGAGACATCTGTGGATCCGGTGCTGTTGGCTCATTTCACTCATGTGGTCTCAGTGGCCGAGGATGAGGTACTTTTCTTCTTGAAGCGGGATCGAAGGGTTCTAGGCGGTGCCTGGTAGAGAAAGCAGAGAAAGGGTGTCCTCCATGCGGCTTGAGGGTGGAATCTTGGGGGCTAGCATCTGGGCCTGGGATACTGAGCATCACCTTCTTTGGCTCCCCCAGCTGGGGGATTGAACTGGGGGATAGAACTGCTGTGATTCCCCACAACAGGAATCATGTGAGGTGAGGCTGAGACCCCTGAGAAGGCCATCACAGCTCCCTGGGTCCGAAGGGAAGGGCTGTGCAGAATGGCATGCCTTCCTGTTTCAAAGGAGTTGGACAGGAGACATTTCCAGCCCATTGCTCATTTCTGTATTTCCTTTGGGAACTGTTTTCTGGTATGTATTTCAAACTGGACATGAAACCGTTTACTCTCCACTAAGCCATGCCACAAGGGCCAGCACCACCTCATCGCCCCAACAATGCCTGCAGGGACCTTTTCTTTTGAGGGTGGCACTAGCCACAGGATGAATTATGATTGAAATGAAAGAAAAAGGAAGACTTTCTCTCCTAGCATGCCACCGAGTGGGTTTCACAGAGCTGGCCCCAGCCCCTAGCTTCCCTGCAAGGACAGAACTTTCTCTCCATTGCCGTTTCACACTGTTGTCCCTTCTGACTGGACATTTCTGTTCCCCGTGAGCACCAGCCCACAACTCCCATGTCTAGGAAATGCCTTACCTCTCTGACCTCTGCCTGGCCACACACAGCTACTTTTGTCTCTCATAGTGGTTTGGTTAGTGTTGCTCATTCATTGGACATAAGGTTTTTCTAAGTAGCTCAGGGTGGTGGAGAGATCATTTTGTAGCCCAGGTTGGCCTCAAACTTGTGATCCTCCTGATTCAGCCTCCTAAGTGCAGTGTTGAGATTGCAGATGTGCTCCACACTGGCTAATCGTTCATCTCCCCCATTCTGAAACACTGAACCCAAGGTTCATACATTGCTAAAGAAGTACTCTACTCACATTACAGTAAGCAGGGGAGGTGTGTGCAAAGCTTCAAACAAAACCACAAAAGTGCACACCGCTGATCCTAGTATTTAGGGGTAGAGGCAGGAGGATCAGGAGTCCATGGCCAGCGTTCAAAGCTGAGGGAGTTCAAGGCCAGCTTGGACTACAAAACGAGAACCCCCCCCCTTCCCAAATAAAAGGCCCTGGGATATTTAGAGTGAACTCTCCCCATCATGAGGTTTCCCAGGCCCTGAGGCAGGTGAGACTCGTCCAGAACTAATCCATAGCTCAGTGGTAGAGTGCTTACCTAGCATTTGTGGGAGGCCCTACTTTGATCCCTTCACTGGAGGAAGTGTGGGGAAAGAAGATATGAGGAACGATGAAAGCTCCTTGGACAGGAATGTGAGGTACACCTATATCTGAGGTGCTTGTAGCTTCCAGCTGAGAGTGAACAAAAATGCTAAACCTCCATACTTGTGGCGGAATGTTTCTGAGCATCTCACTGATTCTCACCGGGCTTCTTAATTTTGTGTGTGCCAGGAATCATGACTTTCTCATAATGGGCCCTCAGACCAGAAGGCTTGCTAGATAAAGAACAAGAGAGGAACCGAGTGGCTTTTCCCTGAGCCTGTGACTGGTGGCTCTCCACCTGTATTGCAGAACGCAGCCTATGAGTGCCAGGAATGGTCCTTCCACTGCCAAAACCCCTGTCTACATCCACAACTGGCCATAGTGCCAAGTATGCAAATACACACATGCATTGGCAGGCAGCTAGCAGCTACCTGGCGGTTTGTCCTACCGGTTTAATGGAAGGAAGTCATTTTTCCCCCTAAGTACTCAGAATGTTGGGATCACACGTGATGCCATTCTCAGGACCCCCAGATCTCTAGTGCAAACACGTGCACCAGCCCACACCCCCAGACACCATGTACCTCCAGGGGAAACTCGGTCCTCCTCGGTGCCTTATACTTGTATATGAACTCCAACAGGTCCTCCTCCTCCTCGTCAGAAAACGCCAGTGGGCTTTGGACCTGGTGGGGCTCCCAAGACTTCACACCACCCTCATTGACATCTCCCTCAACCACTTAATGTCCATCTAACAGAGGAGACAAAGTACAGCGAGGAGGGTCAGTGCAGGAAGGAACAAGGAAGGGCAGGATTAGGGACACAGCACAGCAAGCCTGTTAGGACAGCCAGGGACCCAGCCGGAAGAAGCCCCCCTGTCTTCAGGGAAGACTAAGCAGCACGTGGCCCAGAAGCCACTGAACAGTCACCAGGAGGACAGAAGAAGATGCTGCCTTAACTCTGACATTTGCCAAGCCCTGACGCGTACGCCCACGAGCTGACACTGGAAGAGTGCCCAGGAAATAGTCTTCTCTGAAAACAAAAGCTGGGCCCCCAAGGGGTGATGCCCAGCTTTCTAAACTGTACACACAGGCGGTGTGGACAGCACAGTGCCCTGTGCTTGTGGCACGAGGCATTCTGTAAGAGACGGGTGTAAAATGCCAAGAGACCTCAAAGGACAAGCGAAAGCTGAGCTGTGCAGACTTCATTTCAAAGTCCTGGTGCTAGAGCCCTGGGCCCTCATATACACAAAATCTGTATTCCCACTCCACCCCTAGGTGACAGCAAGATTCCCATTTCAGTCTAACCTGAATGAACCACAGGCAAAGCTCCAGAATTAAGTTGGCCCATTGAATGCAGCCATGTCACTGAGCCAGGATGTCCTAGCTTAAGCAGTGTGTAAAGTATTCTATTCCCATTGCCAGTTTATCTGGCATCCACAAACACAGAAAGGAGATCTAGAGATCCACAGCTCATCTGATTCCACCACTCTGAGGTCTACAGACAGAAACCTGAGCTCTTGTTGGAATACCTTGCTACTGCTTCTGAAGTCATATTCAGCCGCAGAACTGGTTCAGCCTAAAAGCAGAGTACTGGCTGCCATGTTACAGCAGTCAGTATGGAATAAACCAGAGCCAGCAACTAACTTTTCCAGTTTCCGCTGCTATGCTCGACGGTAGCCAGCAGGGGGCAGCACGAGAACACACCGCTTTCAGCGGTCCTGGCGGAGCTGAGCAGTGGGTGGAGAGCCGGCTGTGCGGGCTGTGCCTTGTCAGGGCCTGACATCATAATTTTGCCTTGAAAAGAATATTTTTTTTCTTTCTTTTCTTTGTGCTTCCCGCAGTCTGTTTACTCCAAGTATAGTTGCCTTCTTGTTCTCCCCTGTCTGAATCAGCTTGTTGAACTCGAGAATAGTAACCCCACCTTCCTTGAACACTGGCTCTCCAGAGCCTCGTTGCCCTGAGCCCCAAGTAATGCTTAGAGTCCACACCCTGCAGCTTCTACCACATACCCTGGTTCTCTTGTCGGCCACACTGTCTCAGTTTAGCAGAAAACTTCCTGACTCGTTCCGGGATTGCGGCTGCTCATCCCTCATATCCCCTGAGCTTAGGAGGAAGAACCGGGCATGCAACCAATAAGCTAACCGGAAGCCTGTCGCTATCTCAGAGAACTCAGCTCTGCCCTGCACTGGAGCATGGCACTCACTAAACAGGACATTCCTCTTGTCTGGGAGGAAGAATAAGGTTCAGGCCCAGCCAGGACCCAAAGCTCCCAAGCCAAGGTAAAAATGCAGAGGCATCCTAGCCAGCTCCACCCAGCAAAAACCTGCATCCTGAGGATGGGGTTGGGCACTGGCTGAGTTTAGGCCTCTGAACAGGTGTGTGCTGCTCCCCTTAAGCCCTGTTTTCAGTGCTTTCCCTACACCAGTTGTCATGGGCATCAGAAGATAACCCAGAGACACAGCAGGATCTTTTGAGTATCTAATTCCTCAGTCCACCAGCAGAGTGCACCAAGGCAGAATGTCCAAACCATACATTAAGCACAACAATAAGAAGAAGTACCTTGGAAGCTGGGCATGCATGTCTGTAATCCTACCACGGGAAATCGAGGCAGGAAAACTGTAATGGGTTAGCCTGGGCCACATAGTGAGCTCCAGGCTAGTCTGGACTATAGTGTGAGATCCTGTCTCAGACACAAAAGCAGAATAAAACAAACAAAGAAACAAAAAACAATGTCCATCTCAGTACTGAAGCTGCTACCAGGACTTTGTGCACATTCCCCACTGTAACCTTGAACAAGAACTGTATTTTGAAAAGTTGTGATCCTGTGACTCCTAGAAATGGAGTGGAATAAAAGCCAGACCTGATCTGGGCAGAGGCTGGGAGCAAAGGAGGCCAGTGTGGGTGGCTGGAGGACAGAAATAGCGTCAGATGAAAGTGACACAGAACCCCACCTAAAAAAATAGCCCAACTGTTAAGATGGTCCCTGTCCAACCGTCAAGTGTGTTTACTTTTTTTATTATTTTTAATTGTTCTTAGCACTGGGAATCAATCCAGGGCTTTGTATATATATAAAAATTTTGGAACAAGCAGCAGAATGATAAGAACTAAGTCACCTTGAACTTGGCCACATTGAGGGGTGGCACCAATTTGAGGATCAGGACAAGTGGCTGGGCAGGAAACTCCTGTAGATTTGCATAGGCTCGTGGCCCAATATGTCCTCAGCTTTAGCAATGGCTAAGACCCCAAGACCCTGAGAACTTGTATGGGTACAGGCTCTCCCGTAAGAGGTCATGCTACACTCTTCCCAACCCTCCAGCAATGGCAGCCCAGGCTGAACTGAACTGTCATGGTTTCTACTTAAGGGCAGGGGTCCCACAACAGGGACTGTATGTGTTAGTGTCGGGCTCAACACTGGAGGCGGAGAGGAGCGGGGAAGTCTCAGCTCCTTACAGACCTGAACAGATCTGCCAGTGCCAAGGGCTGAGCCAGCCACCCACAGTGTGGCACGACACCCAGGTTAGTTTACATCCCACACGGCACGCATTAGTGACGCAAGGCAGCAAATGTGTTGGGGACATGCCTGTCTGAGCACTTACATCCAGGGCCCCAGCAGTCACCATGGAGAGAGGAAAGAACATTTTGTTAGAGAAGGAGCTTTGGCATGAACTCTCATGTACTTAAATTTATGCCCCGCATACTTGATTTAAAAAGGGGTCCGATACACCTCTCTGACAAATGACAGTTCAGGGAAGAGGGGAGGAAAGAGGGGAGGAAAGGCAGTGGACAGGGGGTAGTAATAGAAACACCTACAAAGAGACAAAGATTCAGATAACAGCAAGGAAGAACAGACAGGCAGAAAGGAGCGGGGGGGGGGGGGCGGGGAGAGAATGTTCTGGTGTCTGGGAAGCACAGTGTAGAATAGGCCCTAACTGACATCTGCTACTTGCTAGGGTCTGTGCGCTAATGGATGATTGCCACTGCCCTGTAGCTGACTGTCAGCCTCCTAAATGCCACTGTTCTCCACTGGGTTTGCAAATCCTTTCGAAAGGTCAGTCTCTGCTCAGGGATCCCATGTCTCTAAGGATGCCGAGGACCTTCCCATGCTCTGGACTGAACAGCACCAGCTTCCAGCCCCAGCTGTAAGACAAACATCCCAAGGTCATCTGCCAGCACCTCCCAGCGGGGTGCCCTTCACTGGCAGCGAGCCGGAGGGACAACAGAAGCCTGTAGTCCATCTCTCCCACCTTACAGAAGGAAGAACGAGGCCCGGAGAGTGGAGAGTTGTCCCTTAGGGACATTGAGGGGTGCACTGTGGATGACTCCTTGCAAGGAGCTCTAGGGGGCAGGAAGATTTCAGAGTATTGCATGTCAGTGGGGCCCTGGGAGAGTAGGGCCTGCAAAAACTAGGGTTGGGGCCAAAGCCTCCAGGACAGGACTCCACTCATAGCCATCACAGCTGGATGCCTCCAGCTCTTTGCTTCTAGCTGTTCCACTCCCCCAAACACCCATCTGCTCTAAGACACCTGTTGCAGTGGCCTGCAGGATTTGCAAATTCCTACCAACGGCTATTTAGGTGTCTGGCATGCAGACTCTGACTATAAAACTACTGGTGTCCCCCATAGGTGAAGGCATCCTAGGCCAGGAGGAAGAACACATCAGAAAGGATGGGACGTTAACTGACCTGGTCCCCGAGAGATACCACCCTGGCTCATGGCACTTACAATTCAACATGGAGAATGGGGGACAGAGATGGCCATGGCCATCTGGGGACACAGAAGTGAGTTTCCCACGAACTAGGAAGTCTACCAGGCCTGTGTGCCACTGTTGAGCATTGAGACTCCACAGCTTCCAAGGTGGACGTGGTGAAGCCTAGGCGAACGCTGCTCTCCCACTGTGTTCCTGCCTGTCACTTGTCTAGGACTTAAGGCCGTCAGAACCCAGGGCCCTCCCCAGTTCCTAATGCACCTACTTAAGCTCAGGCTAAGTGGATGTACATCTTCTTTTTGAAAAAAAAAAAAAAAAAGATTTATTTTTTATGTGCACTGATGTTTTGCATGCACAGACGCTAAACCCTCTGGAACTGGAGTTACAGACAGCTGTGAGCTGCCATGTGGGTGCTGGGAATTGAACCTGGGACCTCTGCAAGAGCAGCCAGTGCTCCTGACCGCTGAGCCATCTCTCCAGCTCTGAGGTATGTCTTCTAAGAGCATAGCTAGCCCCAGAGAGCCACAGCTCCACCAGCCGTCACACACACTCTGACAACCAGCAGCAGCATCAGGAGTTCCTGTCTAGAAGTGGAGACCCAGAATCCTGAGTTCCCCCGGCTATTCCTGCCTGTAAAAATAGTAGTCACAGGCCACAGAGACGACCCAGATCGGCACCCACCGCCAAGTGCGGTGATCTGAATTTGATCCCCAAACTCACATTATAGGAGGAGAGAACTGGCTTCCTAAGTTGTTCTCTGACTTTCAGACACAGGCTGTGACATACACATGTGCACATATCACTCCCCATACGCAAATAAATAATAGAATAAGAATAGCAGTTACCCTTCAAAATCCCTTTTAACAGCCTTTCCCATAATAGTGCAGGAAGGAAAGCAGGGGCCTTGATGATGACGAAACAGGCTCAGAGCAGTTAGGTGACTCACACAAAGTTTCACAGCTAGTAAGTGGAGAGCTTAGTAAGTAGGCCAGAGCTCCCTTAGCAGGGCCAGGATCCCCTGAAAACTCAGGGCTTCCTCCCTTCAAAGTATCGGGCAAATCCCTGTGTCCTCAGGACCCCCTTCCTGTACAGGGATGTGTAGGCCTGTATGTTGGCTTAGAGGTTCACACAGACATCTCTGACCTTTCTTCTAAGAGGCAGATAATTCTCTTGTGGAACATAGGTTCGGCTTGGTGACTTGAGGCCATTAGACTGAGTGCTAATCTGACTCCAAAGGCAAGGTCATGAAAGGTCCCAGCAGCTTCCCGACTGGCCTCTCTATCCTGACCCATGTTTCAGGCCTCTCCAGCAGTGGAGAGATCTTGGAGTGGGTCTGCCAGGCTCAGTCAGGCCTTCAGGTGGCTGAGCCCAGCCAGCATCCTGGCTGCAGCTTCCTGAGAGGCCTGGCCACAGAAAAGTAAGACAGTGTGTTTGCATCCCTTAAGGGTCTTGTCCCCTCATCTGGCCCATGCAGCTGAAAGGGAGCTCCAAGATCAGGGCCGGCACCTGGTTAGCGCCCCTGAAGCAAGCTGAGTCCAGCAGGCTGCAGGCAGGCTGGCTGCTACTCACCTTTCCGGGTCCTGCAGGTGGCGCAGCAGGTGCACACTGTAGGAATCGGGTAGGGGCGCTGTCAGAGATGGCCCCACCCAAAGGGTCCAGGCCCGGCAAGCAGGAAGGCCCCAGAAGTGTGCGGAGAAGGGACCATCTCTGATTGAGCTTCCTCTAGGGTCAGCCCCACTTCCCACATCTAAGGAGATGGGCACTATGAAAGTTTCTCCTGGGAATACACCCCCCCCCAAAAAAAAAATCTCTCCTAGACCTTTTGATTCAGAGTCCTCCGGGAAACCTCCTCAGATTGATCCCTCAGTCCCAATGAGCTAGTGTCTGAGCACTTGGCAGAAGACCTAATTGGCTACTGCTTTGAACATTGCATTCAATGGTCTTGAGTCCATGTGGGCCTTGGCATATAGTAGGTGCTCACTGAATCCATGCTGACCCAGTGACTCAGTGTGGAAGGCTCTCTTCATTCTCTCACCTCTGTGCACCCTTCCTGGTGTCTAGGGCCAGCCATCCAGCGTGCTGTCCCTCTCAGTTCACTCTGCAGGGAGGCAGCTGGGTCAGCTCTGCAGGGGGAGGGGGCCAGCCTCACCCTGGGTGCTGAAAGCAGAGAACTATGCTTCTCCACCTACCGGCTCGGATCGTGTGCTCTCCTTGCCCCCCCCCCCAGGGGCCATTTGTGTGCTTGGCATGCGGCGGGCATGTGGAGGTGGGCTGGAGGGGGAGGCACAGACCCAGGGTCTCTGCCAGACGCTTGCACGCAGCATGAGCACACCAGCACAGCTTCCGAGTCTTCTCCCTCCTGTTTTCCTTCCTTGAGATGCAGGGAGCTAATGCAGGTCCTCCGTGGCTGAGCAGAGCACGCTCAGGGGTCCCTGGACCCACCCCATGGCGCTATGCGGCACCTCCCTCCCCTGCCTCCGGAAGCATGAATTTCAACATCTACATGCATCTTCTTGCTTACTTGTGCTCTTTCAAACTCTCTATTATTTTGTGTAACTTTTGTGTGTATGTATATGTGTGTGTGAGACCGCTTCTGCTTGTGAGTGTAGGGGAGAGGGTGAAGCTGGTTTCTTCTCTTGCCCTCTGCTTTGTTGTGAGGCGTGATGTCTCACTGAACCTGGAGCTAACTGCTTTGTCTAGATGGGCTGGCTGGGCCATGTCTCGGATTCTGCAGTGACTTCCCTCCAGGGCGGGCATTACAAGGTTATGCTCCTGCCCCAGCCTTTTCCATGGATGCTGGGGATCAGAATCTCACGCTATACAGTAAGCACCTTACCAGCTGAGTCATCTCGCCAGCTGCGGCTGTTACCCTCCCACATGCCTACCTACCTACCATCTATGTGTGCATGTATGTATGTGTCTATCTATCATCTACATATCTATCTATCTATCATCTCTCTATGTAGCTATGTACCTATCTATCATCTATGTGTCTATCTATCATCTATCAATCTATCTATCTGTCATCTAGCTATCTATCATCTATCTATCTGTCATCTATCTATCAATCTATCTATGTATCTGTCTGTCTATCTGTCTATCTGCCTCCCTCCCTATTTTCTTTCCCTGAAGGACTCGTCAAGTAGCTCTGGCCTGGAACTCACTATGTAAGTGAGCTGGTCTTGCACTCACAGAGAGCCTCCTGCCTCTGCTTCCTGAGTGCTGGGGTTACAGGCATATTTCAGCTCACCAGGCTGTGCTTTTACTTCATAGAAGAACCCATTATGGTTTGCACATTTCTATGGGGCATCCTGCTTTCAAGATTCACCAGCATCCATTGACACTAAGGCTTCCAGCTGCTACGTGGACAGGGCCTGCAGCCATGCCTTTACCTGTTCCCTCTCCTAAGTGGTCATCAGCTCCTGTCACCTCTCTCTCTCTCTCTCTCTCTCTCTCTCTGTCTCCTCACAATCCTAAAACATGACATGAGGGCCTTTTCCTCAAGAGCAAGCTAAAGGAACTGGGTCTGCTTCCTGCACAAGGTCAAACCCTCTGCTGTGATGCAGGCGATCTGTGGCTGGAAGCACACAGGACTGAGGGAAGGAAGTGGGCTCACAGGACTGAGCTGGAACACATGGTGACTGCCTCGGCGTGTGCTGTCAGCTTCCTTGTGGGGCATTTTCTGCATCCTAGGAGCTCAGTGTTGCCTAGCCAGGATGCCCCGTGTTTGTGTACTAGGTCCCCAGCTGGTGGTACTGCTTTGGAAGGCTGTGGGACCTTTGGGCGGTGGGACCTTGCTGGAGGAAGTGAGTCACGGGGGGAGGGCCTTAAGTTTTGATAGCCAGACCCCACTTCCAGTTCTCTTCCTATTTCTTGACCTCTGACCCAATGTGCCACAGCCTCATATTCTGGTTATGATGGTCTGTGCCTTCAAACCATGAGCCACAGGAAACCCTCTCTCCCTTCCACTGTTTGTCAGTCAGTTACTTAGTCACAGAAATGAGAAAAATGGCATACTGAAGCCCAGTTTGCTCCCCTACTCTGGGCTCCTTACCCCACTTTCCTCACACTGTGGACATCTGGGAAGGACAGGACATACCCAGATGACTTGACTTCCTCTGCCAGACTTTTCCCCAGGGACTCCATCTCTCACCTTGTGGACAGCAGCCCCAGCTCCACCATGGGCACTTCGGCCACATACCCAGGAAACAATCCACATCTCATGTGTCTTTCTTTCTGGAGTGATTTTGATTTAAGCCCCAGAGCAGCTGGGGAGAGTGCTACATTGCCTGACCTCCCCACCATGGCCCAGCACCCCCTCTCTGAAGGGAGGTCTCAGGATGGCAAGGGATCTCACCACATCTGCCAACACAACAAACCCCAACAAACCCTAAACCTTCTTCTGTCTGTTGCTGGGCTGGGAGCTGTTTCAGGCCTTGAAGACATCCCCATCATCTCTGAGACACCCCAACCTCCTGCCGTTTCATTCTGAGCCCTGGCCTGAAAAGTCTTCCAAGAAGAGGTATGGGCAGCAGAGTTAGACTCTGGTTCTGCAAGGCGTTGACAGAGTGCATGACCTCTCTGTGCCGGCTGCTTCTGCTTGGTTCTTCTCTATAATGACAAAGTAAACTCTTCAAGGGAGAGGACTCTTCAAGGCTTAGGACTGCCTGAGCCTGTTTCCCAGCCGAAGCAGGACTCCTTGCCTGACCTTTCAACTTCAGTGTGGGCCATTCCAATAGCAGAGCTCACACTGCCTCACAGAGAAGTGTTGCTGTCCTGAACACTTTCAGAGTTGTAAAGTGCCTTCTGAGACAAAGCAATAGGAGGATTTGTAGCAGTAGCTGCTTACTGCCTGGCACCAGGCATGGTCCTGAGTACTCTTACCCGGCTTATTCTAACTGGACACTCACAGCCAACACTCTCCCACCGGCAGTCCTGCCCTGCTTCTAGAGTGAAAACGCCTCCCATCAAAGGGATAAGACCTTCAAACCTAGAGGTAGGGCAAAGGGTACGGTCTTGGGCAGGGAAGAAGTGATGAATACCAAGGAATGTTGATGCTATTGAGTGATCAGTGTATTATCCTGTCCAGACCTTGTGCTAGCCCTCAGATTCAGGGTCTTTCAGGGGGTCACGAGAGCCCAGGTGCCTTTCATGGTGCCTCTTAAAGCACATAAGGGTCCACGTGTCCTGGGGATCCTGGGTGGCATGTTTAAGGGCAGGACTGACACTGTGAACATAACATATTTCCCCAACAGCCCGAGTCCTATTTCTTCTATAACAAGGAGGGGGAGAGGTGCTGACCCAGCCGCCACACTTCCTGCTGCCCACCACTTCCATCAGCAGCTGTGCTCTGCTCCCGAGTCACTGTCATCTCCTCAGGATCCATCTTGGAAACTAAGCTCCCTGTCCATGCGCTGACCTCAGCTCTAAGTGCTCACACTGCTGGACCTTGGGCTCAGTGTGGTCCTTGGTAGGTGCAGGCTGTGGGCATGCATAGTGAGTAGGCAGCCAGAGATGGAGTGGAGACAGTGGAGAAGGGGAGAGGAACTACTCATGGAGGAGGAAGGCCTGTGGTATCACCTGGCTGGGGGGGTGGAAGAAGATGCTCAGGTGGTCATGAGACCTGAGTGTGGGGCTAAAGAGAGTGGAGAGAGCTCTCAAAGCACAGACTTGCTCCTCACCCTGACTTGGCCCAGATGCCAGCACTCTGATTTCTCAGACAATGTCTCACCAGGGGGAGAGATAAATCTCTAACATGCCCAAGGCCAGCTCACTGAATGGCACACGTGGTGCTACGCTCCTCATCAGCCTGGTGCAACCTAACACATGTCTCTGTTGGTGACAGGTCAATGGGGTGAGGGACACCTTGTGTGCAAGCATGTGCCTCTTAATGGCGAGGCCCAAGAGTTCGAAAGGGAAGTGACACGACCTACCTGAGCTGCCGGCACTCTCAGAAGCACTCCTGGACATCTTGGGCTGGCCGTGCTTGCCGCTGGACCGCCCGGTCCCCGGCGGAGGGGGCCCTGAGGGAGCAGGGGCGCCATCACCCCTGATGGTGGTGAGGTCCTGCATGCTGAAGCTCCGTAGTCTCTCTGACAAGGCTCCCTGTCCCTGGACACGACACGGGAGAGCACAGGTCAGAGCCCTTTGGACAGTAGTGGGGACAGACATGAGATGTGACAAAGGCTGAGAGACTTTTGCTCTGTGAATAGACAAGGCAGAAACCAGCTATGGTTTGCCTCTGTTGAGGTTCCCAGGTAGACTTGCTGACGTGTGGGGTTACGTCGACAGCAAAGTTGTTTTTAGATATCATTTCTTCCTTTCCCCTTTCCTTTCCTTTCCTTTCCTTTCCTTTCCTTTCCTTTCCTTTCCTTTCCTTTCCTTTCCTTTCCTTTCCTTTCCTTTCCTTTCCTTTCCTTTCCTTTCCTTTCCTT
>NW_026596240.1:1028976-1106454 GCF_907164565.1 Psammomys obesus | reverse complement strand
CCCTTCCCTTCCCTTCCCTTCCCCTCCCTTCCCTTTCCTTTCCTTTCCCCTTTCCTTTCCTTTCTTCCTTTCCTTTCCAGGCCACCTCTGGGACTCAGTTGTCACTCCCCTTCTCTTTCAGAGATGCTCCCTTCTCTCTTTCAGACACCTCCAAGGAAATCTGTAGGTAGGATGTAAGTATTCTCTGCAGCTCCCACCTCCTTTTTGTTGTTTGCGGTAGGTTTATGTGTCCAGGCAAGTCTTGAACTTGCTGCTTACCTGTTAGGATGATCCTGATCCTCTTGCCTCTCCTTCCCAAATGCTAGAATTACAGGCATGGGACACCACACCTAGTTTATGTAGCGATGGGCTCAAACTCCGAGCTTTATGCTTGCCAGGCAGGTGTCTGCCACCTCAGCATTGTCTGCAGCCACTGCAGTCCCTACTCTACAGAGGTGGCTGGAGGCCTTGGCTTCCCACTAGCAAGTCTATATATGGCCACGTTAGCCTCAGTTCTCAGAATCTGGTTACAAAATCAAATCTAATACTCTACGCATTCGGCCCTTCTTTCCAGAGGCTAGAAAAAAATTGTGTGCAGCTGAGATGGTTTACAATGTGCACTTACTCATATTGGTGCATGTAAGCCTCATAAAATACTCAAAAGGTAATCAATCAGAAAGGAAGAAATGATATTTAAAAATAACTTTGCCGTTGATGTAACCGCTCCATATGCTGAAGGAGCTGGGGGTGAATCTCAGTGTGGATATATTCTGTTGTTGGGAAAGGAGGGTGGAAGAGCAAATCTCCCCTCCGCCACTGGGGCCTGAGTGACAGTCTGTGTGAGGAGAGAGGGTCAAGGTGAGGACTGAGGACTGGATGTCGCTACAGGCGTGCACTTGTGCCTGAGGGCAGGAGAGAGGCTGGGGACATTTTGTTATTGTTGTTTAGAATTTCGTTTGTCTTGTATATTTTCATTTATAATTTATTATTTGAGACTTTCAGACATGCATTTAATATCTTTTGATCAAATCCATGGAAGCCTAACCCTTGTCAAGGAGCTATTAGCAACTGATGGCTGCAGGCAAGGTGGGGGACTCAGTTATCTTTTTAAAAGATTATTAATGTGTGTGTGAAGTTATAGGCAGCTGTGAACTGCTGGACACGGATGCTGGCAACCAAACTTGGGTCCTCCGGAAGTGTAGCACATACTCTTAATCACTGAGCCATCTCTCCATCCAGTTTTCTACAGTAGTGAGGCCTCTGGTAGGTTGCCCATACCAGCCCATGTTCCAGTACGTGGAACTATGCAGTTCCATGCACTAACAGACTTTCTGAGGAATAGGACCCTGAGTGGGATGGGACTGGTGTTACCAAGAACAGTGTCGGGGTTTGGAGCAAGCAGCTGCCCGGCAATGGACTTGGGCGTGTCAGAATGCTGGCGGCCATGCGGCCTCCCTCAAGTACTTGGGGAGGCAATGGGAACCAGAGAATATGGTGGGAGTGGCACCTGATTTTCACAGTGAAGGATTCGTGGATAACAAGGGAGGGCAGACATAACAGCATTAGCAAATCAGCACAGACGCGACGAGGACACTGCAGCAGGAAAATGAGCAAGGGCCAAAAGCACCAGGCAAAGGTTTCACAGTTGGGAGGAGGACTGGATCATTGTTATAAAACAGTAATCTAAATGGATGAATAAAGCACAGCCACTTGCTAAAACGGACGGTCTAAATTTGACAAGGAAAAAAGAGGGCAAGGGCATAAAATGATAACTGATCAGGTTGTGTTCATGTATTTAGGAATGTGTATGCACACATATGCAATAATATGTAAAGAAAAGAGACCATAAATTTAAAAGAATGCATGAGGGAGGCTGAAAGGAGAACAGGGAAGGAAGGAAATGATATAACCATATTATAGTCTCAAAAATTATAGCAATAATAAAAACAGCGAAACCACAAACTACTACAACAAAGGAGTGAGCTGCGGGGGAGGGGCAAGCAAAAGGGGCTAGCACAAGGTTACATGATGCTCTGAGAAAGGAAATAGGTCAATTCTCAACATACGAAAGGTAAATTAAGAACATGTATCAAGGGAGCTAACAGCAATGACATGCAGGGCATGGTGGTTCACACCTGTAATCCCAGCGTTCAGTAGCTGGGACAGAACAACTGTCACAAGTCTGAGGCTAGCCTCAGCAGCATAGTTCCAGTCCACCCTGGGCTACAGAGTGAACCTTATTCCCCCCAAAGCCAACAACAACAAAAACAAACTGAAATGGATTAAGTAATCAAACATTTAAAGTTAGAACCATTAATCTATAAAAAACATAAAGTATTATATCCTTAAGATACCCACTGCATAGAGCAAGCCAGAGCTAAGTATGTGAGAAGGCCAGCTAAGGGCCTGGTGAGATGGCTCTATGGCTAAGAGAGCTTGCTGCTCTTCCAGAAAATCGGAGTTCAGTTCCCAGCACCCACATCAAGAGGCTCAGAACTGCCTGTAACTTCAGCTCCAGGAGGATCCAACACTTCTGGCCTCCAAAGCACTCACAAAAATATGCACCTCCTCCCCCACACAGACGCCCCACAATAAAGATAAATCCTTAAAACCAAGGTTTTTATTTTATTTTTTTTATGCTAACTAAATGCTGGCTGCTACTGCCGCCTGCTGTCTGCCACACCAAAGATGCTATTGAAATCAGCGAAAGAAAAGACAATGTATGGCTAAACGGACTAGGTGGGGTTTCATGACCTCATGCCCAACTATGGCCAGAGACTAACTCCATCAACAACAGCTTCTGGATCTTGTAAATGCTCTGCACTAAACCTGAGGGGCACAGCAGCCAGATAGCATGTACCCACTTGGCCTGGGTTCAGCTTCACACACAGAGCCCAGCCAGTGTAGCTCCAAAATCACTAGCATCAGGAAGATCTCGAGAGGCAAGGTTAGGAAAGAGGAGATGAGGGTGGCTCAGGACCAAGCTAAGCCTGCGCTGAGGGAACCAAGAAGCAATGACACAGGCATTCTGAAAACAAAGCAGAACAGTTGGAGAGGTCTGAAATCAATGTGCCTCTCGTTTGAAAACCTCTTAGCCCTGCTCAGTCTCTACTCAACCTCATTCTCTTTTACCTCCCAGGAGGCCTACTTCAGCTGTGCTTGGGAGAAGCCCCATCTTGTTATTTGGAAGCTGTCATCTTCTGCCACACTGGGTTCCCTACTTTGGGAAAATAATTTGGATTCTCTGTGTTTGAAAACTCACAAATAGCCAGGCAGTGGTCCCAGCACTTGGGAAGCAGAGGCAGGCAGATCTCTGAGTAGCCAGCCTGGTCTACAGAGTGAGTTCCAGGACAGCCAGGGCTACACAGAGAAACCCTGTCTCAAAAAACAACACCAGGCTAAAAAGTATTCCAAATGTCTATGGCCACACTGAAAGGCAAACATTCAAATATCTTTCTAAATCTCATCTCCACCCCCTCTCTCCAGGGTCTCACTACATAGCCCTGGCTGGCTGGAACTATGTAGATCACAAAGGTCTTGAACTCACAAAGGTCTATATGTGTCTGCTGGCATTAAAGGGATACACCACCGTTACCTGACTATCCTTTTTCTTTTGACTATGTACATGCATATATTGCTTGCGGGTTACTGGGGCACATGTGTATCTGCGTGTGTGGAGGTCAGGGGACATCCTCGGGAACACTGTGTACTCCCTTTGAGTCAGGATCTCTCCTTGACCTGGATTCACCAAAGCAGGCGAGGCCACCCTGGGGGTGTGCACTTCTCCAGCACCGGGATAAGCCTGTGCGGCCACACTTGAGATTTGCACACGGTTTGGGCACTCAGATGCTCATACATGCACAGCAGATGCTTTACTGACTGATCCATTTCCCAGTTCTCACTCTTGAAATGACTGCGAAAACAGCGTAGTTTCCCCTGACTTCCTTGCTGTGGTGGTGGCATTCGGATGCAGTCTTGTCCAATAGGTTGTGAGGAGAACTCCGCTGAGGGATTTTGGGGTAGGGAGATATTTTCTCTTCCTGTGTGCAGAAGAGAAGGTCCTGCCCTGCTCCTTTCTCTCTCCCTTCAAAGGTGGCTCAGATTGTGGAACTGGTACGAGGAGCGTCATAAGCCATTGCCTAGAGTCTGATTGTAAAAATGGCAACCTCCATCCACTCCTAGGTTTCCCATAAAGAGTTTTCTTCAGGTCACAGACACAGTCTTCCACCTCTGAAGTCGCAGTGGGTCTTATAATTGCATCTTCTATCACTATCTCCACCCATACACACATACTTGGTTATCACCCATGACAGGACCAGACAAAGGGAAGGTTCAGTTAAGAGGAAGGAATATGGGTTATGGTTGTCTAAAGCTACACTGACCTCTTCTGGAACCATTAAGGAAATGGTAACAATATAACAGGCATAATAGGCATTAACAGCAGAGATGAAAATTTCGGAAAAAAAAAACAGCTATTTCGGAAAAAAAAAAACTAGCCCATTGCAAGAACCAGCGAGCATGGGCATCAGTGGGTGGGCTGAGATGCAGCAATCAGAAGACTTTGACAGCAAGGAATGAGACCTTAGTGAGACCTTAGTCTGTTCTTCTGAGCTATTTATTTATTTATTTATTTATTTATTTATTTATTTATTTACTTACTTACTTACTTACTTATTGCATCTTCCAATAAATTTATTGGGTCTCTCAGAGTTCTGAGTGTCCTGTAACTCAATATGCAGACCAGGCTGGCCTTGAACTCACAGAGATACACCTGCCTCTGCCTTTTCTGGGATCAAAGGCATGTACCACCCTGCCCAGTTCTGTGCTCCTTTTAATTTTGTGCACAAAAGTATTTTGTTTTTCATCTCAGTCTAGCTGGACTTGGTGTGCCTGTAATCGTAGTGCTTTGGGAGGCAGAGGCAGGTGTATCACTGTGAGTTGGAGGCCTCTACAAAGTGAGTCGGATGCACGGAAAAACTCTGTCTAGAAAAAGCCAAAAAAGAGAGAGAGAAAAAGAAAGAAAGAAAGAAAGAAAGAAAGAAAGAAAGAAAGAAAGAAAGAAAGAAAGAAGGAAAGAAAGACCATCTCGGTCTAGTAGTGTGTTTTAAATAAGCAGCAGTAAACGTTCTGAGCGAAAGACATTGTGTCCCCACTTCATTAGCAATGTTTCCTTTCTTAGTAGCACTTGATCTAACGACTTCCAGACAATGGAAACGGTTGCACCTCTCCGCACAGCTTCCGAAAACCATCCAGACCCCCTGCAGCATGCTCTTAAGGGCACCGTCCTGTACTCCACGTAACTGTACTTAACTCTGGGCGGTGTCTGCTGGTTCTCCTCTGCAGACGGTTTCCTTTACGCCTGCAGACGTGCAGACCCTTGCTGCTTGACATGCAGCAGGGGGCAAGGAGTCGGAAAGCATGAGCACACCGGCATCTAGAGCAGGAGTGAAGTGGCTACCGGCGCCCACCCCACCCACTCCTGTACGTCAGCCCGGGCCCAGCCTCAGGGGGTTCTGGTAAACCGAGTGCGGGGCACAAGGACAGGGCCACACCCGTAGAGCTGAGGAGAGCCCCTTTCGGAGAACTTGGGTATGTAAGTATGTGAACCACGTGGAAAGAGGTTTTTGGTTGTTTGTTTTTTGTTTAATTGTGTAGCTCAGTCAGACCTAGAACTCTGTTTGTAGACCAGTTTAGCCTTGAACTCACAGGCCTGCCTGCATCTATTTCTCAAGTGTTGGGATTAAAGGCATATGTCACCATGCCCAGTTGTTTTGATTTTTTAGACAAGGTCTCATGTACCCTAGGCTGACCTCCAACTTGCTAAATAGCCAAGGGATCTTTCTGCCTCCACCTCCCAACCACTGGGACTTGGGGTGTGCAAAACCACATTCAGTTTTTGTGGTGCTAGAGATTTGAATCCAAGGCTTCGTGGGTGCTCGGCACACACTCTACCAACCGAGTTGCACCCCAGCCAGAGAGGCGTATCTGTTGGGCGGATTTTAGTACTTTCCCACACTAAACATTGCCAATTTATTCTGTCCCAGCGGGGATCGGCACAGTTTTGCTGGCTAAGGAGGTGGATAGGGTCAGTGCCCAGGACTATCTGCTCAGTGAAAGCATGCTTCAAGTGGCAGGCTAGACGGGTGGCAGGCTAGACGGGTGGCAGGCTAGACGGGTGGCAGGCTAGACGGGTGGCAGGGCGAGGAGTGACCTCACGCTCTTTCGTCTTTTTTGCGTCTTGCACAAGACTCACGCAGTCCTTTAGAAAGGTAGTGCGACTGAACTCCCAGCACATACAGCAGCCTCCCGTGATAACCCCGAGGAGACCATTTTGTGAATACAGGGCTCCCATGATCGTGCCACATGGTTCAAACCTGAAACCATGCAGGCAGTTTGGATTTGTTTTGATTTGTACTTATTTTGTTGTACGTGTATGAGGTTTTGCCTGCATGTGTGTACTGTACCATGTGCGTGTCTGGTGGCCATGGAGGTCAGAAGTAGACATTGGATCTCCTGGAACGGGAGCTACAGGCCTTTGCAAGGCACTATATGCATGCTAGAAACTGAACCTGGCTCTCAACCACTGAGCTATCTCTGTAGCTCCTGTTTTTTTACTTTGGAGACACGGTCTCATATAGCCGGGGCTAGCCTCAAGCTTAAATGAAGTAGTCAAGGTGACCTTGAGCTGCTGATCTTCCTAAGGGCTGGGATTACAGGTGCGCACCACTGTGTCCCGAGGGCATAGGTATTCAACATCAGTTGAAACAGAACTGAGAGATAAGACAGACAACTCCAGAACAATTTAAAGCCCTGAGCAGGTTCTAAAGAGACCCACCTAGTCACGGGGGATGGCACAGAATAGTGTGAATTTTAGCTCCTCTTCTACACGCCCCAGTACCCAAAGCCCTCCCTGGATGACAATGAGGATAAGAGCGACATGTTTTATGTTTTAGTGAGTCAGGCAATTGACAACAAAGCCACCAGCATAACCACATTTCCCAGGGGTAACTGAAGAAGCATTAGTGCTTCCTGCCACACCTCACGTCATCCCAGCCCGCTGACAGCTCCGCAGCCCTTCGTGCTCTGCAGCAGGGCCAGATAGCCCCGCTTCAGCATGCCACACGGGGCTTTATTAGAACAAAGACAAACAAAACAAACAAACAAACAAAAACCGGATTAACAAGACAGAAAGAGATGAGGATTTCTACCATGAGAGTATCAGTACACATTCAATTCATTCTCCAGGCATTCAGCAAAGGGGGTGGGGACTGAGTGAGTTAGTCACGTGTTAGATGCCGCCAGACCAGCACACTGAAAGGCTCTGGAATGATGGCAAAGTGCAGCCGGCCTGTGTGTCTGGCATGGAGTCACACACAGGTGTCAGCAAGACACCTGCCTTGGATCCAGACCAGAGGCTGGTGGGTAGAGATGGCGAATGAGCCTCTCTACCTGACTGGATTGGTTTGGAGTTAGTCACACCTCTCAATGGGATTACCTGCCCTTCTCTGAGGTCCAAAGAGGAGACAAAATGAAAGAGTCGAGCCACCTGATAAAGGGTAAAAGGGGAACAAAAAAAAGCTATGGACACAGGACAACAAGATATTGAGAGGGCCATGTCATCCTCTCCCTTTCCTTCACTCGCTCACTCACTCATTCGCTCAGCCCATGCATTTCTCTGTCTACACAACAAATGCTGATGGGATGCCGACTCCATGAAGTCCTGAGGAGGAAGGAATATCAGTGTGAAGTGGCTCCCGCTTCCAGGAGCCCCAGCCAGAGCAGGGCACCAAGACAGAAACTCGTACAAGAGGGCAAATGACCAAGCTGACAAAACATGGAGCACTCTGGGTGGAAGGACAGCATGGCTGGCTGGAGTCTTCGTGGAGGCCTCACACACAAGATCACAGCTGTGCAAGGTGAGGGCTGACACACCAGAAGAAAGGGCAGGGACAGACTGAGTTCTCTACTGGAGGGTTTGGAGTAGTGAGTTAGAAAAAAAGATATCAGGATATTGAGAACCTTCTAGAAACAGTTTGTGAATGATGCTGAGAACTAGCCCCAATACCCTAATATCTTTCTCTCCTGTTTTTCTTTTCATTTTGCACCTGGGGACAGGGGTATCTGCGGTGGAGGTCTGTTTCCCGACCTCTGTTTTGGGAAGGGGCTCTGATGAGAAATAACAGGCCGAATCAGGCAGCCTGGTGACCCAGATCTCTGCATCGGGTCACCCCGACCATCCAAAGCAGGCAACCCCAAGGAACCAGGGGTTCAGGACTCTCCAGACACTCAGCTGTCAAGACAGTTGTCTCAGTTGGGAGGGTTCCCTACCCTCTGCCCTCTCCAGAGTCTCCAGCCTTCCAGACTTCGGGCACGCTCTGGCACCCGGGTAGCAAATCACAGTAGTCTCCGGCGCTTCACTCCTTTCTTCCACTCCTCAAGTCCTAGCCTTTCAGCTCTCTTCCTCCTTTCCCCTCCTCTGGCCTCCAAACACGGACTGTCGCAGTAGCTCTGCAGTGGCTGACTGCCTCTCTTCCCTTCCTGTCTGAGGCCCGTGCAGCCCAGCTCCGCCCCAGCCTGCCGGCGGCATCACACCTTTCTGTCCCTTCTGGTATTACACCCATCCGGCCTCTTCTTACCATTCCAGAAATATCAGCTCTGAGTAGGAGTTTTTAAAGGTCAGATTGACCGGTACTAAATCAAATGAATTCGAAATTTTATTTCCCAGTGAGTGATGCCCAGCTATTCAGATAGCAGGCTCTTGCCAAAATCTGACGATGGCCTTGTGGTGAGTTTCCAGTGACAAGTCAAGAGAGTGGATGTAGTTTGTGGTGTGAAAACTGGACTGGCACAAGGGGGAGGATGAGGAGACAGGAGCCACTGCATGGGTGCTGCTCCGGGCAGGTGCTTCCCGCTCTGCTTCCCGGGGCGCCATATGAACACGGCTCCAGGGACACGGTGAGTGAAAGAGGGCACTTTCACCTACAGGTGAAAGGACGAAAAGAAGACCAAGGAACGCCCAAGATGTCCACAGAGGGCTTACGGCAGCTGCCCAATAGATGTTTTCCATGATGGAAATCAGTTGTACCTGTGACAGCTACTGGCCAAATAAGGAACTCAATTATTTGAACTGAATTTCAGATAATTTCTATTGAAGTAGACCCATGTGGCAACTGGCTATCATACTGGATAGAATAGGGTTAGAGAAATAAAGATGGTGGATATTTTATATCAACTAAGGTGTTTTGTTTTTGTTTTTGTTTTTATTTTCAATACAGGTCTCTACGTATCCCTGGATTTCCTGGAACTTGCTATGTAGTCAAGGTTAGAATTGAACTCACAGAGGTTCACCTGCCTCTGCACCCCAAGTGCTAGGATTAAAGCTGTGTGCCACCAAGACCAGCACATCAATTAGGTTTAATGAGTAATACCAATTAAAGTACCTCAAAACTAACCATGGATGCTTCTGGTTATTTAAGTCTTTTTTTTTTTTTTTAGATTTTATTTACTTTTAATTTATATTTTTGACCGAATGTGTGTGTGTGGGTGTGTGCCATGCCTGTGCAGTGGCTGCAGAGGCCAGAAGAGGACATCAGATCGCCTGGGAGTGATAGAGGGTTGTAAGCTGCCATATGCGTGCTGGGAATTGAACCTGGGTCCTCTGGAAGAGGTCTCTCCTGCCCCTTATAGTAATTTTCTAATGCAGAAACGGAGGGAAAGAAGGCATACTCCTTTAGTTCAAGACACTAGTAATCGGGGGAAGAGGACATGCTCTGTGGTGAAGCCACACATGCTGCTCTTGCAGATCTGAGCTCTGTTTCCAGCACTCACATCAGGTGGCTCACAACCTCCTGGAACTCCAGCTCCAGGGGAATCCTGCACCCCTGGCCCTCCTGAGCAACAGCATTCATGTGCAGATACCCACACACAGACACAGACACATACACATAAAGAAAGTTTTAAGCTAAGAAGCTAGTGATCTAAAAAAGAAACATGGGTTCTTGTGGGCAGTGAGGCACACAAAAGCACGTGAGTGCAAATGCTCCCGCCCCCAAATCCATTTGTAGGAGAATCTCTGCTTCATGGAATGCAAGTCTTACTTGGGCATCTCTCTTCCAAGGCTGACTTTAATAATAGGTTTGGTACAGTTAGGGCTGTTCCAGAGGCAGCTGTTCAGGAGACTGTAACAACATTGCCTGTCTGTCTGTCTGTCTTTCTTTTTCTTGACAGGGTTTCTCCGTGTAGCCCTGGCTGTCCTGGAACTCACAGTGTAGAACAGGCTGGTCTCAAACAGAGATCCATCCTCCTGCCTGCGCCTCCCAAGTGCCGGGACTTTATTCAATTCGTTCTCACTGAGGCCTCCCTTAAATGTGAAAATGGGTTCTTCTGGACAAATGATCTTCTAGAGTATTGATTTTGAAAAGAGAGATTACCAATTCTAGTCTTTAAAAGGGTTGGACTGTCTTCCTTCTGCATGGAGTCATGGGCTATGACATGGAAAATAGAGGAGAGAAGCCAGGGAAGCCGCCAGGACACTTACACAGAGGACAAATCATTTCCTGGGGACAGAGGTGGAAGCCTTGGGGAAAATAATGTGCACAGGGGTGAACTGCCCTGGAAAGAAAATGCCCATGACTGCTTTTTCTGTTTTAGTTTTTCTAGTTTCAAGATAAAAAAATAATACTACTAATAAGAAATTATGCTTTCATAATGGTATAGTTTAGAAGGTCAAAACATTTTCATTTGTTTATTGCGTGTGTGAGTGTGTGTGTGTACATGTTCAGCATATATGCAGAGGTTAGAGGTCAACTTTTTATTTATTTATTTATTCATTATTTTATGTATATAAGTGCTCATTTTCATGCACATCAGAAGGGGGAATCAGATCTCATAAATGGTTGTCAGCCACCATATTGTTGCTTGGAATTGAACTCAGGACCTCTGAAAGAGCAGACAGTGCTCTTAATCTCTGAGCCATCTCTTCAACCCGAGAGGTCAACTTTTCAACAGTCTGTCCTTTCCTTCCTTCCTTCCTTCCTTCCTTCCTTCCTTCCTTCCTTCCTTCCTTCCTTCCTCTCTCTTTCTCTCTTTCCCTCTCTCTCTCTCTCTCTCTCTCTCTCTCTCTCTCTCTCTCTTTCTTTCCTTCTACTATGGGGGTTCCAGGATCAAACTCGGGTCATCATAAGCTCAGCAGTGAAAGCCTTGACCCACTGAGCCATCCTGCTGGGTTTATAAAGGTTTCCATACTTCATGAAGATAGAAACATCCTCCACAAGTGTTAAGTTAGGGAAGGTACTTACAGATCAATATTATTTTTAGAAAATTTTTTATAGGTGTAGATGTTTTGCCTCCATGTATAATATCTGTGTACCATGAGTGTCCTGAGGCCAGAGCAGGGTGCTGGATCCCTTGGAACTGGAGTCACAGACACAGGTAAGCTGTTGTGTGTGTGTGCTGGGAACTGAACCCCGGGTCCTCTGGAAGAGGTATTCTTAACTGCTGAGCCATAATGTGGTCAAAAGAGCTTTCATTCTTCCATTTAAAGCTCTGCAGTATCCACAGGGCCATGGAAAGATGGAAAAAGAGCACTAGGAAGAGAGGACCAGTTCCTGCCAAGTGAGCTGGTAGAGGAATTTGCAGGCCCATGTGGCAATGACTAATGTTGCACAATGATGTCTTCTTGGTCCACATGCAGGGGCACACTCTTCCACACACATCCACACACACTCACACATACCACGTGCTTACACATACACAAACACATATACACACACTCTCACATACAAACACACACACACACATACACACACAGCTCTTCTCATCTTCCAGGTTAATATTCTACGGTGTTATACTTGCATCAGGGGAGAAATATAAAAGAAGCTGTTTTAGCCTCAGTCACCCACGTTTTCTGCTGTGATGGGACTCGGGCAGTGACCCAGCCAAAGTTAAAGGTTTACAGTCATCTGGGGACTTGTTAAGAATGGGGATCCACGGGCTCACTGCCTGAGTTCTGATTCAGCACTACTAAACACCAAAACTCGAAGCCTCCGAGGTGGCTGAGGCGTGAAAGCCAGGTTTGGAGCCACTGGTGAGTGACCTTCTGACACGGCTGGGTGCTGTCTACTGTTGCTATGGAAACCACTGATGTAGACCTGGGCCTGACTGGATTTTTTGATTTTATTATTATTATTATTATTAAGCACATATCTGTTTCAAAAAAATAGAGGACATTATTTTTGAAGGGGAAGATGCATTCTTTCTCCCTAGATATTTGTATTTAGTGTGAAAAAACAAGGGTTTCACAAGCAGAAAGATGGTGTCATTTGAAACCACTGGGCAGAAGGGGAAGTCCTTTCCCACATGAACCTAAATGGAAGGAACTGACAAGCAGTTATTTCCTGACACAAGTTCCAGGCCATCAGGAGCATCCGTCAGGTTCTAGCTGAGGTAAGACACCCTGCTGGAAGAGTCTGGGGCTCATGGGCCTTCTTGGTAGTGGGGTGAGGGATGGCTAGCCAGTATGGCGGCAAGGCTCTGGAGGCCCTGGCTTGAGGCCTCTGGAAGTTGCCAACGCCTCAGGGCTGAGGAATTGGGTGAGCTACGCTGACAAACACACCACATGTACTCTGCCTGCAGAAAGACAAGGCAGAGAAGATGCAGGAGGGAGGGACTGAGAGATGGTTTCTGTCACGGTGTGCTGCAGGGCTGGCCCAATGAATTTAGGGCTTGGTGGACTGTTCTCTTTTCTTTCATTTAAAAATTTGAACCCAAGAGGCTGGCATCACAGATAGAAGGTTCCTGTGCTTCACTGATGTTTGTAAACCTGAGAGATCTCAGGGACCAAGACAGAGTTTTCCTTCTAAAGATGCTATTTGGGACCGTCACTATGACAGTTCCTATCACACCAAGGAGGCCAGGGGTCCTGTGGGCACTGGAGTGACACATCCCCACAGGTCTGTGCATTGGCTGCGCCTTGTCTTAACCAGAATTCTCCCTTCAGTTTCTCCTCCCCTTCTCCCCAGCCTCTGTAGCACTCCTCCACTCCAGACAACAGGAACTTTTCTTTCTTTAAAAAGGAAAACAAAATGGTGTTATTGTTTAAGGTTGGCTCTCACTATGTAGCCCCAGCTGGTATGGAACTTGATATGTAGACCAACCAGGCTGCCCTTGAACTCACAGTGATCCACCTGCCTCTGCCTCCTATGTGCTGGGATTAAAGGTACCACTACTGGTAGAAGGAACTTTTGAAACAACCACTCAGCTGAGCTTTCTCCAACAAATGCTCTGGGCATGCTCTTCCTTATTTTCTGGCCCAGGACACTCACCCTGGATCCCTGTGGCCCTCAGGGTACTCCATCCTGCCACCTACTCAAAGCACAGGAACACCAAGGTCTGTGTCCATCAGCCTCTCCCAAACCTACCCAGAGCTCTATCACATCTGACCCCAAACCCAGGCGTCACTGTCCAGGAATGAGCACCTCTCCTTTGCTCGATGGCTCACCTCTCAGCCAGAGGGTTTAATGAAGGGTGGAGTGACTGCCAGCTGAAGACCTCCAGCCTGTGTCTGGATCCCGGGAAGGGAATGCTAGAGAGAGCTGATGAGTTTACCCTAAGAGAAGATGTCTGGCTACTTCAGTTGGTCAGGTCTGTGGGCATAGCAGTCCACACAGTGACAAAGTGTCATGTGAGAAGAAACTAGGAAGGACATGAGAGTGATTTTTTCCAGAGGCTGGATGAAAAAAGGGAAAGAAGTAAGGACTGCGTCACCACTGTCCACCGGTCCTGCTTCTTTGGAACCACCTCCACCTTACCATGCCGTGATACCCATCACCATCACGCTCTGCACTGTAACCTTTAAACTCACTCCAAGACACTGCATCCCTCCCCAGGAAGTGCTGGACCACGCTATCTGCATGCCTGGATGGTCTCAGTCTCTATCTGGCCGCTTTGGGTTTAGATGATTGTGCTAGTGCATCTTGGGAAACAGAACAGCGATGCCTTTTCCTTCCCCCTTTCCCTGCTTAGTTCCTCCTCAGTTTCAGGTAGGTTAGAGTGGTTTTTTCCTCCAAGATTTATTTTATTTTAATTACATGCATGTTTGTGCACATGCACGAGTGCGGGAACCCACTGGGGTCCGAAGAAGGTACCAAATCCCCTCTTGGAGCTGGAGAAGCAGACAGTTGTGAGCCACCTCACTGTGCTGGGACCCAACTCCAGTCCTCCGCAAGAGCAGCATGTCCTCTTAACTGCTGAGCCGTCGTCTGTCTGGCCCCGGTTAGAGGGTTTTAACCTGCGCTTCACAGGGAGTTTCACAGGCTCTGGGAAATGCTTGCCATCCCACACATATTTGTGTGTGTGCATTTGCATGTATACGAGAGACAAGAATGCTCTGGAGGCAAAATTCACCATCTTTCCCCAGCATACATTTAAAGAGACCTTCAAAGATAAATATAAGGAGCTGCCAATTGGCCTTTAGTCTATTCTGTGCCATCTACATAGGTGATAGGCAGGGCAATGAGGGGGATTGAGATGTCTGCTGGCCATGGTAGTCAGGACCCAGCATGGTACTGTACCTTGGAGGCAGCCATCACAGCGGCTGTGGCCGCCACGTTCAAGCCCCGCTTCCCAAAGTGCACAAGGGCATCATAACTTCGATCTTTTGCTTGGACCAGGCAGTCATCGATTTCCTGTCAGAGAAGAAGCAGAGCGGGCAAGTTCAAATACGTGTCTGCTCATCCTCTCTTCCCAAGCAATGGTCTTGGCAGCTTGCATCATGGCTGACTCCCACCGGCCTGTAACATCAGAGACACTTTGAACTTGTGTTCATGGATAGGAGGGTGGTGCAAAGGGGAATTCTGAATAAGCAAACACATAATAACCCACGGACCCAAGGCCTGGGTTATTGCTAAAGTTCCTCTAAGGTCTAGGGCTGCAGACAATCCTGCCTTCCCCTGAGAAGCTGCTCCACAAGATACAGAATCCTGCGTGACAAAATGCCAGGAATGGAGCTTCAAACTCAGACCTCAACTAATTGGTGGCAAAACTTGGGGTTTATTTTGTTTGGTTTTATTCTATTTCTTAAAAATGTATTTTATGTGTATGAGTGTTTTGCTTGCACATATATGTATTGCATCATATGCATACAGAGCCTGTGGATGTCAAAGAGGGTGTCAGATCCCCTGAAACTGTAGCTACAGAGAGTTGTGAGCCACCACCTGAGTGCTAGAAACAGAACTCAGGTCCTCTGGAAGAGCATCCAGTGCTCATAAATGCTGAGCCATCTCTCTAGGCCCTCTTTGCAGTTTTCTCTTCCAGAAAGGGACAATAACAATGGCGCTTCACTGGTGGTGCGTGATAAGAGTTAACAGGGCTTTGGCTACCACATGTGATAGCCTCCATTGTCTTCATCTCCAAGACAGGTGATGAGAACCTTGTAATTCTCCAGTTCTGTTATTCTAAGATGTTGCTATCAGGCATTATTTTTGTGGATAAGGGACATCATTTTAACAGATGCGGAAACGAAATAAATTAAAGCCTTCTGGCGTCACACAACAAGGGAAAGGCAAGGTGGAAAACTGCACTCAGTCTTCTGACCAAAGCCAAGTGCAATCTGTTTCTTTTGATTCTGGGTCATCTCTGGTATATTCTTTTTATTTCCTTGTTTTGTGCTTTTCATTGTTCTGAGCAGGTGGGTGTTTGGTAAAGCACAGTGGTTTGTTTTAAAGTGCAGTAAGCTATGTGGCCTCAGTTAGTGAGTTTCCTTTGCTCTGAGGTGGGGGTGGGGGAAGGTGGGGAGTCCTTGTTCACAGTCCTCAGGAGGTCCCAGCCTCCGTGATCCAGCAGACCAAAGGAGTGATCCTTGGCAGGTCTGAAGAAACACCACTTTCCTGCAACGAACAGGATAAAGCTTCAAGGAAAACAACATTTGGGGAAAAGGAGAGTGGGATTTGGAAACCGAGTCAGGAGCTATCTAGTTTCCTAGCCCACCTCTCTGAGACAGGAGGACCTGTGGGCGTGGTTCGAAGGGGCTGGTCAGGGCTGTCTACAGCTGCCCAGTTGCCCTGTCACCCATAGCCTTCCCGAACAGGAAGTCCTGGACTTGAGGAAGTGGGCTTCCCACCGGGCTCTGTGTTTGGTCGTTCTCCCGGTGCTGTGAGAGGGTACTTGACCACCCTATGCGGGAGGGATTTTATCTTGAGGGCTTGAGATGGCGGAGTCCGTCATGGTGGACAAGGCATGGTGGTGGGAGCTGCTCAAAGCCACAGCGGCGAAAGCACGTGGCAGCTGTTCCTTACGGGGCACAACCAGGAACAACCAGGAAACAGAGCTCTCAGTCCACCAGCGCCAGGGGCAGAGATAAACTTGAATTCCTGCCCCACAAGCCGTATTTGATTCTTAGGCCCCGTATCCAAAAGATTCCAAAACAGCACCGCCAGGGGGGGGGGGGCGGGGAAGGAGGGGACCAGCTCCTCAAACACAACAGCCGGTGGGGATAGTTCACATTAAAGACGCAACAGGTGCCTGTTTTACTTTAAAGGACTCTACTATGAAATCCAGTTAGAAAAATAATGTAATCAACGAATTCTGCACCGTTAGAATCACTTAACCTGAGTAATGCCCCTCTCAGGAATTCATGACGCTAAAAGAAGGAAGCGAATGAGTCCCATGTGTGGTGCTGAGTGCAGAATTACCTGTGACAGGAAGAAGACAGGAATAGTCTCAGTATTTAGAAGGAAACAGTCTGTCACGATGGGTCATCGGAAAGACCATGCAGCCGGGGCTTATAGCCACGTTGATGAGCTGTAGATTACATGTCACGTTTATGATTCCAGGATACAAATGACTCTCTGCTTGGAGATTCATCCTATTTATTTACTTACTTACTTAGCGTGTGGGGGAGGATGTGTGCACTCATGCATGCACACTGGGTGTCTCCCTCTATTGCTCTACTTCTAAAACTATTTGAAATTTACAGTTATTGAGTATGTGTGGATGTGGCATGTGTGAGCGTGCATGCACGTGTGCGTGTGTGTGTGACTGTGTGTAAGAGGGGAGTGCACAGGCCATGGTGCATGTGTGGAAGGCAGAATACAACCTTCAGGAGTGGAATCTCTCTGTCTCTTATCTGGGTTCTGGGGCTTAAACTCAGATTGTCAGGTTTGCAGCTAGCACAGTTATACTATGGACCATTTAACTGGCCTTCTAAGCCTTAGTCTTTTGAGACAAGGTCTCTCATTGGGCCTGAAGCTCACCATTCGGCTAGGGTAGCTGACACTGAGCCCCTGGCATCTGCTTGTTTTTCCTGGCCCCTCCTCACCCTCCTGGTGCTGGGGTTGCAGACACACGCCATGCCTATCTTTTATGTGCTGCTGGGGGCATGAAGACAGGTCCCCATGCTTACACAGCACTGAGCCATCTTCTTGGTTACAAATATTTTACTTATATTAAGATTTATTTGCTTATTTAGAGACAGGATCTCAAATAACTCGGACTGGCCTGGGAGACACTGTGTCTCTTAAAATGACCTTTGAACTTCTGCCTCCGACTTCTGAGTGCTGGGATTACAGGTGTGCCACAGGCCTGGTTTTGGACAATATCGGATGTTAAATCCTGGGCTCTGTGGGTGCGGGGCAAGCATTCCGCCAGCTGAGACATCTCCCCAGCCCTCTGTGTTAAGTTTTTGCTTATCGATTTGTTTCTGAGATGATCTTCTTGTACTGCCTGCACTGGTCTTGAACTCCTTGGCTCTATAGACTTTCCTCTCTTGTTCTTGCAAAGGTCTGGGACTGCGTGTGTGTGCCATGGTCCCCAGCTTAATTTTGACAACAATTAAAAGAGTCTATAAAAAATGGTAAAGAGTATATGTAGATATCTTTATAATTTTTTTAAAAAAAGGTTGAATTTGGATAGTTCATTCATTCATTCATTCATTCATTCATTCATTCATTCATTCATTCATTCTTTGAGACAAGCACCTGTATGTTCCCGACGGCCTGAAACTCACTATGTAGACCACTCTTGTTGGCCTTTAACTTGTGTCAGAAAATCCACCGGCTTCTTTCTTCTGAGTACTGGAACTGGACATATGTGATCTTTGAGGAGTTAAATTATTAATCTTTTTATTTTTTAATTTATGGAAACATTTTATCAATAATGATAAATAACATCTTTATATGATTTCACTGCTTTTTTTGAGACATGATCTCACTTTGTAGCTCAAACTTCTAATCTTCCAGCCTAAGCCTCTTGAGAGCTAAGAATGGAGGTGTGAGCTGCCACGTCCAGCTGCTCTGTCTAAACATGTACAGATGTTCACTTTCCACACCATCCCCCAGACGGGGTTTCTCTGTGTAGTCTGGCTGTCCTAGAATTCACTCTGAAGACCAGGCTGGCCTTGAACTCAGAGATCTACCTGCCTCTGTCTCCACCCAGCTAAACATACACTTTTTTAAATGAAGAGATTACTTTCATATTTCCTTGTCAACAATATTGTCATTGGTGTATTAAGAATACGACCTATGGGCTGCGGACATAGGCCAGTAGTAGAACATTTGCCTAGCATTCACAAGGCCGTGCCCCAATCTTTAGCACAACAATAAAGAAGAAATGTTACTGATTGTGTGTGTGTGTGTGTGTGTTAGATGTATGTGTAGATGTTCACATGTCTATGTCTATGTGTGCATGTGTGTATGTGTGTGTGGTGCCTGCAGAGGTCAGAAAAGGAGGTAGGAATGACAGATGTTTGTAGGCTACCACGTGAGTGATGGGAAGAACCCAGGACTTCTGTAAGAGCAACAAGTGCTCTTAACTACTGAGCCATCTCTCCAGCCCAAAGAATACTGAATTCTATCAAAACATCTATTGAGATAACTACAGATTTTGAACCGTCCAGATATTGCTGTACTATCCATGATAGCAAGATGGAACTAATCCAGATGCTTACCAGTGGATGAATGAAGATATGGTATATATACATAATGGAAAATTATTTTTTTTACTCAAAATAATAAGGAATGATAACCTTTATAAGCAAAATGGATCACAACGGAGGACACTGGATAAAGTGAGATATATATATATATAGATATATATGTAGGCCTATTAAAGGAAACAACTTACCTGCTGAGGTAAAGAAGAACCACAGGGGTCTCTTGGGAAAAAACAAACCAACAACCCACAACCCACAATCCTTCCTACACAGGACTCTGATTTCTTTTGCTAGGAGCAGTGTCAATTACCTTTTCTTTTGAAGACAGTGTGGGATGGACAAACTTCCTGTACAGGAGGCTGGATCCTTTTGTATAGGGCGACAGCAGCCAGGCTACAAATGCTATTTTTAGTTCATAATAGAATGGAAACCTGGAAGAATAAGAAAGTACACTTTCCATTAGGTTCTCAGCAACACTGCCTAAGGCCCATAAAAGACTGGGGCTGGCATGAATGCTTCCCACCCCGCGTACAGACAACAGAGTCCCAGATTGCTCACCCTCCTGTGGAAGGTGCGTGTGCACACACGCACTCGCATACACCCAAGACCTCTCCCTGAAAGCCAACTCATGTGTCTGCTTTTTGTTTTGTTTCTGTTTCTCAAGAAAAGCAGGAAGGCAGGTTCGCTCCAGCAATGACAGCATGGCCTTGCCTGGCAGCAGCTGGCAGGCTCTGCAGGGCTATGCTCACTGGGGTTGGCATGTGGCTCTAGAGGCAGCTGGCAGGGTCTGCACACTGGCCAGGGAGAGGAGCCCAACTCCTACCAAACAGGAGAATCCTATCGATTCTACTCAACTCAGTGGCAGGCACAGAGATCTCAATCTTTTTTGTGTGCCAAAAGAAAGAAGGGTGTGATAACATAGAATCGTGGACTCCTATATACCCTTAGGCCCATTCACTCATTCAGAAACCTGGACCCCTGCCATATTACATAAGGCAGTGTGTGTGTGTGTGTGTGTGTGTGTGTGTGTGTGTGTGTGTGTGTTGGGGGGGTGGCAAAAAAGATCCCTGCGATCCTGGAGCTGCCAGAAAGAGACAAGATGCTGGAATCTTGGGCTGAGGAGGTAGTGAAGTCAGGAAAATGCTTGCTTTGCAAGTGTGATGGATCTACAGATGCTACAAAGAAAGAAAAAGCCAGATGTTGTAGCATGTACTTGCAATCCTAGCATGGGAGAGGCAGAGACAGACAGAGGTTAGCCAGTTTAGCCTGCTTGATGAGTCACAGGCCACTGAGACCCTGCATTAAAAGAAGAGGAGGAGGAGGAGAAAGAGGAAAGAAGAGGAAGAAGAAGAAAGAAGGAGAAGAGGAAGAGGAGAGGAAGAGAAAGAAGAGGAAGAAGAAGAAAGAAGAAGAGGAAGAGGAAGAAGAGGAAGAGGAAGAGGAAGAAGAAGAAGAAGAAGAAGAAGAAGAAGAAGAAGAAGAAGAAGAAGAAGAAGAAGAAGAAGAAGAAGAAGAAGAAGAAGAAGAATTCTAAGATGTACTGTCCAGGTCTGACTTTGGGTCTGTGCTGTATATAAGATGCGGTATATAAGTTCAAACTGGCCCTTTTAGAGTAAAGAGCTTTTCTTCTCCAGAATGGAAATATTTGTCAACCCCCTTAAATATAAACAGGACACTATTTATTATTCAACATCTTTGAGAGAAGCCTGTATATCAATGCAAATAATAGTTTTAATTGCACCAGAAATAGCTGTATTAATTTCTTTTGGGGGTAGAGGATTAAGACAAAGTCACATGCAGCATAGGCTGGTCTTAGACTTGATCCTGCCTCTACCTCCCAAGGGCTGAGATTAAAAGATGTGTATTTAGCAGGTTTGTTGCTTATAAGTGAAAAAAGCCAAACAACTCAATGTCCATCAAAGGGATATTAAGTGGCTCAGTGGCTAAGAGTGCACAGTGCTGCTGCAGAGGACCTGAATGTGGTTTCCAGTACCACTTTAGGCCACTCTCAACCACCTGTGACCCCAGCTCCCCAAGGAACCTGCACGCGTATGCACGTACTCACTCTCCCAAGACCTGCACACAATTAAAGATAAGAGAGCTTTGAATTTTTAAAAAGGCACGCTTATTAAATAAGCTATACTTTAGCTGGACCATGAAATACTATACGGCCATTGTAAACTAAGTAGATATATTTATGAAAGTATTTCAAAAATGAATTCAATAAGCAAACAGAACTGTTATGTCTAATATTATTTTAAAAAAGAGCAACAAAACTATATAAGCACTACACACCCGAAATTCCAGCACTCAGGAGCCTGAGGGAGGGCGTGTGAGTGGGAAAGGCCAGCCAGGTCCACTGACACATTGTCTCCCGGGGGACAAGCTTGCCGTACAAGGTTGGTGCCCCACACTGATCCCCAGGATGCACACAGAAGTGGAGGGGATGACTGACTCTACAGATGCTAACTTCGACACGTGTACCATGGCACGCTCATACTCATATACATCACACATTTGTCATCCGCGGCACACACGTACACACAGAGACTAATACATGAAACATAAAAATGTCTGTGCAAGTGTGTGTTAACATGCCAACAAATTTTGGTTTTGTTTTTGTTTTCTTTGAGACAGATTCTCTCTATGTAGTCTTGGCTGTCCTGGAACCCAGGATGGCTTCAAACTCACTGAGATCTGCCTGCCTCTGCCTTAAGCGTACTACAATTAAAGGCAAGTGCCATCATGTCTGGCACCAAAAGTGTTTAAAGAGGACATACAGGTGTGAATAGTGGTTATGGGTTAGGAGAGAAATGTGTATGTTTTTTTTTTTTAATTTTCTTTTTCTTTTTGCTTTTTCAAAACAGAGTTTCTCTGTGTAGCCTTGGGTGTCCTGGGCTCATTGTAGGCCAGGCTGGCCTCCACCTGCCACTGCCTCTCTGAGTGCTGGGATTACAGATGTGAGCCACCGTGCCCTGCGTGAAACATGGCACTTTGCTTGCACACTTTGTCTTGTGGTGCTGGGCTGAGCCCAGGACCTCACTCATACAACACTGCTGCTCAACCCCCGGGCTCCAGGCTCCGCCCCTTCCATTGCATACTCCATCCCTGCAGGAACTCTGCCTGTGTCCTACGCCACAGCCCGAGGGCCTTAAACAGCCCTGGCTCTTAGGGAGCTGATCAAGGACATCAACTTGAAGAACTTATGGAGCACTGTATTAAAAATGCTCCAGTTAACAGCCCAGCCCTGGTCCTGCTCCTCTGGCCCAAGGAAAGGTTGAGGTCCTTTCCCACCCCTCCCCACAGTGGGCAAAGCTGCGCTGTGAAATGCCCCATCCCTGGAGCGCTTACCAGCAAAGGAAGATATCTGTAAACGTCTCCGCTGTGGTGAAGAGGGCAAATATGATCCAGTACATCATCCATTTGACCTGTCGAGGGAGAGCAGAGTTGACAGACAAGGTCATGGCTGCCAGTGCCAAGGCAGTGGACACCGAGGCAGGTCCAGGCATGCCCCCTGCACCTGCCGTACCCTCCCCAGACTTCCCTAACTCGGGTGAGGTCTGCTCCACACCTTCATGCTGAAAGCAAACAGGCGGTTTCACAATCAGAGGAGGATTCCAAGCAAAACCCTTGGGGGAATCATAGATTTAACCCAGGTTAGTTGTGCCTGAGGCCCAAAAGCTAGGGAAGGAACTTGAGCCTGATTAGCTGCAAGTTCAAGAGGGGAGAACCTCAGAGAAGGGAAGCCAAGAAGAGGAACACCCCCCAAAACTGACACCATAAGCTGTCTCCAGCATCTTGGCTGGAATCCCAGTGCTCAGGATTCTGAGGCAGGAGGATCATGAGGTCAGCCTGGACTACAGAGCAAGAATCTTTCACAAAAAGAAAAAAAAGCTCTTGGCTGGACCTGGAGCTGGAAAGGACCAAAGTAAGATCTCAAACAGGGCCTTAACTATGTATAAAAATGAAATTTTAAAAAGATGAAGGAAGTATCAGGAAAACAAAAGACTGAGCGGAGCATCCTGTGGATGCCAGCTGCCCAGCCGAGTTCCAAATTATCCTGGTCTTCAGGTATCCTAATTTTTTTTAACATTGTTGGCTAGTTTTACAGCCTCAAAGGTTATAGAAAACTAATCTCAATAAAAATAGTTTCCATTAGGATGCAAATCAATTCTGTCCCTGGGAGGCACACCTGAACTTTCCCTCATTCCAACCTAAAGAATCAGTTTACTATTAGTTAATAGATTAATTCCAACAGTTTCAGTTTTGAGAGCCGTGTCTCAGTCATTATTAGCGTCTCCCCAAGGACGGTGGGTGCTACATAGTTAATAGGGATTGGTTATTAAGGAAATTGGGATGGGAGGATCATCCAACAACTGTAATCATATGCATCCTTAAGGAGAGAATTCTTCCCAGCTGTGTGTGTGTGTGTGTGTGTGTGTGTGTGTGTGTTCCTTTGGAGGACTGCTCAGAGATGCAAAACTGCTGGCTCCAAAGAATGAGGAAGGGGTGTGTTCTTGGGGTTCGGTGGGGCAGCTTCCTGAGCTGCAAAGGCGGGAAAAGAGACTCTCTCTGCAGAGACACAGCCCAGCCTGTGAAGTCTAATAACATAAGCTGTTGCTGGCTGTGGTGGCGCACACCTGAAGCCCCAGCACTCAGGAGGCAGAGGCAGGAAGATCTCTGTGAGTCTGAGGCCAGCCTGGTCTACAGAGTGAGTCCAGGACAGCCAAGGCCACACACAGAGAAACCATCTCGAAAAACCAAAAAAATTAAAAGTATGTTGGGTTATGCTGGGAAGCTCATGGTAACTTGTTACAGTAACAAAAATCTGATACTTGTATGAAAACTTTAAAATAATAACAAAAGAATATAAAAGTGAGAGTACAGCCACAAGAGTTACTCAGCATTATAAATACTAGTTGTCATGAGGGAGTTATTGTTATAGTCTTCAAATTTTGCATTATCCTGGGCTAAAGAGCTAGCTCAGCCATTAAGCATATGGCCTGTTCTTCCAGAGGACCTAGGTTCAATTCCCAGCAACTACATGGTGGCTCTCAACTTTCTGTCACTCCAGTCCCAGGGATTTGATGACCTTTTCTGGCCACTGAGGGTGCTACCTGCACACAGTGCACTTATGGATAAGCAGGCAAAACACCCATACCCGTAAAATAAATAAATTTGCATTATCCAATAACCTATGTTTTTGTACATATTTTATAAATTATAGATAATAAATATAATCTCAAATGTAACCAACTTAAGATAATAAATAAATATTTTTAAAAGCTAGTTCCAGTCCCTTGACTCATCTCAGGGAAATGGTGTGAAGCAGCTCTCAGGGAGGGGCTGGCGGGAAGGGCTTGGGACCGTGTTTGGTAGACAACAGCGGTCCTAAGAATGAGGGCACAGTCACCAGCTGGGCATGGGAATTACTGGACCTGGAGAGGAAGGAGAGGCTGGAGTCACAGCAAAGTCCCAGGCTTTTTCCTGGACAAATGGGTCTCTGAGGTGCCAGAGCTGAGAACCCTCAGAAGAGAAGCATCATCAGGAAATTCCCTAGACTGAAATAGAAGCCATTTCTTGGTGGACCCAGGGCTGGGAACATCAGGGATCGGGTGTGTGTTTGGGGATAGAAAATACTGGGAAAAAGGACTGGAACTGGGATCATTTTGGCGGCAAGGTAGAAACCCAGTGCAATAGAAACTCCATGGAACCTACAAGAGTGACCCTAGCAAGACTCCTAGTAGTGGGGGCCATGGAGCCTGAACAGGCCGTTTTCTTTAACCAGGCAAGGCCTCAAGTGGAGGGATTGGAACACCAACCCAACCATGAAACCTTCAACCCTCAGTTTGTCCTAAGAGTGTTCTGGGACCAGAGCCCAGCAGAGCCATCATCAAAGAGACCAGAGAGACTTCAACCAGCAACTGACGGGAGCACATAGAGAGTCCCACAGCCAAACAGCCTGAGCTCAGGGAGTCCTCCGAAGGAGGGGGAGGAGGGATGTAAGGAAACAGAATTGGCTGTGACTCATGGGAACTTGAGAGATCAGGGAACCTGTAGGGAACCTAAGTCCTCTGCATATGTTATGACTGAGCAGCTTTGTGGTTTTTGTGGGGATCCTAACAGTGGAGCGGGGGGTGGGGGTGACTGTCCCTGGCTCTTTCGTCTGCCTATGGGACTCTTCTCCTCCTCCTGGGTTGCTCTGTCTAGCCTTGATGTGATGGTATGTGCCTTGTCTTATTGTAGCTTGTTATGCAGTGTTTGGTTGCTGTCTCTGGGGAGGCAGAGGGGAGAGAGGCAGAGGGGAGAAAGGCTGAGGGAGGCTGGAGGCAGGGGAGGAAGGTGAAACTGGTTGAGATGTAATATTTAAGAGAATCAAATGGAAAAGAGAAAAAGAAAAAGACATTTTCTAGGTCCTATGGCCTGTGGCCATATCTAAGGGAGACCGTCTTGATTGTTAATTAACGTAGGAGGGCTCAGCCCACTGAAGGAAATACCATTCCCAGGAAAAGTGGTACTGGACTTTATAAGGAAGTTAGCTGAGCAGGAGCCTATGTGAGCCGTCAAAACAGCGTTCTCATGGTTTCTGCTATACTTCCTTGGCCGGCTGAATTCCTTGGTTAGAGGCACTGCTGCGTGACTAGCAAGCAGGCCTGCCTTTAAGATCCTGCTTTAGTTCCTGCCCTTGCTTCTCTCAATGATGGACAGGGACCAAAGTGTAAGCCAAATTCTTTTTTTCTGCAAAACTGCTTTCAGTCAAAGTGTTTTCTTTTTTAGAAATTTAAGGTTTACTTTTATTTTTTAATTCTTCTCTGTCTCTGTCTGTCTGTCTGTCTGTCTGTCTCTCTCTCTCTCTCTCTGTGTGTGTGTGTGTGTGTGTGTATAACAATTGTGTTTTGGTGCCTTCAGAAAAAGGCATCAGAACTGGAATTACAGGTGTTGGAAGCCACTCAGTCCAGGTGCTGGGAACTGAGCCCAGGTCCTCTGGGGAAACAAGTGCTCGTAACCATGGAGCCATCTCTCTAGCCCTAGTCAAAGCATTTCATCACAGCAACAGAAATAAAACCAAACAGACTGCAAGACACAGCACGTTAGCAGTGTAGGAGCATGTGGGATGCTCACGACCCTGAGTGTGCTAGGGGGTGTTTGAGAGCATTAGGACATCGAACATATGTGACTGCGTGTCTGTGCGTGCATGTGTGTGTGTGTGTGAGAGAGAGAGAGAGAGAGAGACAGTATAAGAACAGAGGAAGGGGGCAGGTCCCCCTGGTACTACTCAGCTCTGTCTCCCAAAGCCATTTTTACCTAGAAACCTTCTAAACTTAACTGCCAACTGTCCCCCATGGGGAAAGTGTGCACACACCAGCCAACACAAACAGCTGTTCTGCTTGTCAGTTAGTTTTCACTCTAAATTAATGAATTGCCATTCTGGCCATACACCAGGCTCCTGTGAGTTTAGTCAGCACATAACAATTTACCAGGGTTTGATCTTTCCCAGTTGGCTCAGCCCTGCTTTGCAGAGGACAAGCCTTGCAGTCCAGAGACCTCAGTGAGGCCTCTGTCCTGGCACAGCTGCTGAGCACCACAGGTGGGAAGGGGTCAGGAGGGGTAGGGCTGGAAGAACCTGCCTATTGCTTTAGCCCCGGCTGTGTCAGTTGAGAACCAGGAGCCTCTGTGTTTGTGACTTCCAGCTATTTATAGCATGCACACCGAGCTGTCCTCACACATACCAGGGATAGGCCTCCAGAAGTTACCCATTCCGGATCCCCTGCTAGGAGCAGCTGAAGCAAGCAGTTCTGGGAAATGGGAGAAAGGGGGCTGAGCTTCGGCTGAAGTAAACCTGGAGGTGTCCGTCATGAAGACTTCTTGGGAAATCCATGAAAATAATGGCTTTCAAGATAACTCTGAATTAATTCATACTTTTCAAAGACTCTACTTCTGTGTGTGTGTGTGTGTGTGTGTGTGTGTGTGTGTGTGTGTGTGTGTGCGTGCCTGCATGTGTTTGTGGGCAGGTGCTTAAAGAGGTCAGAAAAGGGTGGCAGATCTCCTAAGCTAAAGTTACAGGTGGTTGTGAGCCTCCTAAAATGGGTGCTGGGATCTGAACCAGGGTCTCTGTAAGAGCAGCCAGGACTCTTAACCACAGAGCTGTCTCTTCAGGCCTTGAATTATTTATTTATTTATTTTTTTACCTACATCCTAGGATGAGCAGGGATAATGCTGGGAGCACTGACCATCAATGATTGCAATCCTCTAAAGAGCGAGTCCTCCCTACCCAAACTTGAAAAGCAGCATCTTCCAAGGGGAAGAGGAAGAGTGACTGCCGCTGCCCTGCTGTTCAGACGATGACCTGAGGCTCTTGGAGGTTGAAACCCTTGCCAGCATATACACTGCACCAATGAATTTTCAGACCTAGGACTTGGCAGCTCAGTCCCTTTATGACAAAATCCACATCCTTCGCACTTTGACCGGGCTAGTGCCCTACAAGGGAAAGGACACTCACGTCTTATCCTTCACTCGGCATGTCTTGGTCAATGGGGTGGCTTAATAGGAGGTAGCTGGGATCACCAGGAATGGGGCTGGGGGCACCCAAATCACTCAACAGTAGTTAGGGCAATCCTCCAACCAGGGAATCCTCCCCATCCCACTGCCATGTGCTCATCTCTCTGCAAAGGGCTGCAGGGAGATAACTGCGAACACCTTCAACCTCAAAGAGCTCACAGAGCAACAAGGCTCACACTGTAGGTGTTGGAAGGTAGGCTGGAAGAGGGTCAGAACCGAGAGCTGGGAAACAGCCCGGTCGGAAGGCTCCTCAGACACGGGCACCTTCTCTCAATGTGGGCTTCAGGCCTTCCCAGATGAGGAAACCGAGGCTGGCAGAGAGGAAGTCACCCGTGGCACCCGGCTTCTAGTCCCAGATAGATTTCCTCTCGTACCTCTCGGCTTTCCTCACTTCAACACTCAGGGCCTAGACAGGGGACAGTTTTGGATGGGGACAGAGCTTCTGAGAAGTCACTTGAGAAGAAGGGTGATGAGGGTTCCTCCTGCCACCAGGACCCACAGCAAGGCCACGTCTCCCTCTACTACTTCACCCATCAGCCCCGCCCCCAACTGAGAGGTTCTACTCACATATTCTTTAATGTCCTTGGACTTGACGGCCTTGTAGGAATAGTACGCAGGATAAAGGGTGCCGAATATAAGCCTGGAGAGGGGAGACAGAGGGAGGAGAGATGTGAGTTCACCTGTCCTGACTGATGGCATTGCACATCATCGGCTCCGGGGGGCTGGTCTCCCCTGAAGCTCTCCTGCTCACTGCTAGACTGCTCTTAGAGACACCTTGTCCCGAGACAGCCACCCACCCACTTCCACCTTGGCCTGGGCAGCGAAGGAGCTGTGTAAGGCAGGATGACGTCCGGTGCTGGTCCCCTTCCGCAGCTCTGCAAAGCCAGTAATCATCGGATTTGACCTCAGCATCTCGCAGCCAGTGTAAGCTTTTCGAGCCACAGATCTAATCAGGTCAGCCTCTCCTCTCATCAGCATCCGTCCACTCTGCCTTCACTTGCTGCTCACTTCAGACGCAAGTTGAATAGTTCGCCAGTTGGCTCATTGTGTCTCAGCCCTCACCAGGGTAAGTTTTTAATGCCCAGACCTGCAACCGAGCTCCATCAGCCAGGGGACCCTCTACTCCCTCATTCTTCCTACCTTACCTTTGTCAGCACTGCTTTCTTCTGGAATCTTCCCTGTCCATCTTTTTCATTATTAATACCTACTCATGTATCAGATCCCAACTTCCACGATTCCCTGGACACCCCTCTGACAGGCAGCCTAGGTCAACCCTCCCCAACAAACTCTCAGCATCGTGTACATATTATCAGGGTATTCTGTCACTACTCCTTAGTGTTTTGGCTGAGAGCCCCCCCCCCCACCAGTGAACTATAAATGGCCCGAGGGCTGAGAACACTTTTTTAGGGAGAGGAGGCACAGAGCTTCATTATTTGGTTCAGGCTGACCTCCCCCGAAGATTTCCTTGGCTCAGCCTCCTGAGCACTGGAATTGGAGGCATGCACCACTATGCCCGAGAACAGGCGGTTTTAAAATAACAACTATTCATTTGTGTATCTATTCAAATGGGTGTGCCATGACACACATGTGTAAATCAGAGGACAACTTGTGGGAGTCAGTATTTTCCTTCCCAGCGATTGAACTCAGGTCCTCAGGCTTGGCAGCAAGCACCTTGACACACTGAGCCATCTCACCAGTCCAATATATACTTAGGTTTTGAGACAAAGTCTCCCTATGTAGCCTTGACCGGCCTGCAAGTTTCTACGTGGAGCAGGCTGGCCTCAGACTCCCAGAGTTCTGTTGCTTCTGCCACCCGAGTTCTGGGATTGAAGGTGTGCACCACCACACAGCCCAACAGACATTTTAAAATGAACACACGGAATGTCAGACCTCGAAGTGCTTCACACTTTTGCTCAAATGACAAAGCCACTTGCAACTGTCACCTCAGTGCAAACTGGCTGGGTACAAGAGCCACATAGTCTCAGGTGTTTCAGGAACTGGCTACCTCAGACAGAACTTGGGGGTGTATTTAAGAAACCTGCCTTTTTAGAAAGGATACCATGTGGAGGATACCCAAAGTCAATGCCCATTAGGCATTTAGAAGTCATATAGAGAAGAGATGAAATTAACCAAGAGGGGGCAGCTTTATAAGGAACACTGTGGCTGGGGGACAACAATGTATATGGAAAAACAGAAGTAACAGAACCACGCCAGGTGTGTGTGTGTGTGTGTGTGTGCGTGTGTGTGCGTGTGCGTGCGCGCGCCTGGGTCAGGTACTTTACAAACCTTATATATCTTAGACCTCTTTGGCCAAGGAACCCCACCCAATGCACATAGGGCCCCAGTCTCAGAGAGGTTGGCCTCCTGCTTTACCATTAAAGAATAGTAAAGCAGGGGCTAGACCCAGATAGACTGGCCCCTTCCAAGCCTTATTTCCTGTCACCGTTGGCTAAGATGAGAGGCATAATAAACCAGGTAGGCAAGAAAGAGGGACAAAAGTAGGCTGGAAGGGAGAGGAAGAGGAAGGATGGCAGGAATAAGGAGTAAGGAGGGAGGGAATTTAAGAAGGAGAAGACAAGGCTGGGCATGGTGGTGATCTGGGCATGGTGGTGATCTGGCATGGTGGGTGATGCTGGGCATGGTGGTAATGACCAGACTGACCTTGAACTCATGGAGAGCTGTCTGCCTCTACCCCGACAGCTGGGATTAATGGCATACAACCACCATGCCTAGCCTATAAATGTGATTTTTTTTTAAAGGTGGACCAAGGAGTGTGCATCCTGCCCAAGGGGCCCCAGGTCTAGGTACAGGTGACCCTATGGAGGAAGTCTCTTCAGCTACTCTGTCCCTATCTTGGCCTGTCCCACTCTCAAGCATCCTTGGGAATCAGAGGGTGCTTCCTTCCTAGCTGAGGCCTTCTCTGGCTTGTAACTGCTCCCACAGCCCTGAGATCAGGCTCCTCTGCCTGTCTGCCCACACTATCACAGCTTCCTACATTTTCTCCTCCCTGCTCTTATCCAAAGTACTTAGGCAGTCTCTTCAGGCTCTGTCTCTCCCACAGATAGGATGCTCCTCAGAGCCAGGGCCGTGCCTGCTTTAGCTGTAGTTGAGCCCTGTTCCTGGCATGGAAGGGCATCCCAGTGAATATGTGCTCACAGTGTGAAGTTTAGACAGTGGAGACATCAAGCCAGCCTCTTCCAGGGCATAGCTGTGGCCCCGCACCGAGGTCTGGGCAGTGAGGTGCGCCCCAGACAGCACCAGGCTGAATCAGCAAAGCCCCAGGCACAATGCCAGCAATTCTGAGGAAATAAGCATGCCGCTCCCTGGGCACAGATGCCGTGGTTGTTAGCCATGTCTGCCAGGCTGGTTTCCAGCCCTTGTTCAGAGGCAACATATAAACAGTGGAAGTTGGATCCAGGGGCCTCCTGAGTGGTACTGCTGTGAACTCCAGTGAGCCGAAACACCCTCTTAGTGGCCGGAGCTGGAAAGCTCAAGGGGCACCTAGCCAGGGAGGCCTGGGCTCCTACAGTCTCTTAGGACATGATCGGGGAACCAGCACCCCCAGCCTGGGACGCTGTTGACAACAGAGGGGGCCCTCCACAGACACCTACATCGGAGTCTCTACATATTCAAGAACATTTCACCTCCCCAGAGAAGATTAAAACGGCTCGTTCTCAGGAAGTCATGAATAAAGCAGGTCCTTGCCAAAGGGGTTTGGCATTTATGTCTGTTTACACCATGAACTATTCTGAGATTTAAGCAGGGAGAATGCCAGGGGGACAAACCCAGGGCCTTGCACCAGCCGAGGGCCCTACCACTGAGCTCCATACAGTCTGCCCCTTATGTCTGCTGTGAGCAAACGCCTCCTGACAGGCCGGCTTCCAGTGAGTCCCCCTGGACCCCAGCCTCACAGCTGCCCCTCCCTGAGCTTCTGATTGAAGTCCACAGGTGGCCAGCAGTCCTCACCTTCCAGGCGGCTCTTTCTGCTGCCTGACTCTTAGTGCCACACCTCTGAACTCTGTGAGCAATTTCTTTCCCTCCACGGAATCCTTTAAGATCCATCTCAAAGATGCCACTTCAAGGAAACCTGGGCGCCTCTCCCTCAGAAGCTTCTCCACATCTAGTTTTGTTCGTTTTTTGAGACAGCATCTTATGTTGCCAAGACCTATACTCTGAAGCTGAGGATGATCCTGACCCACCTCCTGATCTTCCTGCTTCTACCTCCTGAGTGCTGGGAGTGCTGGCTTCCATCCCCTGACTGTTTATGTGGTGCTGAATGAACTCAGGGCTTCATGAATGCTATTTGAGCTCTCTACTCACTGAGCAATGTCCTCAGTCTAGATACTCTTTAAAAAAATCTTTTCTTTACATAGGGTCTTGTGTAGCCCAGACAGGCCTCGAACTTGCTACATAGTAGCCAAATGTAGTCTTGACTTCCTGCTCCCCCTGCCTCCACTTCTCAGGGGCTGGGATTACAGACGTGTGTCACCATGTTCGGCTTGGTTCTATAGATTTTTCTGTACGTATAGGCCATGTTTTATAATTAAAGAATTACCTCCTTGTCCCCAATGCTTCCCAACGTCATGTGCTTTTGTTTGTGATAGCCCATCCAATTCTGTGCTACCCATAGACACCTGGGTTTGCGGTCATCTGTTGAAGCTCGGTCTACCTACCAGGGACCACACCTCCCTCTCAGCTGTCAAAAGCTCCTCAGCCAGGGGTGGGGAGTCATGAGTCCCTCCCCACTCGCCGCTGGAACGTTCGTTGACTGGCTTGATCTCACGCCAGCCCTCGTGCAGGAAACCAGGTGCTTTGAGTTCAGGAGTGAGGCATGTCCAGAGGGCACTGTTTGCTCTAATCCTCCCTAATCTCTGGCTTTTACAATCCCCTTCCCACTTCCGCTGTGGTCTGAGAGCTTTGGAGGAGAGAACGTGGCACTGACGTTCTAGTTATCAGCTCTTAGCCGTATTCTTTAAAGATTTACTTATTTTATTTGTATGACTGTGTGTACGCATGTGACTGGTGCCTGCGGCTGTCAGAAGAGGGAGTCAGATGGGTTGGGGCTGGAGTTAGGGATGGTTGTGAGCCAGTGTGGGTGCTGACACCTCAACCCTGGTCTTCTGCAAGAGTAGTTAGTTCTCTTAACAGCTGAGCCATGGCTCCAGCCCCAGAAACACTTAGATTTTTGAGACAGGGTCTATATGCACTTTCTAGTCTGGCCTCAAAGTCATGATCCTCTTATCTGGTAGCATTCAGGAAGCAGAGGGAGCCAGAGAGAAGCCCAGAACAAAAGATGAGTCTCGGGAACATCCTCACCTTGACCTACATCTTCCACCAAGGTCCCACCCAATGATGCCAACAAGTCATAAATCTATCAGTGGATTGACTGATTGACTAGGTCAGAGCCTTCCCAACCCCTTTGTTTCTCAATGATCAGCTCCACTTGCTGGTGAACCTAGCTCTCAACACATAAAGCCTTTTATTCGCAGAGGCACCTCATATCCACACCATGTGGACATTGTGTAACAGTGCACAGCATCTTCCACTATGTGATGTGAAACCACTTGGCAGTGCTGTACCAATTTCTACCTCTTCCTGCAAGTGTGAGCATTCTAAGGCTCCCCATTCTTGTCAGAACGACAGCATCACACGGAAACTTGTGCCAGTTTGATGGATGTGAAATGGTGTCCTGTTGACATCTCCCCAAATACATGTTCATCAACTTTTTAAGTCTCTTGCTCAAGGGATCTTCTTAGCTGGCCTGCTCACAGCCCTCTATAAAGTTACCTTTCTAGTGATTGTTAAGGAATTATGAATTATGAATATACATCTTTCCTTCACAGTGTGCATTGCAAATGCCTTCCCTAACACCAAGTCTAATAACTTGGTCTGCAATGTCTTTCGTTATCCAGACATTGGGCATTTTATACAGACATCTACACTGATCTTTGACATTTGTTTTGGTGTATTTTTAAGAAGGGCTGATCACCTTTTCTTATAAAAGTTTTAAACTTTTCAGGCTGGACAGATGGCTCAGTTGGTAAAATGCTTGCTATACAAGACAAGGACCAAGTCTGGATGCCCAGCACCATCTAACAAGCTGTGCACAGGGGCTGGGGAGTAGGCTTGACAGTTAAGGGTTCGTACAGCTCTTGCAGAGGACCTGAGCTCAGTTCCCGGACCCCCAGCAGGCAGCTCACGGCTCCTCTAACTGATCAGAGGATCTGAGGCATCCACTGTCACTTGAACTCACATGCGTATGTAACCCCACATACACTTAACAAAAAATTTAAATCCTCAAAAAAGACTAACGCTAGGTATGGCAGTGAACACCTATAATTCAGCTGCTGATGAGGCAGAAGCATGAGGATAGCTGGATCAGAAAGCTTCAGGTCTACTGAGAGGCTCTATGTCAAAAAAATGAGGTGGAGAAGGCCAGAGGGGACCTCTGGGCACCACAGGCACACACGTGTACCCACACGCACAAACATGCAAACAAGTACACATGCAAACACGAAAACATGGAAACACATGCACACACATAACTATGCATGCACACACAAACATTTTAAACGTTTGCTTTTCCACTACTGGATTTTAACTCATTTGGAATTTATTTTCTATTCGGCATGAATTGGGATTCAATGTTATTGTTTCCTGCTTGGATCTCAGCTGTCTCTAGCACATTTGCTGAACTCTTCTCCGTTGCGGTGCGGTGCTGCCCTGTCAAATGTAAAGTTTCTGAAATGTTAGAGTATTATTTTTCAGCTCTCTAGTCGAGTCTACGGTCTAACATGGTACCTTGATAATAACCATGGACTTGATAAACAAAGCTTTACAATAAATCCTGCTAGTCTTAAAACTTTCCTGGCTATTCTTAGCTCTTCACTTTACTTTCTTTCTTTTTTAAAAAAAAATATTTATTTGTCTTTTATGAGCATTGATTGATGTTTTATCTGCATATATGTCTGTGTGAGATTGTCCCTGGAATTGGAGTTGGAGTTACAGACATGTAAGCTGCCATGGGGGTGCTGGGAATTGAACCCAGGTGCTCTTGAGAGCAGCCAAGGTTCTTAAGAGCTGGGCCATCTCCTTAGCCCGATTCTCTGTTCTTTGTTTTTGTTTATATGTATGTGTGTGTGTATATATATATATATATATATAGATGCTTACATTTGTTTGAGACAAAGTCTCATATAACCCAGACTGGCCTAGAAACTAACTTTTTATCCTCTTTCCTCCACCTCTATATTCTGGGATTACAGGTATGAGCCACTAGTGTGTGTGTGTGTGTGTGTGTGTGTGTGTGTATCTAAGTAGGTCTAAGTCATAAAGCTAGATAGGAAGGGAACTATGAGAGGAAAATGGTCTGAAGAGGAGAGGAGGAAAAGAAGACAACAGAATGCATATGACATGAAAGAGAAATGGGCCTATTCTGGGAGAGCAAAAGGAAGGATAAAGGAGTTGAGGAAGAGAGAAGGAGATCAACAAAATTAAAAAAAAAAGTATGAGGTGCTACGGAGAAACCTATTGGTTTGAATTGTCATCCAAAAATGAAAAACAAACACAAAAGCTTTGGGTGAATTCATACTCATAGTGAGCTGTGTGCACACCTCCAAAACTGGAGAAAGCTGACTTGATGTCAGCCTCCATGCTGAGATATCATGATATAGTGACAGCAGGAGGGTCAGGTGTGACCAAGCAAAGACTCACAAAAACCATGACACATTTCACTGTGAGTCCCAAGAGTCTCAGCTACGGCATGTGACCGAGATGCTCCTGTGAAGGCACGGCTTTCCCAGCCCTCCACAGGGAACCCCCTTGCTCACCATGGGCTCCAGAAGCCGCTGGCTGGGGCTGCTCTGTCTGAGCATAGTGCTTCAGGTTCCCACAGCACAGAAAGCCATGGGGGCCCTGGTTGCCATGGTCCCAACTCTCAGGCTTCTGCTTACCCATCAAGACTTTTCCATAGGCTGAGGGAGGAAACAGACTCAGCAGGCCTGGCTCCCTTGTGCATTTGCCTCTTGAGAGGTTTAGTTGTTAAGTGTTTGGTACACAGGAGAAACTATGTCAACTTATCACCAAACAGAATTTATAACCTTCACTGAAGTAAGGCATTACTGGTTTTCTCTTAAGGCAGGTGAAGAAACTAAGGTTTAGTGAATGTAAATAATTTAGTTTCACAATTAGGCAGGGTGCCAGCTCTAGCCCAGGTCGGTGTGCCTCTCCTGCCCAGCCCCTCACCGCCCTCCTGTCTCCACACTGTAGAGTGCGGTGCCTGCAACTGCTCCCCGAGTGAAGGAAGGAGGAGGAGGAAAAGGGGGGGTGGGTCTGGAGAGAGAGCTCAGTGGCTATGAGCACTGGCTACTCTTGGAGAGGACATAGGTTTGGTCTCCAGCACCCACACCACGTGGCTGACAATCTGGAACTAGTTTGATGAGATCTGAGATCCTCTTCTGGCCTCCTCTGGCCCCTGCACTTATGTGAGTACACACACACACTCAGACGCACACATCCAGACAAATCCATACAAGTAAATCTTACAAAGCAGAGAGAATGTTGCCAACTATCTTTTTCCTACTGTATTGTCTGACACCATCTTCTTTGGCCCTGCGTTAAACACTGATTTCCTGGCCCTATTCAGCGGTATGACAAGCACACGAAGGGTCACCCAAGTGGGCCCATTTCTCAGCCTGAGCTGACCTCACCGGAACAGAGAGAGGATGCGTCCTTCTTGCTCACCTTGGAGCGTGCTTCTGCCAGCCGCTGTCCGGAGTCCTCCTTCTCCCAAGGGTTCCAACTGCCTGCCCCTCTCTGCAGGTCTTTACCAGCTGACAGACACACGACTCCCCAGGCTAACCCTAGTTCTGCAGTCTGGCCCCTCTGATCTGGGTGACAACCCCTGAGATGCTATTATGACCGGGGTTCCTTTCCCATCTACAAAGGACAACTCCAGCTTCGGGGTGACGGGGCTGCTGAGACCTGCCCCCAGCCCTGTAAGAGTGAACCCCTAGGCCTCTCACGTCCAGAGCATATGCAGCCTCTCTGAACACAGAGGGAGTACTGCTCAGAGCTCTGTGCACTGTGTCTAAACGGGGAAAAACAACAACAACAACATACACACCACATTTAAATTAGATTATGGAAATGTTCTCAAACCAATTTAGGAAAACACAAGACCAAAAAAGTCTCCTGTAGCAGGAAACCAGCATTCTTTAAACTCTTAATTCATGCTGTTAAACTCTATAATCCCACCCACTCAACTCCTGCTCAAAGTTCTGAATCTTTTTTTATTTTTGTTTTGAAATCTAAATTGTGGGGGGGGGTGTCTATTCATAAGATGCTTGCTTGTTTGTGAGCAGAAGGAGGCTGGGCTTGGATGGCAGGCCCAGGTTTGAATCCAGCTCCATCTGTAACTAGCTATGAGACTGGAAACTTGTCTCTTAACTATTTTGCATCTGTTTCCTTGACTACAATGGGCAAAAACAATGACTTACAGCAGCCACTGTGCAAACGGGAAGGTTGTAGGTAAAGACTTTCTACCCCAGACAAATAGCATCTGACCCACAACCACTAGTTTCTTTCTCCACTACTTCCTCTCAGAAATAGTAACTTCAAATGCCAATTCTTTTAATGGCAAAACCCTTTTCATTCAGTAATTAACTATTTACTGGGAAACGGTGCAGCAGGTGAAACCACTTGTCCTCCAAGCCTGACAACGTGAGTTCCATCCCTGGATATCACATCCAAAGCTGGACATGGTGGTGCGTGCAGTCCCAGCAGGCCTCCTGTGAGATGGGTGAGAGGCACAGAGCCAGGTGGCCTATAGCACACAGGAAGGAAGAGTTATCCTTTAGCTAGGTGTGCTGATGCATGCCTTTAAACCCAGAACTCAGGGAGGCAGAGGCACGTGGATCGTTGTGAGTTCAAGGCCAGCCTGGTCTACAAAGTGAATCCAGGACAGCCAAGACTACACAGAGAAACCCTGTCTCAAAAAAACAAAAACAAACAAACAAAAAAAAAGTTATCCTTTAATCTTCATGGGACACACGCACACACACACCCCTGTAAAAAGAAACACACAATATAAAAAAAAAGGAAGGGGAAGAAAAATTAATCAATTACTGTATATCCTGGGTCTCCTGGTAGGAAAAGCATCCAGCAAACAGATAATTATATAAATAACTGATTAATAAAAACCAGCATGGTGAGTCCTGCCAGTTCTGTTTTTGTTGTTTGTTCAGCTTTTTAGACAGGGTCTTTTGTAGCCCAGGCTGGTCTGGAGCTCACGGTGAAGCCCAGGTTGGCTGTGAATTCACAGTAGTGCTCCAGTGTTGGCCACTTGAGTGCTGGGATTACAAAAATGAGTCTCCACACCCTCCTGGGTCTATATTGAAGGAAAAAACCATATTCTTTTTGAGTGATAGCTCCATGGCTGCTGAGATCCCAGACCGTTTCCCTTCTCAGATCTGAGAGCCAGTGATGACCCCTGGTTGGGAGAAAGGGAGGTCCTCTGCTAAAACTGTACCATTAAAGAAGGGGAGGGGAGAGTACAGGGAGCTTTCTAAACTGGACTTGTGTGGTGGTTTGAATAGGAATGGCTCCCACAGACTCATATGTTTGAATGCTTGGCCCATCGTGGGTGGCACTGTTAGGAGGTGTGGCCTTGTTGGAGAAGGCGTGGTCTTGTTGAAGGAAGTGTGGGGGCGGGCTTTGAGGTCTTCTATGCTCAAGCCACACCCAGTGCGGCACAAAGTCTATCTCCTTCTGCTGCCTTCAGATCAAGATGTAGAACTCTCAGCTCCTTCTCCAGCACCATGCCTGCCTGCATGCCGCCATGCTTCCCGCCATGCTTTCCACCATGACAGTCACGGACTACACTTCTGAAACTGTATGCCAGCCCCAAATTAAATGTTTTCCTTTGTATGAGCTGCTGTGGTCACGGTGTCTCTTCACAGCAATAAAACCCTAAGGCAACTTGTAAGGCTCGAATCAGCAGGTCTCCGATGGGCTTTCCTGTATTATCTGCTCAGCTGGTGTCCTCATGACCCCACCCAACAGGTGCTTAGGTCCAACTGCCCTTGAGGTCTGTACCATATGCTCAAGCCAGTCCGGAGGAAAGAACCAAAGGACGGACTTTCAGGACAGCCATGGAACAGGACAACTCTTAGGGATGTCCACCACAGGGGAGGGCAGACAGTAATCCCACAGTACCCAAAAACTGGGAGTGGACTGTGTGAAAGCTGCCTGCTCCTTCCTGATAGCACTCGGCAGCTGAGTGAGTGTACGCATTTGTCAAAGCTCATGGGACTGAACAGTAAAAACCTGGAAAAGATTCATTTTACTACGTACAAATCACACCCCGTTTTCCAAAAGGTAAAAGAATGAGGATAAGCAGGAGCGGCTGAAACGTCAGCCCCAGGTGCTGCAGCGGCTCGGGGTCCAGGAGAGGCTCCCCGAAGTGTGGTCACCGAAATGCTTCTGACTTGAGGATGGGGAAGTAGCCCAGTGGTGGAGCACCGGCTCACCGTGGGCGAAGCTTTAGGTTTGATATCTACCACCACCACCACCAAACAACCTAACAACAAATGCTAATAGATTTTTAAAAGCTTTATGCCTGGGGCTGAGAGAGGGCTGAGATGGCTCAGAACATTTGCTGCTCTGACAAAGGGCCTGAGTTTGGTTCCCACCACCATTGTGGTGGCTCATAACTGTCTCCAGCTTTAGGGGATCCAGTCCCTTCTTCTGGCCTCTTTGGGTACCACACATGTGGCACACACACACACACACACACACACACACACACAGCCACACACATACATTGAAAAGAAAAAAGTTCGGGCCCCAGAAAATCAAGCTCATGAAACCCTGAATGTAAATGGACTAAGAGAGAACAGAGTGAATCTTCGCAAGGAGTTGGGCTCCAGCGGGATCATGAAGAAAGGCAGAGGGGTGACTGGCATGGAGCCGGCGTGGTGGCTCTCCCTGTGAGCCCGAAGTACACCGGTGACACCAGCAAGTGGTGCCTGATGCAAACATCTCCCAGCCAGCACACACGCATGTGCTCTTCCACCGTGCCACGCCACTCTAGGCAGACAGAAGGTGAACATTCTACAGGCAAGGGAGCCGTGCAAGGAGTGTTCGGCGTTCTGCTGGCTCCAGCATGGCGAGAACCCTCTGCCCCATGGAGGAAAGCGTTCGCCTTATGAACCTAGAGCTTTCATGATTTTGCTGACTTTCAGCTTCCCTTGCAGCAGAGTTTCATGCACACCTGCCCAGGAAGGAATCCCAGCCCTTCCATCTCCTCGCTCATGTGCACAGGCTGAATCCCTGCGCATATGAGTCTCTGACATAATGTGAAAATATTGCCAAGTGAGATGAGTCTGATGGGTCCCGTTGCTGCATTCCTCTCCCACTGACATCTGCCAACTGGACATGCGGCACATGTCTGCAAGCCCGTCGCTCGGGCAGCTGAGGCAGGGGAACTAGGAGTTGGAGGTTAGCTCGGGCCACACAGCAAGATTTCCTCTCAAAATCATCACCACCATCATCAAAGTTAAGAGTTGCATGCAGCTGGGCGCCAGGAATGGTTCTCACAGAGATATTTACACGCCTGTGTTCACAGCAGCGCAATTCACAACAGCCAAGAAATGGAAGCAGTACAAATGCCCATCAATGGATAAGTGAAAAAGCCACCTTTAGAACAAGTATTGAAGGTGTTAATGTATTCATCCTTGAAAGGGAAGGGAATTCAGACACAAGCTACAACCAAGAGGACATTGCACTAAGTGAAATAAGCCGGTCAGAAAAGGTAGATCCCCAGTGAGTACACTGACAAGACTCATCAGAACTGTCCACTTCTTACCTGGAGAAGCTAAATTCACAGAAAGCAAACAACCAACAAAAACAGTGGGAGGAGGTTGGTAAGCATAGAGAGTTTTTTAACGTCCCATCTCACAAGGGGCACGAGTCTGCCGATGCCTATACATCGTCACTATCTACGATTACAAAATGACGTTTCAGTGCAAACGTCTTAAAAGTGAGCCTGGCTTTTCAGAAAGGGAGGATGGCTGTGCATTATGTTCTACTCGGAAGTCACCCAGCAAACACGTTCCTGTTGTGGCTTAGTGGCACTGTATGTGCTTGGCGTGCTCAAGGTCCCAGGTCCAATGTCTAGTCCAAAAAAAAAAAAAAGAAAGAAAGGGAAAAAGAGATAGGGGAGACATGTTTCAGCCAGAAAAAAACTGTTTTTGAGGTAGGCCCTCTTGTATTCCAGGTTGGACTACAATTCACTATGTAGCCAAGAATGGCCTTGACTTTCTGATCCTCTTGCCTCTACCTCCCAGGTGTCCGGGTCTTCACTGCTAAGACTGGTTCATGTGGTTCTGAGGCTTGAACCCAGGGCCTCAAACATGCTAGGCAAGGACTCTACAAACCAAGCTATATCCCAGCCCAACATGTTCCTATTGACATCTTATATATTTGTTTTTTAAAAATTATATATAATTATATGTATGTACACACATATATAGTATGTATGTACGGGAGAGAGAGGGAGAGAGAGAGAAGATGTGGGTAGGGTCGTGCATGTCACTGTGCACTTACAGATGTCAGAAGGCAACTTTTGGGAGTCAGCTCTCTCCCTCCACTGTGGGTCCTTTGGATTAAACGCTTGCAGGGCAAGTATTTTTACCCACTGAGCCATCCTGCTGCCTGTTTGTCTCTGAAAGGCACTTCGGAAGAAAGTAAAAGACCCGAGAACGTGGGTGTGGGCTTCTCAAAGGAAGAGCACCTATATGTTTCTTATATGAAGGGCAGCCGCAAAAGCTCTGCTAGCGCTTGACTTGAAATGGAGGAAGAACTAAGGGAAAGCAAATTATGTACAGAAACTAAGTCTCACCTGCTCTTGGGAGGACAAAGAGCCTGGGAAGGAGGAATGTTTGGCTCATGCCCAGAATGTCACTCTCATTAGACCACAAACCCCTATGAAAAGAAAGCCAGCTGGAAACCTGCCAGGTTCCTTCAGTGAACACAACTGAAAATCTGAGGTGACCTCCCAGCATGTCTTAATCACGAGCAAGTGCAGAGGAGTCTGTAAGCAAGCACAGCTGAGGGTCAGGCAGCGGGGTGCACCAGGATGACAGCATGCCATTCCTGCAGGTGATGAAGGCCTGCAGAGGTCTGAAGGAGCAAGAAGACCTCCTCATGCAGGCTACATAGGACACCCAGCCCATGTATCTGGATAACAGAGATATTATGCTTTAAAGGACAATTCTATTCTTAAGATTTATTTTATCGTGTGTGTGTGTGTGTGTGTGTGTGTGTGTGTGTGTGTGTGTGTGTGTGCAGAAGCCCATAGAGGCTAGAAGAGGGTGTCAGATGACCTGGAGCTAGAGGTACAAGTGGTTGTGAACCGTCAGACAAGGATGCTGGGAACTCAACTCCAGTCCTCTGCAAGAGCAGCAAGTGTTCTCAAGTTCTGAGCCGTCTCTCCAGCTGCAAATGGCAAGTCTTTACCGTGGGCTCCTGCTCAGTGATCCGGAGGTTACACTACCACCAACAACCAGCTGGCTTTGCTTAGAAAAGAAAGCCATTCCTTCAAGTAACCACCGGTGAGACTTGTTCTTTAACAGCTGTGCCACTGTTTGGAAAGGAAAGGATGCAGTTAGGTTTCTACAAAGGAGAGATAAAATTAGAGGTTGGCTATCAAAAAGATCGCTTGGGAGTGGGGGTAGAGAGATGGTTCAGCAGCTAAGAGCACTTTTAACTCTTGCTGAGGACCTGGGTTTGGTTTCCAGCACCCACACAGTGGTCCATAACCTCTGTAACTCCATTCCAGGGGACCCCATGCTCTCTGCTGACCTTCGTGGGTATCAAGCCCACATGCAGATTACATACACACATTCAGGCAAAACATTCACACAAAATAAAATGAATAAATCTAATTTAAAAGTTGGCTTTGGAAATCTAAGGAGTTTTCTTTGTTCCAGAGTGCAACAATGTGCCTTCTTTCCATGTGTGGGCCCCTTAGTCGCCAGAGTTATGGGTGGGCATAAGGGAAAATCCAAGTGAAGGATGATTTGTTATTGTAATGGTTATTTTTGTCAACTCATCCACAATCACTTGAGAAGAGAGTCTCAGACGATGGCCTGTGAGTAGGTTCGGAGGCTGCGATGACTTGACTATGTTAACAGATGTGGTAAGGCCCGGCCTAAAAATGGTAGCATCATTCCCTGGACATGGGGTCGTGGAGTGTGTAAGAGTGAAGAAAGTGAGCTGAGCACCAGAGGTGCGTGTGGATGCATTCATTTTCTTCCCTGCTCTTGACTACGGGTGGGACTAGTTGCTTCAAGTTCCTGCCTTGGCCTCCCCGGGAATGATGGTATGGACTGTAACGAGGAATGGAAGCCAAATAAGCTCTTTCTCCCCTAAAGCTGATCTTTCCCACAGTGACAGAAGAGACACCAGGACATCACACAAGGAACCACCACCACCAAGAAGGGAATCTTCACCCTTTGTGGGAAACACATGCTGAAGAGGTTAAAGGATGGAGGAGGTCAGTGCTGGGCTGCCGAGAGACACAGGGTCTTTGACACGTGCCCAGGCAGATTCTCTCTTATTGTAACTCATGTGTAACTTGTTGTACAGGTGAAAGGGGGAGTCTGAGCGGATATCCCAGAAAACAGCTGAAAAACAGAAATGTTGCAAGGTTTGGGGAAACTGTTTCCCCTGAGGACAACTCCATGGTTGGTATGACACCAGGAAGTGTGATACGGGACACTTATTTGACCAGACTGGTCAAGAACTTCCACTGTAGGATTTAGAACTTCGACATGGCTGAAAGAACCAGGACAGCTACTGCCAGCAAGAAAGATTGTTTCTGAGGGACAGGATGGGAAAGAAAACACATTTCCAATTTGGATGTGCATGCCTGTGTGTGTGTGTGTGTGTGTGTGTGTGTGTGTGTGTGTGTGTGTGTGTGTGTTGAGGAGTGGATCACTGTCTCTTGCGCCCTGCTTTATTGAGTCTGGATACCCGCCATCTAGAAAGGGTCTGTGAGGGTCTCAGAGGACACCTGAGGCCCAATCTGGCTTCCTCTCAAATTAAGAGAGAGAAAACAACCCGCAGGGCCACCCAAGAAGGCCCTGCTACAGCTTGTGGGCTTGACCCAAGAGGGCCCTGCCACAGTTTGGATGAAACTTCAGCACCACAGAGGGTCCGGACTTCCTAGTCTAGGCTGGGGTGTCATGGCAGAACCTGAGTGTAACTGAAGAACCCCCAGTCCCTAGCTTCTCCGCAGAGAGCATGGGTTAACAGCTCTGCGGGGCCAGCAGCAGTGGGGAGGGGTAAGCCATCTGGGGCATTGGCTTGTGGGGGATGGTGATTTCAGAAACAGTGTTTGGGGATCAGAGCACAGGAAGCAGGTCCCCAGGAAAGGAAGGGGAGATGGGGCACAGGGGAAAGGCAGCGAGGGTGGGGCAGCAGGTGGAGGACTGTGGTTCCAGGCTCAGCTCTCATCAGAGTGGCTGGATGATCTTGAACTCATTTTCATTCGTTTATCCAGGAAACCCTCATCTGGTGCTTTCTACAGGTTCTGCTCACCAATCTGAATGTCCCAAAATCTTTAAGTTTTTGAGCACCCATATGTATGCCTAGGTGGAAAATTCTACCCAACCTCATGTAATGAGCTGCAGTCAAAACACAGGCACATTAAATCAACTGCTTAAGATGACCTCCAACCTATGTAACCAAGGTGCATACAAAACAAAATGAATTTATTTATTTTTTAAATTACCATGTATTTAGTTACTATTAATGTGTGTGTATGTATGTATGATGTATGTATAAATGATATCTCTGTATGAATGTGAACATTAATGTTGAGGTCAGAGCCTGACTTCCCATAGTTGGCTGTCTCTTTCCACCATGGCTTCTGGGGATCAAACAATTCAGGTTCTCAGGCCTGAACAGCAAATACTTTTACCTGCTAAGCCATCTTATCCACTCGGAAATGAATTCTGTCCTTTCTGGTTTCTCGAGACAGAGTCTTATGCAACCAGGCTGGTGCTGACCGTGCTGTGTAGGTGAGCATGACTGAGCTCCTGGTCCTCCTGCCTCCACTTCTCACAGGCTGGGATGATGGGAGTGTGCAACCATGGCTATCCCAAAGATGACTTTATGTTGTGACTTGGGTTCTAACCACGAGAGATTGTGTGTGTGTGTGTGTGTGTGTGTGTGTGTGTGTGTGTGTGTGTGTTTGAGCGCATCTGTGTGTGTTTGTAAGTAAGTCTGAAAAGAAAGTAACTCTGAAATATTTCTGGTCCCCAAGATAGTCTGAGGTCCAGTGAATGTCCACAGTGCTGTCACTGGTGAATCCACAGTGAACAGAGGACAGGAACATAAGGGTGCTGGTATGTTCTCCTCTCCATCTCAGGCACTCATACCCTCACTTTCACGTGACTTGGTCTTCGTTCTGCATGGTTCTGTCTTCCCTGAAGGACATTAGCAAGCAGGACTGAGTCACACCTATTTTGCATCCTGAGTTAGTGGGATGATGGTGGCAGGCACCCAAAAATGATGAGGCCAGGCAAAGCTTCTGTAGGACACCCAAATACTCCTGGGTAGTCAACCTTCGCCACGATATATTCCTGGAAGTCACAGTAGGAAGTAAAATGACTTAGAAGAGTTTTGTTTTTCCTGCACCTCTTTGTCCCTGCAGATGGAAATCCGGGTCAGCAAGGCAGAGTGCTGACACAACTTTCCTTTGAATGGTGGAAAACAAAGAGTATATGACAGAGGAGGAAAACAGGAAAGTAAGGGCGTGTTTTATCTCTGTGACTAGGCAGAAGGCAAGGAAGCAAGGCAGGACAATGAGAAACACATTCCTTTCTTTTTGCTGTTATTGTTTTTGAGACTGTATCTCTCTATTACATAGCTCTGGCTGTCCTGGAACTTGCCAGGTAGAGTAGGCTGGCCTCAAGCTCAGAGTGAGAATATTGATATGCTGATTGTGTCCCTCGATACAAGGGTGTCACTGAAACTAGTGCCTGTGTCCCTCCACTACAGCATGCTCAGATAACCCAAGTATGTGCTGCAGGCCCCCGTCCAGGCAACATTAACTCTCTGTTACAGGTACCCCGAAGGTCACCTAGTCCACCCACCAGCAGCTTGGGTCCCTCAAGGATGCCATTCCACTCCTAACTTTTCAAACACCTGTGTTGTGGATGAAAACATGTTTTTGTTTTAGTCCTAGGTGTAAGATATGGGACTGATTCAGACTGTCCACGGCAGCAAAGGATTTGCCTCATGCGGACTCTGAGACGGGCTCTTTGCCAACTGCAGATAGTTTAAATCTGAGGACTCTGGAGAGGGAATAAATGGCAGGGCCCGGGGGCGGGGGGCAAGAAAGAAGAAGGCTGCTGGTGCTCCCGCCTGCTGCTCCTGGTTGCTGTTGATGCAGTTGGATGAGATATCCTGAAACAAAGATTGGACTTTCCACAAGGAACCTAAGAACCCAACCAGCAGGAAGTAGCTAAAGGAAAACCACGCCCCACCTCTTCCCACTAACCCTTTCTCTCTCCTGCCTGGTGTTGGAGTGTTGGAAGGGATTGGGATGGAGAAGGGAGGAAGAGAAAAGAAATATAAATAAAACAGAGTTAAAAAGTACTCCCCCCCACACACACCTTCACATACAGGAACCTGCAGTCGCCCACACAGGGCACTCTTAGGAGCTGTTTCGCTTTGGGGGTTTTGGTGCTCCTGGGAACTGAACCTAGAACCTCATGTACACTACAAAAGCATCCTGTCTCTGAGCTGCATCCCCGCCCTTTTCCACTTTTTGTATCACTAAGTTGTCCAGGGTGGCCTTAGCCTAGGAGATATTTGTTGGCCTACGTCTGTGACCTTGGAGCCTCCGCTCCTTGGTCCAGTCTAGATTCTACCTCTTGATCAAATTCATCTGCTTTCTCTATTGTCCCAGAGGAGATCTGAGGTCACTGAGGCCAGGACATGTACGACATCTATCAAGTATTGTCTCTGAAGCTCCACCTGAGGGGCTGCTCCCTGGGCAGACACCACCTCAGCTGGCCAGGAGGAACACAGCCTGTCCCCTGGGAGCAGACGGTGAAGCCCCTTTCTAACTCCTGCCGGAACGAAACAGCTCCTCGGGTGCTGGCCAGGGCAAGGGTTTTAGAGGGAAGTGTTTTTTCCTTATTTTAGGTTTTATGACTTTAAGTTATTAAACTTCTAAGATTCAATTTCTTCATCTACAAACAAAATAAAATAAAACTGAGAAAAACACACACACACACACACACACACACACCACAACAATCCCCACCTCACAGATGAAATGGAACAAGAGACTTAAGGGGACCAGCACGGTGGTCCTTTCCAGGGAGGGGCTTCCCATCTCACCTTGTACAATCAAGATCCCTAATTTGTTCTTTTCCTTTTATCTATTTATCTGTTTTGGGTTTGGGTTGTTGTTGTTTTGAGACGAGGCCACACTGTGTAGCCCAAGCTGACCTCCAATTTACTAAGTAGCTCAGACTGGCCTCAAACTAGAGGTGAACCTCTCACCTCTGCCCCAGCCTATTCATTTTAAAATTCATTTAAGAGATAGTGTGATATTAATTTTAAGGTGTAATTTGAGAGTTGGAGAGATAGCTTGGTGGGTAAAATGCTTGTCCTGAAAGCATGAGGATTTGTGTTTGGGTCCCTAGAACTCATCTGAATGCCAGGTAAGTGTGGTAGGCCATCTGGAACAGCAACCGAATCCCCAGGGAAGCCACACTACCCAGACTGGTGAGCTCTGAAGCCAACTGAGAGACCCTGCCTCCATATATAGGGGAGAGTGATTGAGGAAGACATCCAGTGTCGACCCCTGGCCTCTGTGCCCGAGCGTGCACAGACATGCAAGTGTATGTGTCTACACACAGATATAATGCCCCTCCATAATTTAGGAAAAACATCCTCACTATCTATAGTCATCTGAAAATAGAAACTTGATTAGGGCTCATTTTATTTTACTCTTCAAAGAGTTGCCTGCACATCACCGTTTCCCAAGTGTCCTTGTCTGCAAATCGGCAGGAGCACTCTCAGTCCTTTCACAGACGCGTAGGTCCCAGGGGCTGCAAGCTCGGCTCTCGGGCAATCACGGGCCAATGACTCATCTAAGCTGCCGGGAGGTTCTATGCGGACGAACGCACAGTGTGACTTCCCCAGCAGCAAATGGTTCATCCACACCCCATTTTCCTTTCACTCCCAAGAGGTTTCCTAAAGCCAGCTGGCTTCCAGAATCCACAGTTCCGAGCTCCTCATTAACAAGTGTGTGACTAATGGAGGACGGCTCTGGAGAGCTGAGATGCTTCTCCACAAGGCTCCCTTTTCCGGAGTGCCATGGCAAAGGGCAGGTGGCCTTGTCACTGAAGGCCAGACTCCTGGTCCTAGGACTGTAGTGGGACAGGGCTCTCTCAGCCCTGGCCTTTATCAAAATAAAAGCCCAGAAAGTTTCCTCCAAATTGAAGCCATGGTCAAGGAAGTAGTCAGTGTTGCTACGGTTTTGTTTGGTTTTAACCCACTTCCTTCAATCCACCCCTTGTAAAAACTTTAGGGTTTTACAATTTTTAAAAATTTAAATTTAACTTAATTAGTAGTGTGTGCATATGCACGCGCTATGACTAGCACGTGGAGGTCAGAGGAAAGCTTTCAGAGTCCGTTCTCTGCTTCACTGTGATTTTGGGGCTTTGAGCTCAGGTCGTCAAGCTCATGCTGAACCATTTTACCAGCCTGCCTTCAGTTTTTCTAAGAATCCACAAACTTAAACTGGGCGGTGTGGCCAATGATAGAACACTTGCCTAGCCTGGCATATGCAAACCCCTGGATTCTCTCTCCAGAAGTGAAAGACCAATAATCAATTATTTAATTAGTTAATTAATTAATGAGACTCCACAAACTCAATCATTAAAAAAAAACAAAACAAAAAACAAAACAAAAAAAACCTATATGGTGACTTGCACTTATCTTCTTTGCACTTGGAAGGATGAGGCAGAATCATGAATTTGAGCCTGGCCTGGGCTCTACAGTGGCCTAGGCTGTCCAGAGCTGCAGTGTGGGGTTCTTTCTAAACAAGAAAGAAAGAAAAGACTGCAGTTGGAAGCAGAGGTGTCACACCCTCCCTGGGAGCCAAACTGCTACTGTTTCTCAATCCTTAACAGTGTTACTATCCTCTGAGCGGTAACTGTCCTAATGGAAACTTCTCCAAATGAAACGAAGGTGAAGGTATAAAAGCGTTCCAAGGCATTTTATGTCAAAAACTGAACATGACATAAATGTCAATAATAAAGAAGAGTGAGCGCTTTAACACAAAAAATTCACCACGCTCTTATATAAAACTCTTATGGACAATGGAGATATTAATATCTTAAGTGACGTCAGCAGTAACATCAAACACATGAAGCTCTTGAATTCAGTCCTAAGGTCTCCTCTAAGCTGGTTACCCAGAGAGATAACAGAAGTAGGAGGGACTTCTGTTTTCTTCTTTCTCCTTCCGGTTGACCTCCCATCCTACTGCCCACAGCGACCTTTATGCATCTTTTGTGTGATACAGCGCTGAATGGAACAGTCCCAGGCCACGCAGGGTTCAAGTCTAGTGGACCTGGCAAAGAAAGAGCCCCCACAAGGAGCTCTGCGCTGGCTGAGTCGGGGCTTCTAACTGAGCAGCTTCCCCAGGCAGGGAGCAGATGGGGGTGGGGCAGGAATGCCAGGCTGGGGAAGTACCATGTGCACACCACAAAAACATGACAGTATGATGGCTTTGAGCCACACATGGCTCAGTGCACTTGAGTCAGGCAGAAGCTAGGGTGAACGGGCCTCTCACTACCAGAGCGCATGCTGTCAGTGTCTATCCAAAGGGCAGGGGAGCAGGAAGACTAAAGAGCAGGCTAGCGGCTAACATAAAACACTATTTCCCAGCACAGTGATTGGCACAGGTAGGTAAGCTGTAAATGTGAATGGGATGAGTGAAATATCTGGGGTGAGGGAGAGGTCAGAGAAACAGCTATAGCTAAGACTGGAGGGGGCCAGTGAGGTGGGTCTCACAGTGAGGAAAAGAGGGAAGGTCCCATCACACATGCTCTGTGTTCTCCTAGGACTTGTAAACACTCCAGTGAAAAAAGGAATAGTTCCTGTAAAGCCGTTAGCAGCCCAGCCCTGATTAAAGGGCCAGGAACATGATGGCATCGCAGTTCCCCTCAGCACTTGCTGCATGAAAGATGAGTCCACTCTGCCTAGGAGCCAAGAACACACCCTGCAGCCACAGATGACAGGATTTTCGAGTCTCTCATGGGACCACAGGCCCTCCCAGCGGAGGACTCTAATGATCACCTAACAGGCCACCCCACCCCACCCCCGACACGCACAAAGAACAGAGCTTCTACACCAACAAATCAGGATTTCCCACACACCCAGGCGGGCACTCCATCCTTCCTGCGAGCAGCTGCTTCACTCTTGGGCGGCTCTGTGAAGGAGTTCATTGCGAAGGACAAAGGGTCGTGTGTGTGTGTGTGTGTGTGTGTGTGTGTGTGTGTGTGTGTGTGTGTCTAACACCCATTCGGAGGCCAGAACTCTTCAGCACACTCTCCTGATCAAAACCTTTAGCACTTAGGAATCAGGCTGCTAGGAATACTTGACCAGGGTCTAGTATTTCTTAGGGCATTTGCTGTCCTTTTACCCGGGTAAATGTACAATTGCTACAACAGGTGATAATCATTTTTATGTCCATTCAAAACCTATCTGGCTGTTACTTAGAGTAGCTCAGCTACGTCCCCTCCCTTTCCTGCTTACGGCTTTTAAATTGCTCCATTCAGCGTGTCACACATTTCCTGGACTCTGGGCTTGACTCTGCAGGATCGAGTGAACAGGCACATAGCTAGGGTCCTTACACTCCTCCCTGTGCTGTAACTATGTTATCTCCTAAGTCCCTCTACAGCCCAGATGAAGCCCCACCTCTTCCATGATACCAGCCCACCGCTCCAGCTTAAGAACAAAGCCTGCTTTCCCCAAACATAAACACAAACACCTCTGAGTAAAGACAATGGGGTTGCCCACGCTTTTCCCTTACCCTGAGGGAATGGAGGGATGTGGCGGTTAAGAATACTCCTGAGCACCCTCGTGGAAGGCTTGCACTCGCTTGTAAGCCCAGCTCCGGGGGATAAGACGCCTCTGGCCTCTGTGACACTCGCGCACACGTGCACATGTACACATATACATAAATGAAAAGAAAACAGCTTTAAAACATTTACGTTAATCTTATGCACACGGGTATTTGCGTGCATTTATGTCTACGCACCATGTGCATGCCGGTGCCCACAAAGGCGGGTGTCACACCCCTGAAACTGAAGTGACAGATGTAAGTTACCAGACGGATGGTGGGAACCGAACCCTGGTCCCCTGCACAGCACAGCATGTGCTCTTAACCACTGGGCCATCTCTCTAGCACCTCAAATAATTTTTAATAAATGTATGATAATAAAAAAAAATCTAGCCGAGCCTGGTGGTACTCACCCCTAACCCCAGCACTTGGAGGACAGGGGTAGAAGAAACAGGAGTTGAAAGCCAGCCTGGGCTATATGAGACCCTGTCTCAGAAAAACCAGGTTTATCCAAATCTTTGCCCAGACGTCACTAATCTATTAAAAATGTGAGCTAAAGAAGGTTTATGTGGGACAATTACTTTAACCTCATCAAATGAAAAAAAAAAAAAAGATATATTTCCCTCCATTGCAGTATAACTAGATCAGAGGACAGGAACTCCACAAGGAGGGCAACAGAAAAAGAAAATTTGAACACAGGGGTCTTCCCAGAGACTCATACTCCAACCGAGTACCATGCATGGAGATAACCTAGAACCCCTGCACAGGTGTAGCCCATGGCAGTTCAGTGTCCAAGTGGGTTACATAGTACTGGGAAGAGGGACTGCCTCTGACATAAACTGATTGGCCTGTTCTTTGATCACCTCCCCCTGAGGGGGGAGCAGCCTTACCAGGCTACAGAAGATGACAATACAGCCACTCCTGATGAGATTTGATAGACTAAGATCAGAAGGAAGGAGAGGAGGACCTCCCTATCAGTGGACTTGGGGAGGGGCAACGTGAAGAAGGGGGAGCGAAGGTGGGATTAGGAGGGGAGGAAGGTGGGGTTTATGGGGGGATACAAAGTGAATAAGGTGTAACTAATAAAATTTAAAAAAATTAGTGGCTGGGGCAGTTTTCTTCACGAATCTCAAAGAACACTAAGGCAAAAACCATTTCTTCACTCTCACACACTCACTGGAGGCTAGGACAGAAAGACAACCGCTGCTGTTGAGTGGGGACTGCTCTCTCCTCGAGAGGAAGAAATGTGATGACACGTATAGAAGCTCTCAAGAGTATCGTGTGTTTATCCGCCTGAGAAGTCTGCTCTAAGAGAAGCCCAAAGAACAAATGTGCGGCAGTTGCCACAGCAACTTAAATGTCTGCCACACTGGTGACGGAATCTCGTATTTCCCACGTGTTTTTATGGTCAGGCTTTGCTCAGGGGTGTAGCGTGTGCCTAATGAAATTGTGCTCAACTTCCCAGAATGACCACAGATATACAAGAGTGACACTTATAAAGCATGTGAAATTAACATAAGGGGGGAGTGGAACATGGCATCATTAATAGACGATTACGACTGCGTGATTTTACAGACTAACTTCACAACGAGAAAACACTATGGATTTTTCTGTAATAGTACTGGAGTGTGCTGTAGAAACAGTGGTAACAATTCCAATTACTGAATTCATTTTTCAAATGTTAGTAATCTTTTAAACTACCATCCAAGTAATGGCTTTCATTGTGGCATGTTAGTATATAAATACATATATATATGTACATATATATATGTAAATATTTGTAATTATATATAATTGCATCTTGTTCTTATTTGGCTTCCCATCTTTCCCTTTCCTCCTCCTAAATAGTGCCTACTTTTTTCATTTCACATGTATTCCATTGTCATACTTTCCCTCTCTCCACCTTTTAGACCTCTGGCTCTCCTTTCATAGTCTTGTTTCTACTTTCATGTCACACACAGACACTTTAATCTAGATTTCATATATAAGAGAAAATATGTAAAATTTGTCTTTCTGAGTCTGGATTATTTCATTAAACACAAGGTCTTCAGATCCACTCATTTTTCTTTAAACACCCTACTTTTATTTTTCTAACTGCTTAATAGAATTCCATCATGTATATGCTCCATGTTTTCTTTGCTCTGCTATCTGTTGATGAACATCTAGGCTGGTTCTATAACTCAGCTCTAAAATGAACTCAGTTTTAAAAATACATATCTTGAGGCTAGAAAGACAACTCTGTGGCTAATAGTACTTGCTGTTCCTACAGAGGACAAGAGTTCAGTTCCCAGCACCCATGTCAGGAGCTCACAAGAATTTAAAACTCCAGTTCCCAGGGATCCAACGCCCCCTTCTGGCCTCTGAAAGTACCTGCACACATGTGACATTCAACTTCATGCACACATACATATCTCACAACATAAATACCAATAAAAATATGTATTTAAACATTTTAGATTTATTTATCTCATGTATATGAATGGTTTTGTAAATTTTGTAAATGGTTTTGTAAAATTTTTATGTGCATAGGTGTCCGGTTTGCATGTATGTATGCGCACAGTGTGCGAACCTAGTGCCCACAGATGCTAGAAGAGGGTATCAGATCCTTTGGGACTTGAGTTACAGACCATCGTGAGCCACCATGTGCATGGTGGGAACTGAGCCCAGGTCCTCCGGAAGAGCAGCCAGTGCTCTTAACCACTGAGCCATCTCTCCAGCCTCTGTGTGTGTGTGTTTGCCTACATGTATATATGTGCATTATGTGTGTGCTTGGTGGCCATAATGCTCAGAAGCAGCTCTCAGATCCCCCTGGAACTGGACTTGTGAATGGTTGTGAGCCACCAGGAAGGCACTGGGAGCCAAACTCATGTCCCTCCTTTTTTCATTTCACATGTATTCCATTACCATTTTTTGCAAGAGCAACAAGTGCACTTAACTGCTGAGCCCTCTCTCCAGGCCCCAAAATACATATCTAAAGCTGAGCATCCATCGTGGCACATGTCTGACTTAGGAGGCAGAGGCAGTAGGATCATGAGTCAAGACCAGCCTGGGATACACGGTGAAACTCTGACTTATGAAATCGGTGGCTAAGGGTGTAGCTCGGTGCTAAACAAAACTTGCTTTTGCCTGCAAGGCCTTGGGTTCAGTTCCTACCATAGCAAGTCTCTCTCTCTCTCTCTCTGTGTGTGTGTGTGTGTCTGTGTGTGTGTACATATGTGTGCCATGTCAGGAATTTTTTGTCATACAGTTCAGAGAAGGCCACCTGTTCTTAAGACACAACTGCAGGTCACTTCACAAGAGCAAAAGGAAGACACATGCAAAAAACACACAAAGAAATGGGAAGCCCTTGCACAGCTAAGACTCTTAGATGCAAGATCCAAAAGCACCAACACAGGTGTTGGGCGCCTTGCTCTCTATCTGATGGCATTACACAGAAAGGGGCAAACAGGCTGAATGCTGGAAAGGTACTGTGGGATATAACAAAACACAGATCGTGTCTCACTACGCAGCTCTGGTTGACTGGACCTTGCCATGAAGACCAGGCTGACCTTGAACTCACAGAGATCCTCCTTAGTGCTGGGATTCAAGTTGTATGCCATCATGCTCAGCTGGATTTTTTGTTGTTGTTTTTTGTTTTGAGACAGAGTCTCATAAAGCCCAGGTCGGCCTCAGACTCACTATACAGCCAAGGCTCTCCTGGAATTCCTAATCCTCTTGTCTCCACCTCCCAAGTGCTGGAATTATGGTGGTGTCATCATTCCTGCCATCAGATCATGTACTAGGAGGCTGATGATAGAGGAACAATGTTTCCTGGTGGCTTCAGAACCAGCTCGGGGCTGCCTTCCAGAGCCTGAAAGGCAGGAAGTGTGGAGAAGGGGTGTGGAAACCAGCAAGCAGCTGAGGAGCCACTACTCCCTGAAGGCCCAGTGCCAGACACCCGGCCTCTGCTTTCATTTTTCTCTATCTAGCACATGGGAAGATCTTCACTGCCTAAGAAATAATGTGGGCATGTGGGGAGGAGGCTGGGTGGCACACAGGCCAACGGCAGCCTGAGCGTGTGAGCATCGAGAACCAGGAGCAGAAGAGTCCTGGAGGAGCCAGGCAGCATGCCGCTCAGCTAGAGGCTCTTTGAAGGCCTCTCTTCCTGTTCTCTTTGCATCCTCCACATTGCCATGAACGTGTTTGACACAGTTGCTCTCTCAGCATCCATCTTTGTAGCTAACTAGTAATTTGAAACCCATCTGTACTCCGCTGTCTTTGGCGTAGTTAAAAGTTCCTCCTTTTGTGGTAGTCTCCCTTGCTCCTCATCTCACTGAGCCCTATCCTAACAGATCCCACAGCTGCTAACCACAACAAAACATAATCGCCAACAATGGAGTCAAGGACACAAGCTCATTCTCAGCATGGATTTTCCACCATCCCCACTGGAAAACACAGGGGAGAACCCTGCGAACCTTTATAGAAGTTGCAGTCCAGGGCTAAGCTCCCTCCCCCGCCCAGGTTTCCACTGGCCCCACACTGGCACCCCTAATCTCTTTGAGACCTGTAGTCCATTCCACATGGTCCATGCACTTTGGTTTCTCTTACTCTTTTGTGTCTCTCCTGACACACAGGGTTCCTCTCCACCAACTACCGGGGTTACGGCCAAGCTTGTTGATACTGAAACATGACATTGTCAGCCACAAAGCTAATCCTCAAGAGCCACACAATTAAGATTTTCCTTTTTAGATCTCAAAAAAAAAGGTGTCCACAGTGTTTAAATAACTTTGCAGTTTTGAGTTGAGCTGCATTCATATCTATCCCTAGGTTCATGACATCCATGGCCATGAGTTGGACACATCTGCCAGAGACCTCAAGACTAAATAGGAGAGAGCTCCATGGGCAGAAGAGATGACTCAACAGTTAAGAGCACTTGCTGTACAATCATGAGGCCCAGAATCCAGATCTTGGCACCCATGAAATAAGCTAGGTGTCTAGAAAATACATGTCACTCCATTTCCAAAGAATCTGATGCCCTTTTTTGGATTCTGCACATATACTCACATATATATATATATATATATAACACATATGATAAACAAATGATAAAAAACTTCTTCAACAAACAAAAACTCAAAAGCACATGCTCTTCACGGGAAGCTCCATCCACAAGGCAAGCTCAGCCTCTACACTTGCCTCTCACCCCCTCTCCGTTCTGACACAGGATCCCACGCATCCAAGGCTGGGCTTGAACTTGTTATATAACAATGGCCATGAACTCCTGCCTCCACACTGTAAGAACTGGGATCACATGCATGTAGCACCACTCCTGGTTCATGTGGTGCTTGAATTCAAAGCTAGGGCTTCATTCATGCTCGGCAACACTGTTCCGACTGAGCCACTCCTGCCTCACCTCTTGCTCTTTACAGCTCATTCTTACTAACTAAGTACTGCCAGATCCAACTAAGGGGCCAGATCCAACTGCTATGGCCTGATACTACACATTGGCAGCTTAAACATCGGAAATTCACTTCCCCACAGTTCTGGACACTGGGAGTATCAGATCGTTGGTAGAGCCTATTCCTTTGCAGACACTAATCCCATCATAAAGACATAATCCCACCCTCATGATTATATTTATGCTATATATCCCCCAAGGACCCAATCCCAAATCCCATCACATTGGATCAAAGCTTCTGAACATGAATTTTGGCAGAAGAAAATTCAGTTCATGGCAATTGGTTACTTCTGAACTATTTTTCTGTGTCCAGGAGAGGTAAAGTACAGTGGACTCAGCTGGAATCAGGTGTCCATCTACTTCAATGACTCACAGCTAAGTGGAGAGGGCAGGACATGAAAAACAAACATGGCTTCCAGGAGCCCAGCCTGATTGGCAGGCTTGCCTGTACTGTGTCACATTAATCAAAAGCTATAGGAAATCAACATAAACACTCACTTGCTCCATGTCAATATTTCCTGAAAAAACTACACACTCATTGAATAAAAGGGTCATGTCTGTCTTCTTTTACATGGGTGTCATTGGTTCATCACAGAACTGGCATACAAGAGATGTTCAATGATTCTTCAATTTCCGCTTAAACAAAGCTGGGGTTGCTAGAAGGATAAAGTTTTGCATGGCAGTGATATACACAGACTACACAATCTATAGTGTGCTAATTAGTTTAAACTGTCAACAACACAACCTATAATCAGCTGGGAAGACATTCAATTATCTAGATCAAGTCGGCCCATGGGCATGTCTGTAGGGGGATGTCTTGATATTAACTGATGGAGGAAGGCCAAGTCTACCATGGGCAGCACCATTCCCTAGGCTGGGCTCTGGATTGTGTAAAGAAAGCCAGCAAGAGAGCAAGCCAGCTAGGTGCCATGAGTTCACGCTCTGCTTTGACTGTGGATGTGATGTTTTAAGTTCCTGCTTTGACTTCCCCAAAAAATCATGGACTAGAACCTAGAAGTAGAAGCCAAATAAACCCTTTCTTCCTCTTAGCTTTTGGCCAGGGCATCTTATCTGAATAATAGAAATGAGAGTAGGATATATCTCAAAGATCAAGATTTAACTTTGAGTCAACAGTTTTTCTTTCTAATCTTTCTCAAGCCAGGAAAATTAACCCCCATCATTGCTTAGAAACTTGTTTCTTATCTATACCTATTATCTGTTCAATAATAATGCACAAAACATATAGCAGAATACTCCACTGTCTGCCTTTGATGAACTGAGATGCGGCCTAAGAGGTAACACATAACACTGGCCAAGTTAATTAAAAAAAAAAAAAACTGATGGGTTAAATATGAAAACACATCAAATGCCTCAGGGCAGCTATGTATGTTAGTGCTGTGTGCTCCGAGGTTCAAAGCATCAGAATACAAAGGTCCAGGGTAGAAAAATCAGTATTTGAGATAGACAGGGCAGAATTGGGGAAGGAGACAGAGAGGTGGCATTCCAGGGGACATAGCAATGACCCAGTTATACCACAGAAAGTTTAGGAGAGATGCTGTGATGGTCCATATCGGTTGTCAGCTTGACAGGATCTAGAATCACCTAGGAGACAAGGCACTGAGTATGTGTGTGGGGTGTCAAGATAGTCTACTTGTGGTGGGAAGATTCCTGAAGTGTGGGGGCACAATTCCAGAGGCTGGTGTCTTAGAAAGGATAGAGAGGAGAAACACAGCCAAGTGCAAGTATTCATCTCTCTGGTTTTGACTGTGGGCAGTGTGATCCGCTTCCTCAGACTCCTGCCACCATGTCTTCCCTGTCACGATGGGGTGTGCTCGCAAGCTGTGAACCAAAATAACCCTTCCATTCTTACTGCTTCTGCCGGGTAGTTTTGCCACAGCAAATGAGAAAAGTAACTAACACAGACGCTCACGAGAAGAGTGAAAAAACTAGGTCATCTGAAATTGTATTCTGGAGGATTCTGAACACCACGCAAAACTTCTAGGTCAGATGACCATTCCTGGAGCCCTCGACGGCTCCGAGAAGACACATTCTGATGAGTTGCCCTTTGTCCCTTTTATAACAGGTCCCTGGAGGAGTCAACAGGTGCTTCAAACTCATGGACGGCATATTGATTCCGTAGAACTGCCAAGCTTGATAGCTTGAAACAATTTATTTTTGAGGCTCTGAAGTCTTCAGATCTCAAGTCAGTACAGCAGTAAGGCCACGCCCCCTTGCCTCTTCCCCTGTTTGTCATTACTGTGCTTAGGGGGATCACAGCACTCAGTCTCAGCTGCCCCATGCTGCTTCCCTGCACATTTCAAATCTGTCCAAATGTCTCTCTTCTCATAAGGACAGCAGGCCTTGGATTATGACCAGACTAAATCCAGTAAGAACTCACTCCAACTTGACATACATTTGTAAGAACCCTATTCCAAATAAGGTCACATTCTGAAGCTCTGGAGAGACACGGAGAGAGGGAGAGACAGCCAACTTGACATCGATATGCTGTCTGGCCTCACTCCTGACAATGCTCTCACTGGCTGGGCCCGGCCTAAAAGCAGAGTGTGGGTCCTTCTCTCAAAGTTTGCCTTTGCCAGTGATTTCCCTCAAACAACACCACACCAGCTCTCTACCCGAGGCAGACAACTGTAACCGGTTCATTCTCCCTGCTCTCCTGAACTCCAAGCAGCCCAGAGCGAACATGCCTCTCCCCCTACAAAAGGGAATCCCAGAGGCAGTTGGAAGATGGAGTTCCACGAGCCTGGACCAGCTTGTGCATCCCACAGTGTTTCTGCACGTAATACTGCAGACGGGGAGAGGACTTCTAGTTTATCAACTCGCTGCGTTATGAATGAGCACTTCATGGAGCTGTAGGAAGATCCAGGCAAGGAGCGTACGAAGATTGTGAGATTATGAAGACACATGATGAATTCCTGTCTGGGACATTTATGAGCTGGGCTCATTCCTCAACCTTTGTAAACCTCCTCTAGAGCATGTAAACACTGGCTTTCCCATGCGGCTTAAGTGAGACAATACAAGCAAACTGACAGAGCAACTGACGTGTTGATGGTAGTCTTCACTGTCATTTAGTAACTAGGCCTAAGTCCGCCTCTCAGCTGGGAAACAAACCACAGGTCTGTGTCCCTCCTTACCTAGCTCTAACTACCCACGACTACTCAGAGTGAAGGCATCCATGTAGGCAGGAACCCCGGTGAGCACTTAAACTACCCCAGGACCCTTGCTTTCCTGGTAGTGTGCAGCTAATTATATGGAATGTTCTGGAAAATGGAGTCAATTTAACAGGAAAGGGTCTCTCATTGTCCTGGACCTCCACCAAGCGGTACTCCACCGCGAAGTGCGTTGGCCAGCAAGCTCTAGCTTGTCTCACCACTGCCGAGATTACAGGCAACAGACACACTGCCACACCTAGTTTTGTGTTAAGAGTTCTTTTCTTTTTAATTATGTGCATGTGTATGGGTATGTACACATAGAATTGGTGCCCAAGAAGGCCAGGTGGGTCAGATCCCCTGGAGCTGGAGTTATAGGTGGTGACAAATAGCCAGATGTAGGTGCTGAGAACGGAACTCCTGCCCTCTGCGGGCTCAGCCCACATCCTGACCCCTTAACTGCTGAGCCATCTCTCCAGCCTCGTGCCCAGCTTTTTATGTGGACTGTGGGGGTGGGACTAAGGTCATCACACTTGCTGGGCAAGCGCTTACTGACTGAGCCATCTCCCAGCCTTAGAGGTGACAGTCCTTCCTCCTTTCCATGAGTGCTGATTGGCTCTACCTCTCTCCTCCCTTAGTTTCCCAGGAGTTTAGGTCTTATGGAGTAAGAATATGCTCCCTCATTTCCGTGAACAGAAACCTGGGGCCCAGACAAGACAAGCCATTCACTGAAGAGACCAAACTGCTGAGCGTCAGAGCCACAGCTGAATCAGACTATGACTATTTTTCTCTACAACATGCTGAAACCAGTTTGAGCCATTGTGACCTCATTGGTAAAACACTGTTGTTTTTTGTCCACTGACCCCTCCACCTGCCCCCAGTTGTTCTTGGAATACAGATTCAAGGTCCAGGCTGGTGACGGAAAAGCAAGGTACCAGGAGGGACACTTGTTACCATGTGCAGTCACTGCCCTTGGGGAGCCTGTGCCCCAGGGGCAGCCATCCGCAGCTCAGCCAGTGCTGCCCGGCTGGAATCATTCAGAGCTTGGCTGGTTTTTGAGACAGGGCCTCGAGTATTTCAGGCTGGCCTCAGTTTACTGCAGAGCAGAGGATGACCTTGAACTTCTGATCCTCCCTCTTCCGCCTCCCAAGTGCTGGACTGCAGGAGTGCATCACCATGTCCAGTTTATGAGACACAAAGGATCAGAAGGAGGGCTTTGCACTCAACAATCCGAGCTACATCCCCAGCCCAGAGCTGCTCAATGTTTGAATCTGGATTTCTGGAGTCCCACCTCTCTGTCCTACGCATCGGGAACTGACTCCAGCCTGAAACCCTTCAAGCCACGAAGCATCTACAAACTGTTCTTCTCTCCAATCAGCATATCCGTGACCCTGGACCCCCACAACATACAAGAGATCAGTTTAGTAACTGCTAAGTCACACATCAATAAAAAAAAAAAAAAAAAAAAAAACAACCCACAGCAATTGGTTCTGACCCTACCCAGGAAACTTGCAAGATTTCCTCCCGGGCTTCAAGCTCCAACCCCTAAGCGACTGTCCCCAGCCTGGTGGCAAGCATGCAGCAACCACGGCTGACCTCACGCTCCTGCCAGTGCGGTGTCAGCAGCAGCTGCCTAAGCATCCATGTCAGCGGGGGAAGCTGCCCAGGCCCTACACGGAAAGCGCCTCTCCCCCAGAGCCTCATTAAGGTGGATGAGCTGGCCTCCAGGGAAATGCTGAGCTGCCATGCCTCCAGGATACTGCTGGAGATGGGCTGGTCCAGTATGACCTCAGACTTTGGATTCCAGGCTCTCTGAGGTGGGGCTGGCCCAGGTAGGCTGAGCAGGCTGGCTAGAGCTGAGCCATTCAAGATAGAAAAGGCAGCAACAGGGAGATGGCCAAGGCATCACAGAAGTCCCTAAGTTTGTTCTCCTGGCCCGTGTGGGGTAAAGCCACAGTAACCATTGCCTGCTAAGCCTGACTTCCTTGCTTGCTTCTATTTCTCAGGGTGAGCGTGAGGAGTCAGCTCCTAAGGGTCCTCCCTTGGGCTCTTGTCTTCAACAGCTCCTCACCACAAACACTGAAGACCCCCTAGGTTCCCTGAGATGATAGAGAGAGTCTGTTTAGCTATGAGCAACTGTTACTTCCAGAGATTTGATGGTAGAACAAGTAATCAGTCAGAGGCTTTGCCCGGCATGAGGTGCAGCCCACAGGGTAGCACAGTTCTGTGCCAGGGTGTCGAAGCTCACCACGAACCTGAATCTACACTTGGTTTACTTAGCCCTGGGCCACATCGTGACACTGACCCCATCGGGCCTTGGCTGCACGCGACTGGAAGGATGGCCCGGGAAAGGCTATGGAACTGGGTTGTAAGTACATCACTTGGGAAGGAGACAGAAATGCTTACCTTGTATGAAATTAAAGGGCTCACGTGAGAAAGGCCATGACACCAGTGACTCCAGATGCTTTCCCCAGTCACGTGTACGCAGTGGTGGCTTAGGAAAGCCCGGCTGTGTGCAGTGGCTGCATGTGGGAAAAGCATGTGGTGCAGCTCTGTCACACTTCAGGGACTCAGTTAAGTTGTGCCATGAGCGCCACAGCACGCACGTGAAGGTCTGAGGACAACTTGTGGGAGTCAGTTCTCTCCTTCAGTCCCAGGGATCAAACTCAGTCCATCAAGCTTGACAGCAAGTGCCTTTACTCGATGAGCCAACCTGCCAGCCTAGGGAAGTGTCCTGTAGTGTCACAGGTACTGACGGATTCCTTTGGGGGCGTTTGCAGTTTCTATAGCCCACCATCCAGATTCTACCTTGGAAAAGGGACCCAAAATATCCTCTCCGTCTCTGCCCTGTCCCTTCAACTCCCGAAGCCCCTGTGCTCAGAGAAGCTGACCGTATCCTCAGATGTTTGATGGCCCCTGGCTGTTTTAAGTCACTTGGCAAATCCCGTTTTTCTGCCATAGGAATGGTAGAAAGGCAGCTGGTGATCAAACTAGAAGACGCTTTGGGAGGGCCAGACTTATGTAGAAGAGCATCTTGTCTTCCATAGGGAGACTCCCAGATCCTTCCTAGACACAGATGAACCAAAGCCCATTGGCTACCGGAGTCACGTCATGTTGATAGAGGAGCCACCAAGGGCTGAAGCAGAGAACCTGCTGGCTTGGTGCCAGGGCTGAGCTGCTGGATCAAGGCCCCCCCCCGAAGCCACTGTGTTCTGAGCTAGCACGCCACACTTAATACAAGTGTTATCTTCAAACCTCAAACAGAAAGCATAAAAAAAAAAGACCATGGATTCCAGCAGCAGCAGATGCCCCGACTTGGTCTAGCATGGACAACAACTTCGGCAAATCTTTCAGCAACTACTTAGGTTTGGGGATGAAGATGTAGTATATGGGGAGAATGCTCGCCGAGTACACACAGAGCTTAGAGTTACATGCCTAGCACCAAGCAAAAACAGTTCATTTTCACTTTTGTGTGTGTGTGTGTGTATGTGTATGTGTGTGTGCATGCATGCGTGTGTGCGCGTGTACATAATCACACGGCATGTGTGTGCAGGTCAGTGACAACCCTGAAGAGTCCACTATGTGGGTTCCAGGGATTGGACCACGTCACTACTCCCTTTACCTGGTAAGACAGCTTCCCAGCCCCTCTACCTTATTTTTGGAGACAAACTGAAGCTCATCAATTGAGTCAGCTGGGCTGGCCAGCAAGCCTTAAAGATCCTATCATCTCTGCCTCCTCACTACAGAGGGAGGAGGCAACGTGGATGCTGGGAACGGAACTCAGGCCTTCATGTTTGCTCAGCAAGCACCTCACCGCTGAGCCATCTCTCTAGCCCTTAAGGACTTCTCTGATGAGATTAAAGGTGACATTAACAAGCTTCTTTTTTGATGCTGAATAACAAAACATATCATAGTTTGCAAATGACCAATGCATGACGTTATCAATTCATCCGTGGCGAGGAGATCCATTCAAAGTAAAGAAGATATCAACAAGGTTTCAGATTTCACACAAGAAGACTGAAGAGAGGTACAATGTCCCCTTCTTAACAATATTTAGCTTTGGCAAATGTGATTTTTTAATTAAAATTTCATTTTAATAAATTCAAATTCAAACTCATTCTTTCTCTTTTCTTTTGTGTAAGTGTGTGTTATGTGTGCGCTAGTGTTTGCCATGGTACTTGTGTGAGGGCAGAGGACAACTATGGGGAGCCATTTTTCTCCCTCCATCATGTGGGTCCCTGGGATCAAACTTAGGTAGCCAGCCTTGGCAGCAACTGCCTCTACCTGCTGAGCCATTGCACTGGTCCTTTGTTGTTATTTTAAGTTAGTTTATAAGCACATTCTTTAAAGGAAGCTTGGGGTGCACACAAGTAATCCTACCAATTAAGTGGTAGAGGAGAAGAAGCAGGAGTTGAAAGACAGCCTTAGCTACATAGCAGGTTCAAGGGCATCCTGGGCCAAGAGCTATCTTGTCTCAGAATACAAACATGAATGCACCCTTCAAAACGCCTCTGTTTTCATCTTAATGTGGTAAATACTGAAAGATATAACTAGAGAATCGAAAGTTTTGGAGGAGCAGGAGCCTCAACTGCTTTTAAATATAAAGAAGCCTAGAGATGAACAAATCTAACAGCCACTGGTGTGGGAAAATCATCCCGTCCTTGAGCGACACACTCAGTGTTGGGGTAACCATGGGGCATCTGCAGCTACTTTGGGCGGTTCGGCATCCAATAACGAGCATACTCATGCAGACAGGAGTAGTGTTGCTGAGTTAAAAATAACACACTGTGAGTGTACTTCTGTGAGTTTCAAAGATTCTCCAGATTTGGAGATGTAATCAGTGTTAACAACTTGCTAAGCAAGCATATCAGTGTAGGGATACCTTAGAGGTCAAAAGTCAACACGATGCCCAGAGAAGTAAAGTAGGGTACTTTCCAAAGTGTTGAATTTTAGAGGACACTCCGTCATATGTGTCAAGTATGGGAGATGCAATCTAGGGCGATGTGTGGTGGTTTCCAACCAGATGTTTATTAACGTCCAGATCCCTGGGCTCAGCCTCAGGTATTTTCATTCAGCACTCTGGGGATGGTGTGCTGAGAAGTCACTGTCCGGATCAATCTCCAGGTAAAGTGATCTGGGTCCCCAGAACACACTTTGTATAGGCCTGGCTTTGGACATCTCTTTCTAAGGATTAGAGTCTTTCATTCGTTAATTTACATCCCTCCAGGTGATATGCTAACGTCCAGACCCCAGAACTTTCCACCTTGTGACCTAAGTTGGAAACAGGGTGAAGGCAATGCCATCACAAAGCGTTAAAATCCAGTATAACTGGTGTCCTTCGAAGAAGAGGAGAGGAGACAGACATGTAAGGAGAAAGTCAGGTGACAACAGAGGTGCAGAAAGACAAATGCTGCTGACAGTCCCCCAGGGGCAGGACCGCCTCACCCCCAGCCTCCAGCACCAACGTGGCCCCACCCTTACACAAACTTATGGTTTCTGGGACATAGAATTGTGAGAAAAAAAATTCACTCATGTTAAGCCACCTAGCTTGTGGTGCTTTGTTATAACAGTCTCGGGGAACTAACACTGACTCCAAATACGTGATCAAAGACATCAGTAAGGCTCAGTTGGCAAAGAAGCCCACTACCAACCTAACAACTTGAGACCAATCTCTGAAACCCACATGGTGGGAGACAAAGATGCACTTTGGAAAGTTGTCCTCTGACCTCCACATGCATACACATGTGCTCTCAAAATAAATAAGCAAATCTGTAGCAAAAAATACAAAAGAACCTCATTATCAGTAAAAGGGTGACCTAGAGAAAAACATTCCGCCCTGCACGAAGGTACGCTCTTTAGCAGTGACACTGGGTGAAAAAAATAACGTTTCCACTGAGACTATAGCCGTCGGGCAGCCCTCGTTAAAGTTGGCAGCCCAAACTTATGTCACACAGGTGGTTAAAAAAAAAAAAAAGGCAGGCATGAATTCTCTGGTTGAGAGGGCCTGAGGTTCAAGCAGACAACTGTTGGTGACCCCCAAGAAAAAGGGCCACTATTGCACCATCGTGGTTCGTGGTTCTCTTGCCAGCCCCACCACTGACTTGAGGCACAGGCTTAACAGCAGGTGGGACTAGTCAGTGTCCCTCTCCTTTGGCAGCTTGGATACATAAACGCAGCTCGGAGTGGATGAGAAGATGAAATGTGAATAGGGAAATTTTAAAAGTGTCAAGAGCAGTGAAACAGGCTCATGAGTTCAGGGAGGGAAGGCTTCACAGGCCACAGCAACACTACAATTAGGTGACTGGAGACGTGGCTCAGAGGGTAAGAGCACGTGCTGCTCTGGCGAAGGAGCTGGGTACAGTGCCCGGAACTCTCACTGGAGGGCTCACGTCTGGAAACTCCCACTCTGGGGAATGGCATCTTTTTTTCTGGTGTCCAAGGACACCTCTGCACACTGTGCACATACATACACTCAGGCACACCCATTTACACACGGAATAAATAAATATTTAACAACACTATGAATCACAAAAGTTGATAAATCTATGACATGATTACCAAGAAATTCTGCACATCAAAATACATCACAAAGAAAATGGGAGAGCAAGCTTCAGACAGAGAGGAGACGCTTGTGATAGATAAATGACAACAGAACTGTATACAGGAGAAAGTGGGGGGAATTGGTCAAAGATGAACGGGTGCTTCACAGGAAAGAGAACATGAATGGCCAGTAAACACACAAAAAAGACACTCAGAGTCTCATTAAGGATTCAGGGAAATGCAAAATAAAACCATAATGAGGGGTTGGGACGTAGCTTAGTTGATAAAGGTTTGCTTTGCAATAATGAAGACCAGAGTTTCATGTCCAGAACCCATGTAAAAAAAAATGTTAGGCATGATGGCACATGCTTGTAAGTGCTGGAGCTCACTGGCCAGCCAGTCTAGCCTGCTTGGCAAACTCTGTGTGAGTGAGAAATCCTTCTCAAGATCAAGGGGGCGGGGCTGGAGAGATGACTTAACAGTTAAGAGTACTTGCTGGTCTTGCAGAAGGATCCAGGTGCAGTCCCCAGCACCAAGGGACCTGGCATGCTCTTCCGGCCTACCTCAGGCACTAGGCACAAACGTGGCTTTTAACACATGGGCCTTTGGGGGCATTCAAAGTAAAAAGTTAGGACTCCCATCCTTTCTCAGGACTGATTCATTCATTCATCACTTGGCCGACTTATTAATCAATTCAGTGTCCATTATTGATCATTTCCTTGGTGCAAAGGCCCTGTGCTGAGCACCACAGACATTAAGATGAGTAATTTGAAGTTCCATCTTTGAGATATTGATGAGGCTTGAATGCAAGTGTCTCATCTGCCTGACTTTGGATCTTTTCCTTCAATAGCTAAAAACTCAGCTATGCCTTTTAAGACGAGCTGATATATATGTATGTATATGTTCTTTGAGACAGGGTTTCTCTGTGTAGCCTTAGCTGTTCTAGACTCACTTTGTAGACCAGGCTGGCCTCAAACTCACAGAGATCCACCTGCCTCTGCCTCCCTGGGTTCTGGGATTACAGGCATGCACTACCACGCCCAGCCATATGCTGTTTTTTTTATATATATATATATATATATCTTAAAGTTTTAGAAGTTTTATTTGTTGTTTTTGTTTTTGAAACATGGTCTTACTTTGAGTCCAGACTAGCTTGGAATTTACTACGTATCTGAAGGTGACCTCAAACCTGTGGAAATCCTCTTGTCTCCACCTCCTGAGTGCTAAGATTCCAGTTGTAAATGACTCTGCCTGCCTGGCTTAGAATTTCTTTTACTTTTCTAATTCACTTTTATTAAGGAAAAGTTTTTTAATAATTATTTTAATTTTTATTAATTACAGTTTATTCACTTTGTATCCCCCCTGTACCTCCCTCCCTCCTCCCCTCCCAATCCCATCTTCCCTCTTCCACACCCCTGTGCCTCTCCGAGTCTACTGATAAGGGAGGCCCTCTTCCCCTTCCCTCTGATCTTAGTCTATCAGGTCTCATCAGGAGTGGCTGCATTGTCTTCTTCTTTGGCCTGGTAAGGCTGCTCCCCCCCTCAAGGGGAGGTGATCAAAGAGCAGGCCAATCAGTTCATGTCAGAGACAGTCCCTGTCCCCATTACTGGAGGCCACTTGAACACTAAACTGCCATGGGCTACCTCTGTGCAGAGGTTCCAGGCCATCTCAATGAGTGGTCCTTGGCTAGAATACCAGTTTCAGAAAAGACCCCTGTGCCCAGACTTTTTTGATCTGTTGCTGTCCTTGTGGAGCTCCTGTCCTCTCCAGGTCTTACTATCTCCCACTTCTTTTGTAAAATTCCCTGCACTCTGCCCAAAGTTTGGCTATGAGTCTCAGCATCTGCCTTGATACCCTGTAAGGTAGAGCCTTTCAGAGGCCCTCTGTGGTAGGTTCCTGTCCTGTTCCCTGTTTTCTCCCTCTCCAATGTCCATCCTCTTTGCCTTTCATAATGGGGATTGAGCATCTTAGCCAGAGTCCTCCTTCCTGATTAGCTTCCTTAGGTGTACAGATTTTGATATGTTTATCTTATATTATAGGTCTAATATCCTCTTATAAGTGAGTATATACCTTGTGTGTCTTTCTGCTTCTGTAAGGAAAACTTTTTAGGCTTTTTTTTTTCCTTCCAGTATTTCCAGAAACAAGAATCAAACTTTTCATTTTTGGTCAAGTCTCACTATTTAGGTTCATGTGCACCTTGTTTGTAGGCCAGGTTGGCCTTGAACTCAGAGATCAATTTGCCTCTGCCTCAAGTAGTGGTATTAAAGATATGCGCCACTGGGCCTGACCACTTAAAGTAAGTTATTAGAGGGACAGGCACTGAAGTGGAAAAGCACTGGAGAGCTGTCCTGAATTGTTCCTGTTTGTTTATTTTGCTCGGTGGTGCTGGAGCTTGAACACTGGGCCTTGCTCATGCTAGGCAGACATGCTGCCAGTGAGCCACATCCAATGGCCCAAACAATAGGAAGCAGCGCATTAAGTGGAGGCAGGATTAAGTGATTAAGTAGATGGTTGGATGGGGGAGGGTTTGAAGTTAGAGCTGAGAGTATTTCACAGCACAGGGAGCCCGGCTTGGAAAACACTCGGAAGCTGCTGGATCCTACAGACTTCACAAAAGAGACACAAGGACTCATGGGTCTGTGTTTCATATGATCATGAGAACATGCCCTACCATGCTCGCCCTTTCTTTCTTTCTCACAGAGATCTGCCTGCCTCTGCCCCACCCCCACCCCGAGTACTGAGATTAAAGGCCTGGGCTGCTGCACCATCTGGCTTATGTGTTCTTAGAAATCCACTCTAGGATCAACAACTCACGTCTTACCAGGCTCTTTCTCCAGGCCGGTGGCATCCATTCTCCTCTGAGTATTATTGTAAGTTGCCCAGCCTGATAGGTTAGATATTGTCTTGCTCATTTAAACCTCAGCGGTGACAAAGCATATTTTTATTGCTCATAATTAATCAGTCCATCTTTGAAATGGTCCAGGCTCTGATCACTAGGTTAGTGAAATTCAATTACATCATTTGAAACTCATAAAAAGCTAGGGTTCAGCATCTTAGAACTAGCCCTGAGTGAAGAGATGAGGACTGAGTCCCAGTTCTCTAGCCAAAACAGTAGCCTGAGGCTATCCATTCCTTTTTATTTCATAGGGAAAATGATGCATCTTGTCTCCTGATTTGGCACTTTTCAAGCTGTGTGGGGATTTTGTTAAAATGCAGATTCATTAGGTCTTGGGTGAAGCTCTAAATTCTGCACTCCCAACTATTCCAGATGCTACTGGGGTTCAGGCCAACCTTTGAGGAAAGAGATCCTAACTCATCCATAATGCAGCATGCGCTTATGAGGCACCTACTGCGTACCAGAGGCATAAGGGAAACAAAGAAATAGATACTGTCTTCAAGGGACAGTAAATGAGCAAACCACAGTATCAGAAGATACAAGGTGACAGTTCTACTCTGGAAACTCAGAGGACATCTTAATTCAGTCAGCTGACCCAAGGCAGGTTTCATGAGTATTATGGTTTGAATCTGAAATGTAAGATATTGTATTTAAATACTTGGTTCCCAGGCTGGTGGTGCTGTTTCAGAGGACGGTAGAACCACCAGGAGATGGAGGTTTGCTAAAGGAAGTGAATCACTGGGGGCAAGCTTTGAGACTCCTTAGCCCATTTGCACTTCCGGGCTCCGCTATAACCAACCACAATGTGCTTTACCATGATGGCCTGTATCCCCTCAAACTGTGTGCCAAATAAGCCACCCTCCCTTCAGTGGCTTCACCTCAAATATTTGGTCACAACAAGGAAAGTAACTAATACAATGATGAAGAAGTTAGAACTGTGCATAAGGAGTGGACACAATGGCTCAGCGCCAGCAACCACCCTTTATCAGCCCCAAGCCCACCTTAAATTTAATACCTGAATTTTCACTTTAAAACGCAACGAAGAAAAGGAAACAAATGGGGAGTGTGTGAGGGAAACATTTCTAATTTAAAGAGAGGGGAAAAAAAAGACGTTCTCCCAAAGCACACATCTAGACCTAAGTCATTTGCCTTCTTTAAGCTGGGGAGGGAGACAGGGCAGGGTAGGGCCCAGTCTGGAACGGGAAACTTAGCCTGCAGTCTAAAGGACCGCCCATTATTTACTACTAGAAGTTAAAAATTATGCATAGAAGAGTACCCAGGGGCATGGGGCTTGGTTGTCCACACTGGGGAGGCAGAGGTAGCAGGATTATAAATTTAGAAGCCACTTTGGGCTACACCTAGAGTTCAAGGCCAGCTGGGGCTACACAGCAAGCCCCTGTCTTTAAATATGACTAACTGGGACTGGAGAGGTGGATCAGTGGTTAATACTATTGCCTGTTCTTCTGCTCAGAACACCAGAGTTTCATTCCCAGTACCCACACAACAGGTCACAACTGTCCATAATGCCAGCCCCAGCGGATCCGAGGGCACCAGGCATGCGCATGATGAACAGACATACATGCAGACAAAACATCCATACACATATTTTGTTATTAAAAGAAATCTCCATCTAACTAAATAAAACTAGGACAAAAGAGAATGCCTACAGTAAAACATAACTGAACTGTGCCCGGTAGAAGAAGAAAGACAGAGGAGGCACTGGCTATTCATTCGCTCTGTGGTGAGCTCGCCCGGTGTGCACAGAGCCTTGGCTCTTAGAACTCGGGAGATGAAAGGCAGCAGGTAAAAGTTCACGATCGTCCTCTGCCACGTAGTTTTAGGCCAGCCTAGGACACATGAGACATTGTCTTAAAACTAACCAAATAATATAAAATGTATGAAAAAAAACCAAAAAATGGAAATCATGCATGAACGCTGTAAGAGGAAAAAGGCCACCAGCAGAGCCTCGAGGCTGGTCAGCTACTGGTGCTGGCAATGGGAGGCAACTTTGACCTAAAAATGCCGGTTGGCTGAAAGGCCATGGTGTACAGTATGGGTAGGGGTTGGCAGTGGCTGCTATGGAAGGATGGAGAGATGTCAAAGGGCATTTTAACTCAGAAAACAGAAGTTCCCACTCACAGATCTAGTGAAGATGGGCCAGAATTGGCAACCAAACCCTGGAGCAACTAACTAATTTTGTCTTCCCTGCAGAAACCATCGAAAGGACTAGACCCCTTCCCACTGAGCCTGCCCCACTGCATGCTCTTCCTCCATTGAGTGGTCCGAGCAGCCTCACAGGGATCATGAGAGACAACAGTACAATGTCTGGTCACCTATGTCCATAGTTGAGGGTTGTAACAAGTTGCCTGTCAAGATTCTTTTGGGGCTAGGGGTACAACTGAATGGCAGAACACGCAGAACCTAGGTCCTAGGTTCAACCACTAGCACTGAAGAAAACTGAAAATCAAATACTTCTTCTAATGCTCCAATTGTGTCCATATATATGTATTTGTGTGTATATATGTGTGTGTATATATATGTATATATATATATATATATATATATATATAATTTCCTTTCCTCCTGTACTCCTAGAATAATGCTTGGGTGAGGATTTAAAAACTCCAAAAGGACAATAGTACATGTACTTACTATGTGACGGCAGATGAGATCCGAGAGCTCAGAACACATGCTAACTGTGTAAGTATCCATCTCCCGATTCCTCAGGGCTTTCTCCAGTCCAGAAGTAAAAGGAAAATACTCTCAGGCCCAAAGGTAAGCCAAACAAACCCATGTAAGATACATCCTTGACAGTGAACTCCCAAAGGTCCCATTATGGTGACTGCCCTGCCAAGTTCTCTTCCCTACATGCACACATACACACACACACACACACACACACACACACACACACATACCACATACACAATACAAAATGGCAGACTCACTAGAGAGCTGAAGAGGGTCTGTACTCCTTGGTTTCAGTCAACTCTACACGAACTAGAGTCATCTGGGAAGACGGGGCTCAATTGAGGCTTTGCCTCCAACAGACTGTAGAGCAGCAGGTCCCAGCCTAATGCTGAGACTTACAAGACAGGTCCTCGTGTTGTGCTGACCCCAACCAGAAAATTATTTTTGTTGCTACTTCATAACTGTAATTTTGCTTTGTTATGAATTGTAATGTAAACTCCTGATATGCAACTCCTGTGAATGGGTCATTTAACCCCCAATGGGGTCGTGACCCACAGGTTGAGAACCACTGGTTTGTAGCCAGGTCTAGGGGACATTTTCTTGATTAATGATTGACATGAGAGAGCTCAACCTTCACATGGGCAGTGCCAGCCCTGGGCAAGTGGTCCTGGATTATATGAGAAAGTAGCCAGGCCAGCCAAAGAAAGAAAAGAAAATGCCAGTAAGGAGCATTTCTCCAGGCTTCAGTTTCTGCCTCCTGGTTCCTGACTTGAGTTTCTGCCCTGCCTTCCCTCAGTGATGACCTATTACCTGAAATGGTAAGATGACACCCCCCACCCACCCCGGAAGCTGCCTTTGCTCAGTGTTTTCTCACAGCAACAGGAAGCAAATGAGGAAAGAGCCATCTCCTCACATTTTCATAGCTTTCTGTCATCCAACTACACTCTCTAAAGAAGATGGCTCTTTTCAGAAAGGAGGGGCCCCCACTTGCCAGCTAACCCCAGTGACATGGTAGAAGGCCCAGAGTGCCCTTCTCAGCACACAGGCAGGATTAGTGAAGAAAGGGGCAGCTAAGCAGTCACAGCACCTAAGCTGGTGTTTTCCTTCAGGACACTTCTGCTTATGAACACATGTGGAACTCTGGCACCAGGTGGGGAAGAGAGTGGCCGTCCTGGAGCTATGAGGACCTCCCCAGTGCTGCTAACCAAACCTCATCTCTCAGACTGGGTGTAGGGGCTCCGGCTCTGCACTCCAGCAATGGGAAAGATCCGGGTGGAGACCAGAACCCAAGCCAGCGTCCTCCCTCTCTCAATTCGACCGAAACAGTTTCCCTACAACGTCCCAAAGCTGTACCAGGAAAGACATCATCAGTGAACACTAACCCTCTATTAGCTGGGTTAGTTTTCTGCATTCCAGATTTTAAGAGCAAGCCCCAAAGAAAGGCAAGCTTCTGTGTGAGGATTCACTGTCTCTTTCCATTTGTTTCACAACAGTGGGAAGCAGCTTACGGAAGCCCACAGGCATTCCTTCCAGTTTCCTCTCTCTTACATCCGGGACCCAGAATGAATGCTGTCATGCTCCAAGTCCTACTCCTGGGATCCAGACTTCAGCCTCACTTTGTGCTTTGCTAACACTAACGTTTTTGGTTTGTTTTTATTTGTAAAGGGTTCATCACATCTTATGCATGTGTGTGCCACACTAAGGTAAGAGGACAACTTGCAGGAGTCAGCTCTCCCTTCCCGCCATACGGATCCCAGGGACTGAACCCAGGTCATTAGGCCTAGCAGAAAGTACCCTTACTTGACGAGCCATCTCAGCAGCCCCTATTTTTTTTTTTTTCTTGATTAGATTTTGTTTTGTGTGAGTGTGTGGATGTTTGTGCAATGGCTCATGTGTGGAGATCAGAGGACGACTTGTGGGAGTTGGGTCTCTCCTTCCACCACTGTGTGGGTCCTGGAAATCAAATTCAAGTAATCAGGCTGGGGGGGGGGGCAAGCCCCTTTTTACTCAGTGAGTAATCTTACTGCTCCTTTTGTTTTGCTTTGAGATATGGTTTCCTGTGTCTGTGGCTAGTCTTAAACTTGATAATGATAATCTTGAACTCCTGTCTCCACCTTCTGAGTACTGGGATTATTGGGATGCCACACCTTCTTTATGAGTTTCGGAACTTATGTAGGCTATTCGAGGACAAAACAACAACAACAAAAACCACTCTGCAAAGGGGCTGTAGCCGGTGGCTGGGCCCTTGCCTAGCCCTCGCTTCGTCCTTGCCTGACCCCTGCCTACCCCTAGCTGCATCTTTCCAGCCCCTGCTCAGCACACACAGCATCCTCAGCACAGCAGAGAAAACAAGAGATACTAGAATCAGCGGAAGGTAGAAACACCTCTTCTTTCAGTATACCCACGGGATTTCACACATTTTTCACTGGATGAAGAGTCTCCTTTTCCCTGTGAAGAGGGGCTTCTAACCACACACTGGGTGGGAGCCTCTGGGTCCTTTCTGCCAACATTCTCCTGGACCTTGGCCAAAATTGTGCCAGAGACAATAAGTACTTGATTCTTGGGATAGTCCATGGGCACATTCTCCCAAGTCACAGAGCAGCCTGTTCCTCACCATCAGTTTACTCATGAGCATTGTCTCCCAGTGTGAGATTCATTCATGTTTAGGTCTTGATCTATTTGTAAAGAAAACTACATCTTTTAGAAGAGGCGAAAGCTTTGGGTTGGTTCGGTTAGTAGAGTGTTTTCCTAGCATGCACAGAGTCTGAGGCCAGCCCGGGCACACGAGGCCCCAAATAGGAACAAATGAAAAGACAAGTAGGCAAATTCTAAATAAGCCTCATGCCCATGAAGGTACCAAGCAGGTTCCATCTAACAAGGTTCACCTTGCTACTACACTGACTCTTTTAATTCCTCCCTGGTTGAGCCCAGGTTGCTAGGAGGAAGACAGATGTCAAAAAGAAGTTTCTCCAACTGATGCTCATTCATTGAGCTTTGCCCACTGTCACAAGTGCCCTGATACCCAGACACTCCCATCGTCATAGGATAGCACTGGCAAGGTTCCTTCCTTGTAGCCAGCACCTCAGGGATCCTTCAACAAACTCAGTGTTTGCTGAGTGGGCTTAAATGCCAACTACTTCATTTCAAGCAGGAGGAGAGGAGGGGAGAGGAAAAGGGGGAAGGGTTCCGAGCTACTGCTGCCTTTGGAGGGGACAGGGGCTGGGGGAGGAAAGCAGGCCACAGTTGCTGCCTTCACAATACTCATGGCCAGTGGCAGAAGGGACATCAGCATCATCAGCTTGTCCCAGTGCCTCTGGCTGAATGATGGGGGCATAGAGACAGGAAGACACTCCCTCTCCATCCTTAGACACACAGATAGGTCTTCCTTAAATATTCTTTGATGTGGCTTATACAACGTTGAAAGGACTGCTTACAGGAAGGAAATGGGACTTATGAACAAAATCCTAGCACAAGCTCAGACCAGAGGGCTAAGGAAGCCTTAAAGAGATAGCCTCAGTATGACCATCAGGGGTCCTTGACCATGGATCCACCAGACTGAACATCCCAAACTCGGTTTCTTCAGCTGGCCTTTTGACCTTGGGCAGGCGCACTCCCTCTGCAGTTCTACAGATGAGGGTGTTTATCAGCAATAAACCCTTCTGTTGTCGAAATTTTGTTTCACCTAGAACGCCAATATATAAATTCAGAGGAAGCCATTCATACTGAATCAGGGCAGCAAAGCACAAAGCCCGCTGGGAATCTAGCTGGAAAACTGCAGGGGTGGACCCCTTCTAGAGTGCTACATCCTCTGCAGTAGGCCCTGAGGACAGGAGGAAATCACCATTGATTTCGTGTTCTCCGTGGTGCTTGGGAATCCACATGTCACGTGGGAGGGAAGCCTCTGCAACAGCAACCAGCAGTTAATTGCTCAGGAACTGAGATCTTTTGTAATCAGGCCTATAAACTGGGATCTGCTGGCAAGAGGTAAAATTAGATTTGAACCATGGATTTTTTTTTTTAAATTTCAAACACAATATCCCAGCCCCCACTCCCCCAACCCTGTCTGCACACCTTGAAATATCCCTTTACCTAGAACATTGGGCTGAATTGATCATTTCCTTGCATCATAAATACATGTGCAAACACACACATAACAATAAGTTATATTCTTAAATGCTATAATTCTCCTAGATTATCACGAGATTTCTTTTTGTGGCAGAGATGTAGCTGGATTTCAGTTTATTTATACCAGCTCATATTCTATTATGGGTACTGTTAATGAGAAGCAGGAATTGTTGATTAAAATTAGTGTTAATAATTCATGTTGGGTTTAATTCGTGGAATTAGGGACAGGGTTGGAAGTATCTTTGCCCTCTTCTGGTTGCCCTAAATCCCACCAATCTCCAGTGCCAGGGGGTAGGCCTGAGGGGCATTTCTCAGGGTCATTTAAGTCATCGGAAGTCTCAGCTCTCCAGGGCGTGGTTGTTTCAGACGGTAGCATCAGGCTGTTGTAACCCCCTTCCACCACTCCACATCTTTTCTACATGACCCCCAGTTGCCTCCTCTGTGGGGATGCTAAGGAACCCAGAATGGGTGCCTGACCCTGGTTGAAAACCTACATAGAAAGACTACCAGGCAAGCAAATACACTTCAGTGCTCCACCCAATGTCCTCCAGGGGCCACTAGCAAACCCAAAGATCACAGAACCACTCCAGGAAAGAAAATGCCACCGAAGGCAAGACAGGCATGAGGTGTGGCAAGGCGTGCCAGTGGCTTCCCTGTATTCGTGATGCCAGCAATGCCACAGTGATCAAAATATTCTACATGCCACCTGAAGGTACAGAGCAAACCCTCGGCAGTTGGCAGCAGCTGCTGGAGAGACCTTTGTGGAGTGACCTGATGGGCTTTGGGAGGGAAGGGCAGAATGGTGGCTGGGAAACAATAGCCAGGACGTTAAAGATGACTCTCCTCGACTGCTTTGACCATCCATCAAGAAGAGAAGAGAGACGTGCCAGGACATGGATGGGGCACTGCGCTGTCAAACGAGTTAACAGCCTCTTTCTTAGACAAAGAGAATTCTGGGCACGTGTTCCTCACCCAGGCCTCCCAGACCCATTTCAGTCCTAGGTCCCCGGAGCAGGTGCTCAGTCAATCGTCCTGATCCAGGTAGGAAAGGTGGGAGAAGGAGAGAACCTCGAGAAGAAAAGAAAAGTCCTCATCACGCCTCTCCAAGGATTTCACTGCCGGCCTCACCCCAGACGACTTCGCTCCCCTGCGCCGGCTGGGCTGGGAGGTGTCACTGCCACCGCCCTTGGTGGGGGGTGCTGTCTGTCAACTTGGAAATTTTCCTTGCCTTCCTAGAGATACCTGCCGCTGTCTCTCTGACCGCTGCAAAGGAGAGCAGACAAGAAGGACGAAGATACCTACTCCCGGATGCATACCAATCTATTTGCCACCAGCCTTTGCCTCTATTTGAGAAACCCAGAAAGGAGTATTTTCCCCACTCCATTGAATGCCCTACCTCCATCTGGCTACTCTTCTGCGCGATGACCCCTCCAGGCAGAGCCCCTTGCTCGCTCGCTCGCTCGCTCGTCTGGACTGTATGTCATTTTCACCTGACAAAGCACAGCGGCAGGCGAGCCCAAGGCATTTCTCCCAAAGGAGAGAGATGCGCCGGGCACCCACTCGGGGTTTCTGCAAATCCGCCCCACCCGCGATGGAACAAAGCAAGAGACAAGGCGAGACGCATCCCCGGTCCCGGCGACTCCACCAGCTTGCGGGAACCCACGCCCGGGTCCCCCGGCAAGGTGCCGCCTGCGCCCACGGCCACCCATGGGTCAGTAGCGCCGCGCGTCCTACGTCGCCTCGCGCTCCCCGCGTCCCCAAACAGCTACTGTACCTGCTAAATTTAGAGACCGCCGGGTATTAATAGCCCTGGCGACCCGGGGCTGGTGGCTCGCAGGGGCGCGAGGCCCTAAAGGGACCCGGGGATCCGGAGGGAAGGGGAGAAGGGACGCCCAAGAGGCCACTTACACCACCAGCCTGGAGATGATCCACGACACCATGGCGGGCGGGCGGCCCCAGCCGGCCGCCAGCCCCGGGTCGCCAGGGCTATTAATACCCGGCGGTCTC
>NW_026596240.1:1024919-1028576 GCF_907164565.1 Psammomys obesus | reverse complement strand
GCCCCGCGCTCGCGCGACGGCGCAGCCGCGGCACGTTCCGCCCGCGGCCCCAGCCCCCCGGGGCTCCGCGCGCCCGCGGCGATTGGGCGGCTCGCGGCGAGGGCACCGTGCGACCCGCCCCTGCTCCCAGCGTCCCAGCCCGCGGCGGCAGCCAGGGCGGGTCCTCCTCCCCCGCCCGGGAACCGTGTCCTGCGGTGGCCTAGCGGGCTGGGCCTCCGAACCCCCGCGGAGGGCTGCCCCACCTTCAGCCTACGCCGGGGAAACTGAGGTCTGGACTTTGAAAGCCTGCCTGCACCTGTCGGGACCAGATTCTGGCATTCCTCACTCTGCTGATAAGCTGGCACCCCACAAGTCACCCTCCCAGCATCTCAGCAAGGGTCTGCCCACTGCCAGCGCTGGCTTCCTCACCTGCCAGCCTGCCGCCGTCACCACGAGTTCTTTTTACCATGTAAAACCAGTTACCTTGGTTTCTCTTATTTACTGTGTGTGTGTGTGTGTGTGTGTGTGTGTGTGTGTGTGTGTGTACACGCACGCATGCGCTACCACACGAGTGGAGGTCAGAGAACAGCACGCAGGAGACAGTGCGACAGTCCCGGTGATAGACCTCGGGTCATGAGACACAGCGACAGGCAACCAGGGGAGCTGTCTCACAGCCCCGCACCTTGGTCTTCTCCGCGTCGACACACACTTCTGTCCAGTTCGCCTTCGAGCCTCAGCTGATGGGCGCAGAGAGCCCAACACCTTGCCGCTCAGCAGCACTACAGAGCCGTGTGGCCTCTTGGGCAAAACGGAAACTACGTTCAGTATAAACACTTCAATGCGTATAAAAATGCGTCCTGTAGGATTTGTCTCGATCCCTGTCTTCTCGGAGTCCGTTTTTGTCAGCCTGGCTGCAGCGACTTGCTCTGCTCACCCTGAGGATGCACCTGCAACAGCTTCAGTATCCGCTGTCACTCAGCTCTGCTGCTCCCGCCGACAGTTTAGGGCCCAGTGGCCTGCTCTGTGCTGATATTCACTCAGTTGTGTAAAATTCAGTGCCAGTCATGAGAAATTCTGTAGAGAACTAGCTTGCAGCCTTCTCCAAAGGAGCGCTGTCCAAGATGGCTTCCTGCAGAGGCAAGGTGACTTTGGACCTTGGCTGAAAGGCGCTGGGAATCATTGCCTTCACATGTGGTAGAATGTGTGAGGTGGCATGTGCCTATAACTCCAGTACTCGGGGGATGGAAACAGGAGCCTGGGCTCATACCCTAAGACCAGCTCAATCCCCTGCCTCCCTACCTCCTGCCAAACCCCAGGCGTGGTAGTGCACACTGTAACTCCACCCCCTCCTGACGGGAGGCAGGACGATGAATTCAAAGTCATTCTCGACTACTTAGGGAGTTCAAGGCCAGCCTGAGCTACATGATGACTCTCTCTCCTGTGTGTGTACATACAGATAGAAAATACTTTCTGTCAATGAGGGACTGTGAGAGAACTGTGTTCTGTGATGAGGAGTCTCAAAGAACCCACAAAAATATTTGTAATCTAGGAGGCTTTAATGTGGTGTTGAAGCCCTGTTTGGAGGTTGGTCACTTTCCTTTTGGGCAGCTATGACCCTCACAGCCCTAAACCACCTCCTTTACAGAATCCTTATACTCCAGCCCGCTCTACACCCAGGTATAAGACAACCAGAGATATTCCCGTGTTCCAGCACCCACTGAAATTATTCAGATTAGGAAATCATAAACTGCCCCTTGCCCTTCTTCAGGAATGTTGATTATGGCTCCCTCCTTTGTGGCAAACCCCGCTGTTTTCCTTGAGTGGCCTACATGGCCTGAGCTCTCTCCAGGGATAAAAAGCAAGGAGAATAAACTGAATACTTTCTTAACTCTCTATTCACTGTCTGGCTTCACCATACTTTACTAGAGACAATAAAATTAAACAGGGAAAAAGCTTGGAAAATTTGTCAGGCAGTGAAAATCCTAAGGCGGAGCCAGACGTGGTGACACATGCCTGTAGACCCAGAACTTGGGAGGTTGATGAAGGGGCATGGTCATGAGTTTGAGGCCAGCCTAGACTACAAATGTGAGATTCTATCTCAAAAACAACACAACAAAGGCAAGCTTGGTATAGCAGTGCACATCTGTGATGGTGATGATGATGATGACAATGACGATGACTATAAGAACAACAATAAAATGAATAAAAAATTAAAAACACAACAAGGGCTGTGTAAGGTTCAGTCACTGACAGCACATGCCTTGCAAGCACAGGACTTGAGTTTGATCCCCAGAACCCAGGTTACAAACAAGCACTTGTAATCCAGAGACAGAGGCAAGAGAATATATCCCTGGGGCTTGCTGACCAACTAGAGCCTACATTATTTGGTGTGCTCTAGGTCAGTGAGAGGTCCTGTACCCCAAACCAAGGTAGATGGTGCCTGAAGAATGACACCTAATGTTTAACTCTGGTTTACACACACACACACACACACACACACACACACACACACACACACACCATACATATTCCAAAGACACAACAAGACAATACCAAGTAAGGAGGATCTTCTGAGCCGTCTCTGCCCTTCTCTCCACTAGTGAGTGTTCTTTTACCACACTCACTAGTGAGCTCAGAATACCTATCAGCCATCTTGAGGGGTGGAAGGATGGAATATTACAGCCTTGGTAGCACAGGCCTATAGTCCCAGCTATTGAAGAGGTTGAGAAAGGAGGCTTGTGAGGGTGAGGCCTGCCTGGGCTACAGAGAGAGTTCAAGGCCTGCCTGCTGGACTTACTGAGACCCTGTCTCAAAAAGTAAAACAATGACAGCAAATTTGGGAGTAGATCTTGGAATAGCACAGTAGCTGATTGGCCTAGTTCAGTCAAGGCCAGGAGTGCAATCCTCAGAATTGGGGAAAAATTAAAATTCCAAAAACTGTGGTTTGAAGAAGTCTCCTGAGCAGGACACAGTGGAGTGCTGTCCTGTGCTATTTCCTCCCTGGGCATGTCCAATGGGGTGAGCTTTACAGGGAAAGAGAAAATCCAGGTTTGTTTACTGCGCTAAACTGGACATTTTTATTACTGGAAGGAAACTCTCAGGTCTGGAGGAATGGACTAGAAAATGATGGGGACCACCCAGGTTTTCTTTAAGAGTCAGGAGGGCTTGTTTCATAGACCAAGGCTAAGTGATAAGCAGGAGGGAAATCAGGTACAGGGAGAAGGTTGTTTTTTTGTTGAAGCATGGGCAAACATGCTACACATGCTGAATCTCTCCATCCTGGACCCCTCCAGTCTGTCCTTGGCCATCACCCTGGAAAGCACTGAGACCCCACAGGAGTTTGGCCTTCTAGACAACAAGGCTCTCGTGTCAGTATAGCTGACGAGCTTCGAATTTCTTTTCTTAGGAATGGCTGTGTGGTGTGGGATTTCCGGTGTCTCTGTCTTCTGACAGCCTGCTGTTTCCTATTTGAGAATGATCCTAACCTGAAATTGCAATTTCTCTTATGTATTTACTACCTCAATTGGTTTAAGAACACCAGACATAAGCTAGGCCAAAAATTTCTCTTTAGTCTGTCTGTCTTTCTGTCTTTCTTTCTTTCTTCCTTCCTTCTCCTTCTATCTTTCCTTCCTCTTTCTTTCTTTCTTTCTTTCTTTCTTTCTTTCTTTCTTTCTTTCT
>NW_026596240.1:988118-1024909 GCF_907164565.1 Psammomys obesus | reverse complement strand
TCTTTCTTTCTTTCTTTCTTTCTTTCTTTCTTTCTTTCTTTCTTTCTTTCTTTCTTTCTTTCTTTCTTTCTTTCTTCTTTCCGAATTGAAAACAGAAAGAAGAGACTTCTACTTTTGTCTGTGAACTAAAGTCCCCAGAACAAAAAGCCACACATATGTTGAAGAGTCTACAAGGCTGGGTGACTTAGTAAAACTCTGTCATTGTAGAGAGTTGGAATGTTCCAAAGCCATAGACAAATCATCTTGTGTGTTATTTTTATTCATCTTAATAGCCATTCGGCTATTCTTGGTTGTCAACTTGATTACATCTGGAATTAACTAAAACCCAAATGACTATGAGGGGATTTTCTTCCTAATTAAATTATTTGAAGCAGGAAGACCTACTTCTAATCCAGATCTTTGAGGTGGGAAGATTCGCCTTTAATCTGGGACCCACCTTTGGCTGGCAGCCTATATAAAGCACTGTGACTGAGCATCTCAAGAGCTCAGTCAACCTCCTCTTAGGGTGACCTTAGAACTACTGAAGTCAGTACTGGCTTTCTTTGCCTCACCTCAGCCACTTTCACGCTCCAAAAACAACCATTTTTTGGAGCCACCTTTCATAGGGCATGCTCAGTTCCAAGTTGGGAGACAGCTGTACAAAGTTCATTGATATGAACTACCTTTCTTCATTGGCACCAAGTGCCTTTCAGTTCTCAAGAGCAGATGAAGTGAACATTTTGGAGTCTCTACCAAGTAGATTGAAGAATTGGAATACCTACTCCAAAGCAGCCAGTAGATAGAGCAACCTATACTATCTCAAATATATTAACTGCCTGCATGGTGGTGAGAACAGAGGTTCATGTAAGATCTTGCGTGGACAATGGCCACTAGACAACAACCTCTATTTGTATTGTTCAGAGGCTGTGCCTAAAACGGAAGATGTCTACAATACAGACTGAGAACTGGTCAACATCCTTTAGAATTCACCCTGAAGTCATGAATCATGGTTGGTGGCTGGTTCCTGTTTCAGAGCGCCTGTGGATTTGGGTCTCGTCCTAATGAAGTCCGTGGGTAAGCTGCTGAAATGAGAAGCGTTGTGTTGGAACCTTGCTGCTGCTGCTGCTGCTGCAGAGTTCTGCGCTCTCTTTGGTTGCACTCTGTCCGCTTATAGAAGCAGCACCTGTATCCATTTATAGTTAGGTCCCACCTGTTTCCAGAAGGCTTCAAGACAGCAGGACGGTCTTTCCACAGACACACCCCGGATTCTTGCAACAGTGCCCTGAATCAGTGGGGCCCCTCTCAGGGCACTGGCAGGATTCAGTCAGCAGAAGGGGCAGGTCAGAGACAACCTTGGGCTGCTGGCTGGCGAAGGCAGAGCTTCCAAGGCACCTGTTGGTAGGGTTTAGCAGGAAAAAACAGAGGTTGGCACCAGAGACCTTTGGCCTCACCCTCCTGGCCCATCCCCTAATATGGACTGTCAATTGTAGCTTCTCCAGCCTGTCTTTAACCTCTTCATCGCCGCAGAACCTCTCCTCAGGTGACCAGCTGCCATCCCCAGGCTTCCTATAAAAGAGTTGCGACATGTCATAGTCACTTTTCTGTTGAGGTGAAGAGACACCATGGCAAAGCGACTTACAGAAAAAAGCATTTAACTGGGGCCTTGCTCACAGTCTCAGAGGGTGAGTCCATGATCACCATGGTGGGAAGTATGGCAGCAGGCAGGTAGGCATGGTAGCTGAGTTTACCTCTTAGCCCCAAGTTGGAGTCAGAGAGAGGGAATGAATATTAAGAGGGAGAAGTGGCTGAAAATTGTGTGGGCTTTTCAAACTTTAAAGCTCAATTTCAGTGACACCTTCTCAACATGACCTTATCTCCTGATTTTTCCCAAAATGTTCTACCATCTGGGGATCAGGCACTCAAATATATGGACCTATGGGGCCATTATCGTTCAAACCACCACAGAACCCATGGTGAAGCCCAAGAATTTACCCTGGAGAAGCTAGTACAGCTGAGGGCTTGACCTCTGGGCTTCAACACACCCGGAATGAAGTCTGGCTCTGGCATTTACTATGCTTGTTATGACCTTGGCCAAACTACAACCTAGGGATCCTTTATGTGCCTTAATTTAGCAATATACAGTGTGAGAACATTATTATATGCTTCAAAAAGTAGTTATGGGAGGTAAGCAATGAAATTACCCACTTAGGTTAGGGCCTGAGCAATGCCCTTCAAAACCACAGTGAGATAGCCCACCCACTCACACAGTAAAAGAAACTAATAGTAAAAGAAACTGCCAGTCCTAAGAGACACATGCAAAAGGTGCCTGAAGCTGCCATGTATTGTTGATGGAATTGTGATCACTTGCAAAACAGAGCAGCAGTCTCTTGTTACTCAAAATAGGTGCATCAAATGTGGAAATCGAAGGATACACAAATATGTATAAAAAAGAAACTTCACTGCTTTGCGGCGCTACTCTTGAGCACGTACCCAGGAGAAAGACAACAATACGATCATGTAAAGACATGTATGAGGGCTCACGGTCACATTACGTGGAGTGAGCAAATGGCTACAGGAAGTGTGATGTCAGCTTGTCACAGTTAAGTCAGCTTGGAAGACAGTGTCAGTGAGAAACTGTCTAGAGCAGATTGTCCTATGAATGTATCTGTGGATTTTCTTGATGATGTTAACTGACACAGGAAGGCCCATCCTAAAGGTGGGCAGCACCATTTGCTAGGCGTGGGTTCTAAATCGTATAAAAAATGAGAAAGTGAGCTGAATGCAAGCACTAACACATTCATTCTCTCTTTGCTTAAGTAAGAATGACCCTTAGAGGCTCATCTGTTTGAACGTTTGGTTCCCAGTTGGTGGAACTGTCTGGGAATGATAAGGAGGTGTGGCCTTGTGGAGGAAGCGTATCATTGTAGACAGGTTTTGGAGTTTCAAAAGACTTGCGTCAGTTGAATCTCTTTCTGTCTAATGGTTGTGTCAAGATGTGAGCTCTTAACTACGGCTCCATCACTATGCCTCCCTGCCTGCTGACATGCTCCTCCCATGATGGCGATGGACTTACCCCCTGAAACTGTAGCCCCCAAATAAATTCTTCTGTAAGTTGCCTTGGTCATTCTTGGTCTATCTCAGCAATAGAACAGTCGCTAAGACATTGCTGCTGTGGGTGGCTCTGACCAGGTGCTTCCAGTTCCTGCTAGATTGACTTCCCCCTGATGATAGGCTGTGATCTGGAATTCTGAGCTTAAAAAAAAAAAATAGCTCATTTCTCCCCTTGGTTGTTTTTGTCAGGGTAACAGAAATGAAACAACAGCAGCCAGTGAATAGATGAAGAAAATGTAGTAGTCAGCAACAATGTGAACGAGCCTCAAAAAGTTTAGAATGAAAAAAATAGCAAGAGAGCACACGCAGTTGATTCCACTTCCCTGAAAGTCTAAAAAGGCAAATCTAGCTAGGAGGATGAAAAGCTCATGGGTGTTTTGGATGGAGAGAGACACCAAGAAAGGTCATGAGAAAACTCCCTAACGTGAAGAGGATGTGTGTCCTCATGCGGCGGCCATTATAGAGTATGTATGCTTATCGTTTAAATCTATTCCCTTGAAATTGAATGAGTTTTTTTGAGATACCCACACAGAAACTCAGAACCATCTGTCACTCCAGGGGCTCCAGTTCCCTCTTTTGGCCTTTATGAGCACCAAGCACACACACGCCTAAAGTAAGGGCTGAGTCCCGGTGAGACCAGAGGAGAAACTTGCCCCCAGGAAGAGACTTACAGAGTTCTGACAACAGTGCAGACCACCTTACGGGACAGACCTGAACAAAGACAGTCCTGGATCATGGGCAGCGCTATTGATCCAGTTTAAGGCCAAACCTCAATATGAGTATTCCAGCAACAGCCTTGGGGGAAGGCCAGCGAGCCCTTTTGTGTATGCTTCTTCTCAAGGGTAGCTGCATTGGATAAATCTCCTTCACAACCTTTCTCTATTACTTATGTTTTTATTGGCATATTGGGGACAGGTAACTGAGTCGAGCTTGTCGGGATGGCCAGAGCACAGGCTTTGACCTTAAAAGCTCCAGTGAAACATGCACGAACACACATGCACACACACACACACACACACACACACGACAAACAAGTGAAAATAAATAGAACAAGGAACCCTTCTGGAAACTTGTTGGATAGATGAATAAATTGACCAGTTGATGAAAATGTGACCAGAAGCCTACAGGAACTAAACTCCATGGTGTCCTCATTGATTCTCTGCTTGTTAGCAACTCCATAGCACTAAGTGCTGGGAACAGCACAGACTGTATTTGGTTCATTTATTATGTTTACTTTCTGTCTCTCCCACTGCAATGGGACCTTATAAAGACACACTTTACCCGGTATTTCTTCCTCTGATCATTACTAAGTCCGTGGTACTTAAAACGGTACCTTCACAGAACAGAGCTTAACAAGTAAGTGTGGAGCGGGGTGTGGCACCAAACGCCTGTAATCCCAGCACACAGGGAAGCAGAGGCAGGTGGATCTCTGTGAGTTCAAGGCCAGCCTGGTCTACAAGTTTAGTCCAGGACAGCCAAGGCTACACAGAGAAACCCAATCTCGAAAACCAAGCCAAACTAACAACAACAAAGAAAGTATGGAACAAGTAAAGGAAGAGCTTGAGAACTGAGCCATGACCCCAGCACTTGGGAGGTACAGGCAGGAAGATTTCAAGTTCAAGGATAGTCTGAGCTGTATAGTAAGTTCAAGGCAAGCCTGTGTTACAGAGTAAGATCTTGTCTAAATACAATGGAGTTCTGATCCATAGCACGTGCCTTCCTGTAGGGGGATTTAATGCTGCTTCCCCAAGATATACAAAATAGGAGCTCCCAGCTAGTGCTTTTCCTGGCTGTACTCAGTGTCTGGAAGAGCTTCCTCTTATCTCCCTGGCTTCATATACAAGTCACACAAACACCTTATGTAGAGCCAACACACCATTTTTCTTCTCTAGAGATTTCCTTCACGTAACAGGTGGCTTTCTGCAGCGGCTCATATTTAGTTACACCACTTTCAATTGCTGCAGGCTAGGGAACTCCGTCCACTCTTACTCACTGACCTCATGGCCCTGTGGTTGGCATATGGCAGGGCTCCACACAAGTTTGCTGAATGAATGAATAAATTAAAGAAAGGCAGCAGGTGACAAACTCTCATGTCTTACTGCTCCCATATCAACCCTTTTAGTTCTTTCTTTCTGACATTTTTATTTGTGTGAAAGTGGTGGCCACAGAGAGAAAATGCAGAAGCCCAGACTTGCATCCCCAAAGGTTAGCAGCCCCAGCGGAAAGGAACCACTCTATTACTCCAAACTACAGGTTTTCTCACCCTCCCCCCCAGCCCAGCCCCGTATGTGTGAACAGCTGTGCATGCTTATCTGTGTATTAGAGGCGAAACATCAACCTTAGGAGTGGCTCGTCCTGTGTCATATTTTTGTTTGTTTTTGTTTTTGAGGCAAGATCTCTCACTAGCCTGGGAGTCAACAAGTCAGCTAGGCTTTCCTGCCAGTGAACCCCAGGGGTTCACCTGTCTCTCCTCAGCACTGGGATTTCAAGCATGTTCACAGTTTTGTGGCTAAGCTAGCTCAGGTTCCAAGAGCTACAGTTTCTTTCTAATGTTAATTCTTCTGAGACTTTTCTTGGATAATGTAAAGGTTTGTAGAGGTATTCTTTAATTGCATTTATTTCTTTGTCATGGGGAGAGAAGGGGACACACGTGCATGTGGAGGTGGAGGAAAACTAACGCACAACTCTTTTTATAGGGATTCTGGGCATCAAATTCAGGGCCACGTGTTCATAACTGGGCAGTCTCCCTAGCTTCTCCTCAGCTTTCTGATGTCCTTCAAAGAGTGTCTGTGGTCTTGATGGTGAATATCTAATTCACATAGCACCCCACCACACCACACAGCTGTCCAGAGTGACCCTCCCTCCCTGAGGGCCCAGGGCGTTGGTTAGCTGCTATGGGCAGGGCCCCACTGAGAAAGAAGGTCAATTCCTTTCAAAGCCATTCATTGTTCAGTAACCTGACCCAGACATCTGGAAGAGCAAACAGTTCTCCAAATGTGAGCAGCTCACTGTGGCTGTCATGGGTTCACACACCAGAGGACAGCTGCTTCTTACCCCTGATCTCAAGAGACAAAACCCTGTCAGTGTCAGTTAGATGGCTCAGGGTGACATGGCAATGGAACCCCGTGGAGACAACTGACTCCCGTGAGTTGTACTCCGACCACATGTGCGTGCATACCCCCTGAACCCCCACTACAAACAAATAAATGTAAGTAAAGAAAACTTTCAAATTTAAGAACACGTATGCTATTCCAAGAAAAGTCTCACAAGAGTTAATACTATTGAGCATTTTTGAAACCTGAGTTAGTTAGCTTAGCCACAAAATTGTGAATGTTCACAAGGTTGTTCGTAAGATAAAATAAAATTAGTCCAGGTGAGATCAGATGCTTCAGCTATGAAGCAGAGAAGACATGAAGGAAATGCCTCTGAAATTCATCCCCTTCCCAGTTACTGTTATGTAAAAAACAGAAATTTATTATTATTTTTTTGGAGACAGGGTTTATTATTATTATTATTATTATTATTATTATTTATTTTATTATTATTATTATTTTTTGGAGACAGGGTTTCTTGGTGTAGCCTTGGCTGTCTGGAACTCACTTGGCTGTCCTTGAACTCACAGAGATCTGCCTGCCTCTGCCTCCAGAGAGCTGGGATTACAGGTGTGTGCCACGGCACCCAGCTAGAAAATTATTTTGTTAAGAACAGCTACACTCGGGCTGGGGATGTAGGTCAGTGGTAGAACACTTAGGTAGCATGGAAGGGATCCCAGGTAGTTATTATCATGTTTATCATAATTATCATATGGGAAAAAAACAAAGCCCTCTCCAGTGCCCACTCTTTTTCCCCACACCACTGCACCTACAGAGCACTCCAGAATGTCTGAAGGTGGCATATGGCTCTTTTATCCTACACCTGGGTGTAGATTTGAGATCCCAATGAGTCCTGCAATGCATGAAGTTGTAGGTGGAACCACATAACAGAGCATGTACAAAACAAGCCCATATTATGCAAATCAGTTTAAGAAACCAAACGGCTTGTGCTAAGGTACCGCAAACATCCTAACTCTCTACAGCAGGACCATTGAGCTGGTATTTTTCTCTTTGTTCCAGTCTGCCTCTCCCCTGGAAGTGTAGACTTTCTTAATAAATCTCCTTCTTTGTTGTTACTATCTATGTGTGTCTGTTCAAGGCTTTGTTGAGTAACACAAGAACATGGGATCTCTTCTGAGGTGTCCCCTGAAGCTCAATATAAGCTGTCATCACTAGCATCATCCAAAAGTATTTAAGTATCTGATTATTAAACCCAAAGAGTATACTTTTCAAGACTGAGAGTATAGCTGGTAGAGGGCTTTACTACATGAAGCCCTGAGTTTGACCCTCAGAGCCACCTAAGACTGGGAGGTGGAAACAAGATGATCAGAAATTCAAGGTCATCCTTGTCTTATATTTTAAGTCCTGCTTGGGCTACATAGAAGTCTGTCTAAAAAATAATTCCAGCCTACATAGATGTTATAAAATAAGCATACTTTTGTATATATAACATACAAATTGAATTTATATAGAATACATTTACATAGAATGTAAATTTGAAGTATAAACATTATACATAAATATCCCATATAAGTATATATATTTTATATGTATGTGTGAGCCTCTATACTGCCTATTAATATACTGTTTATTCAATAACCAGGTACCATTATTTCAGCAATGCAATCTTTATTTATATTATAAACATACTTTTAGTTTTTTATTTTGTTTCATCTTGTTTTTCTTAACTTTTATTGATTCTTTGTGAGTTTCACATTCTGCACCCCAATCCCACGCATCTCCCCATCCCTTCGTATCTGCCCTCCACCCTTGCAACCATCTCCCTAACAAAAGAAAATAAAAAATAAAACAAAATATGAAAAACATCTTGTCATGGAAATTGTAGTATCATGGTATGTTCCATAGCATGCCTTTTTGTCTACACATCTTCACTTGCAAATGTTCATTCCAATGAGTCAGTGGTCTGTTTCAAGACCTCTGACTTCTGCTACACCGTCAATGCTTGATCCTCACTGGGACTCCTCTCAGATATCCTGTTGTTACCCTGTGTCATGGAGATCCTGCAGCTTTGGGTCTGCAGGACCAGCCCCTTCACATGCTCTAGCAGTTCACAGGTGGTGTAGATGTTGGGGTGGGCCAACTCAAAGCCCTGGATCTGGGCCTGGATGGTAGCTGAGGTGGACAGCGCGTTAGCTCTCCTGTACCCACACCACCAGGGCCAGTTTTCCAGCACTGTCTGCTGGAGCCCACCAGCAGAGTTGAACAGAGTGGGGAGTGAGGATTGAAAGAAAATTAAAAAAATCAACACACTACACATGGGATCTGTTCGAGAGGGCTGCCAGTAGAAACTGTTGCACCGGTTTATTCAATAGTCCCTTTTTATAGTCAGAGCAAAGCACGTCGATACAATGAAGGAGTTCATGAAGAAGTCAAACTTGTTTACCTCGACCACCTGTCTGTGATCCTCACACAAACAAAAGGAAGTGAACTTGGCAAAACATCCTGCCTATCCCTGTCTCCAGGTGAAGGCCAGGGTGAAAACATGTTTTTTGCTGAGAGCTCAATACAAAGCAGGCTGACAAACAAGCGGATTTCCACAGATCTTTTTTATATTTTTAAAATTGACAGTAACTTAAGAGCTATGGAGCAGAAAATTGTGCCTGTCTTAGGTTGTCTCTCTTGAATATTCCTATCTGTCATTGGTACATGAATTCTGTCATTCATGCCCTGTCTTAGGTTGAATATTCTTCAGGGAGATCTTAGCTGTCTTTGACTACCAACTTCAGCTAGAGTAGACACTGGAGTTTAATCTTATGCAGATCAACTTTAACATTCTAAAAGGCCTTGATGAAGGTTTTAGTTATCAATGGTGGGAGACATGCTCCTAATAAGAGTAATAAGCCAAGTCTTATAACATTCCACAAATATGACTTAGGAGATGACCCCTTATCAGAATACCAAGCCTGAGAAACATTCACAGGGACCATAATAAAAGGCTGTTGAACAACCAGAACCTGTTGTCTATTTGAAAGCTTAGAAATACAGTTTGTTAGTTTACACTGATGGCAAGAAACATTAAAGTTTGAATCTTGTATAAAAATTTTAACATTTCCAAACAACAAAGCATAAGGAGAATTTACATAGGCAATTACAGGGCTTTCTAAGAGTTTCTGTGGCAAGCTTCCAAATATAGATCTGTGAAAACCAAAATCAGACCAAAGTCCCATAGTCAGTCCTCTTTTTCCCATTCTTCCTGATTTTGTTGAGAATTGTCCTGGTTACCAGATCAACAAGTCCAGTCACATTGTATCTAAGAAATTTCTCTCCACATCATCTTCTCCCAAGAGCGGAATGAAACAAAGGTGGGTCAGGAGCATAAGCCCAATATAGTTCTCCGTTCATCATCAGGACAGAATTCACCATGGTCAGCAGCAGGAACATCCTCCTTCTGGGGAACATCTCCTGCAAATCGCACCAACCTTTCTGGGATCCACTTGGCTCCTTCTGCATCTTGTGGAAAAACACAAACATGCCCTCTTCCCCATATTAATACAGGGTAGGGCCCAACCATATTCCAGTAATCAGAGCTTTTCATTTCACTTAAGCATAATAATCTTTGGAATTAGGGTGGCACAATTGATCAGCCACAGAACAGCCTTGCATATCCACATTCAAAAAATCGAAAATAAAACATGTTAGGAATTGGGGATAGGAATCCCACTTTTTTATTTTTTGTAATTGGTTCTTAAGAGTACACTCCAGAATTCCTTGACCTTGAGGATTATATGGAATACCTGTTTTATGATTTATACTCATTTGTGTACAAAAATGCTGAAAATCTTGACTAATATATGCAGTATAATTATCAGTCTTTCTAATGGAAGGAATACCAATTGTAGCAAAACATTTTAAGCAATGACTTATAATGTGTTCGGTGGCTTCTCCTGCTAAGGGAGTTGCCATGATAAATCCTGAAAAAGTATAAACTGTTACATGAACATATTTTAGTGTTCCAAATTCTGGGATATGAGTAACATCCATTTGTTGTTTAAAATGGTTTCAACCCTAGGTTTTAAGTGAGTTAACATTATGTTACAGATTTTAAACATACCCAATGACCAATAATTTATAACTAATACATATTGAACATGGTAAACTTATATATTCAAGACAGACAGACAAAACACCTTGCCATTTGTTGAATCCAATTTTTATGAGCACAGAAGCTTTGTGGCAGAATTAACCATTATCTTTCTTACTGGAAAAACTGAGAAGCTGCTTCTTTTTTTTTTTTTTTTTCTATCTCCAGTGATTTTAGCTGTATCTTGACACTGCTCAGCAAATTTTAACTTCCACAATAAATGATCTTCTCCTGCTAAACATTGTCTTGCTAATTGCTTCCAATCCACTGAGCCTCAGTAGATCTCAATAGACAAGGACCTAACAGAGCTTGAGAAAAAAGATGCTGTAGTACCATATTGAAAGCATGCAGTTTTCAGTTCTTTTACTTGTTTAAAAGGTATAGGAGCATGGACTCTCACCACATGACTTTGTCCATCAGGTCGCTCTATATTTGGAAAACTGTAAAACTCAGTTATATCTTCTCCTTTCTGCCTAGCTTGTCCTTCCTCTAATTCTGCAACCTCATCAGGATCTAACTTGTTCTTAAAGTCTTTTTCTACAAGAAATTATCATCAGGAGGGACATATAACTCTTCTGGAGGAGCCAATAGTTTAATTTTATTTTGTCTTGAAGCCTCCCATCTTTTTTTCCTCTTTCTCTCTAACCCTGAAAGTTTTGCTTTCTCAGTCCCATGCCACATATACAGACTATTTTAATTAAATTCCATACAAAGACCCGGAGGCTACTGCCTTGTCCCATTTTTATGCTCAGATTTTACTCAATGTGCCTTTCTCTCTTTACTTTATGACCCAAGCTCACCAACACCTGAGGTGTTCTTCACTGCTTCCCCATGTCTCAAGATCCCTGTTCGGACACCAAATTACCAGAGCCCGCTGGCAGAGTGGAACAGTTCCTGAGTTTGGGAGTGAGGATTGAAAGAAAATTTAAAAAACCAACACACTACACATGGGATCTGTTCGAGAGGGCTGCCAGTAGAAACTGTCACAATGGTTTATTCCACAGTCCCTTTTTATAGTCAGAGCAAAGCATGTCGATACAATGAAGGAGTTCATGAAGAAGTCAAACTTGTTTACCTCGACCACCTGTCTGTGATCCTCACACAAACAAAAGGAAGTGAACTTGGCAAGACATCCTGCCTATTCCTGTCTCCAGATGAAGACCAGAGTGAAAACATCTTTTTTGCTGAGCGCTCAATAACAAAGCAGCCTGACAAACAAGTGCCTCTCCACAACTGCTCCAACTAGTTCACCCAATGCTGCAGCCAGCGATGGGCAGGGACAGACATCTCTCCTGATCTCTTGCATCGGGTGAGCTCATCTGCAGCCCTGCCACCATGGCCAATTCTATTGTGCTGTCCAGTCTAGGTGTGAGGCTGCCAATGATTGGTAGGGCCAGTTCTGTACAGCCCTTGGACATTAACATGGTCCCAGTTGGCGGGCCAGACCAGGGACATCTGCATGGTCTTTACTGGCAACATGAACCACAAACATCAGCCATCCACACAGACCCCTGCTGTTGCATAGCCACAGACTCAGACATGACCCTCAGTGACAGCATGGGCTGGGACTTTACCAAGACCTCAGGTGGCAGGGCAGGCTACTTAAGACAGGCTGTTCCTCTCCAACCTTGCATCCCCAGTTCCACCTCTCTTCATAATGCTCAAACTGTTCCCATGATTCTCTTTCTCTGCCATTTGTCCACCACATACTTGAATATCATAGTGGCTCCTCCTTGGGCAGGCCACTAGGCTGGTGAGCCTTGAGGTATCTTCCTCTGCCTGTAGTGCTGTTTTACCTTGTTTTTAGAGATGGATTCACAGCAGGAGTGGTGGCTCATGTCTTTACTTTCAGCAATTTGTAGGCAGAGGCAGGCCAATCTCTGAGTTTGAGGCCAGCCTGGTCCACAGAGTGAGTTCCAGGAACAGCCAGGGCTACATAGAGAAATCCTGTCTCAAAAAACCAAGAGAGACAGAGACACACACAGAGAGATACAGAGATGGAGAGAGATTCACACTGTAGCTGAGGCTGGCCACAGAATGGCCACAAACTCATGGCCATCTTCTTACCTCAGCCTCGTGAGTGCTGGTATTTGAGGTATAAGCCACCATCTCTGGCTTAGATTTTCTATTTTAGTTGATTTAGTTTAAGTGATTACTTGAAAAACAAGATCACCATTTATACTTTAAAACTATCTATTTTATTGTTTTTAGCTATGTGTACATGCACATGAGTGCAGGTGGCTGCAGAGGCCAGAAGTATCAGATCCCCCCGGAGCTGGAGTCACAGGCAGTTGGGAGCTGCTACACGTGGTTGCTGGGAATCAGACTTAAGTGCATGCTCTTCAGCCCTGGATCTCTCTCCATCCCTACCATGGAGGACTTCTGAGACAAAAGAGAGACACAGGAAAAATAAGAGGATGTGGGAAGAGAAAGAAGCTCCTTGCTGTGAGATTTGTCTTCCTGTCAAAAACACAACAGACAAACCAAATAGTGTGTGTCTTCCTAGACATTTCAAACTAGAATGCCTTGATCAGGGGCAGAGGTTTCGTGTCTTGCGTTTAACTGTTTAACTGAATTGACACTCCATTTTCATTTCCACGTCATGAAAACACATTTTACAAGTTAATTTACAAAAGGAAATGTTTTACGCTAAGGAAAATAAATATACCAGCTCGTTTTTTTCTCAATCGTACAGCTTTGCTTAGTCTTTCAATCTTGTCATGAATTATATCCTTTCAGCAACATAACACAGAAAGCAACAGAACCACACATGGCCATGTGAAGACATACAAATGCAACTCTTTCTGAAGAAGCCCACACCTATGTTTTCAGTGTATATTATCTGTTCTTAAGCATCTCTTTTTCTACACGCCGTGCTTAAATATGAAATGTATATTGTATGTCGCTCATCTCTAGTTAATAAAGTCATTAACTTTACTTTACTATGATTCTCCTGAAATGATTTTTTGTGGCATAGTCAAGGCTCCAACTTCACCTCAGTGGAGGTCCCTAAGGATCAGGGAGACTCCTCTGGCTCCTGGGAGCAGCAGAGTGTTGGGTAATGCCTCCCTACAACTCTGCTGACACTGAGGAAGCTGAGTGTGTAAAATCTGAAATTCAGCCTTCCACGGTTAGCTTAAGTCTCAGTTTACTTTTTCTGAGTGACACACAGATCCAATAGCAGCATTTTTTTAAGTGGTTATTTTGATTCAGAATTAACCACCCCACCCCTCGCGTTCTCTATAAGCACGTCCGGTTATACGAAGGGGCAAGTGAGACTGACAAGCTTACCTGAGACTTCTGGAACTGGCTGTAATAAGCGCTGGCCATGGTGGCAAGAGAGAGCCATACTTGCCGGACAGATGCTTGGATTGAGAGGGGGAAGCACTTGCACCCAGACCCCGGACAGCGAGGAAAGGCCCCTCTGTCTGTCCTCTTGCACTCACTAAAGTGGATGCAACTCCAAAGACACAACTCGTTGCTCTCTGAGCTGTTCAGAAGTCTGTTGTGGATACAGACAGTCACTTCCCCTTGGAGACTTCGAAGAACACAGCAGTTAGGCCATGCTGCCTGCTCCGGCCTGGATTCGGGCTCTCAGGAGCAGGAGCCTGCAGGAGCTGGGCACGTGAGGCTGCCCTTGGAGGAATGTTCCACACACCTGGCCAGCCCTCTCAAATTTGTGTAAATATGCATGTGCACCATATTCTAGGGAGTACTCTGTAGCCTTCACCAATCACCTGATGATGTCATGACAGCCAAAATGCTGATAATTATGTATGTGTGGGGGGGGGGGGCAATGTGTCTGTGGTGTTTGCGTATGTGTGCACTTGGGGAGAGTGTCCAGGTTCAGAGGCCACGAAGGACACCTTAGGCGCTCACAGATTTTTGGCGAGGCTAGGCTGACAGTTCAGTAAACCCTAGCAATCCTCCTGTCTCTGTGCCCCACAATGCTGGGGTTAGAGGCGCACATGGACACACCCAACTTTTACATGGGTCCTGGGGATCTGACCTCAGATCCTCGTGCTAGAGTTAATGAAAGAGACTGTGTTGGTGGACCTAATGGCACACCTTGCTTCTTTCTAGAACAGCTGTCCTCCTTTTAAAAGAGCCTCTTTTGGTCTCAGACTTTAGCAGTGCTCCTGTCCAACCTCCTCACTCTCTTGTTCCTGTTCTGTTAGATAAGGAAGGTCTGAGATGCTGGTGGACTCCGGGAGGAGTGATGTGTGTCCCACACAGACGTGCTTGTTTTGCTCAGTGAAGCAGTGTGCACTGATAAGGTAGGCAGATTGCCAGTCTGGGATAAAGAGTGAGACTCTTTCAAAAAATCAAAAATCAACCAAACAAATAAAAGGGCAAAACAATATTATGTACTAAGGAGGAGTAGCTAATTTTTTCCCCCTATGTCCTAGGATAGGTCATCTATCTGACAAATATAAGTATGCTGCTTCAGATAATGGGAAGAATACTAAAACTGGGTCTGGGAAATATTTGCAAGAAGCAGAGAGGCCGCCATCATGGACCTCAACCTTCACAACATCATCACGAACATCTGCTGCTTAAAAAAATCCCTCAAACCAAGACAGATCTCCTTACAAGTCAAGCAAATGCTGTATGGAATGGTCTGAACTTTTGTGTCTCCAAGGTTCATACATTGAAGTCTAACACTCAAAATGGTGACTGCTGCAGCAAGGGGGACTTTGGGAGGGGGGTGTCGGTGCCCTTTAAAAGAAAGCCTAGAGTGATACGAAGCACTCCCTCCACTAGGGTGGGACACCTGTGAGCTGTGAGCGAGAAGGCTGAAATGCTTGGACAGAGGCTCTAACAGCACTCAGATCTTCAGCTTCAAAGCCTCTGAAGCTGTGACTAAGCCCCTGCTGTTGACGGTATTTTGTTACAGCAGCTGAAGCAGACTAAGGCATACACCGTAAGGAACATAAGCAGATTACTTCTACATCTAGCTTTGGTGAACTTTTAAATTATCCCTAAGTAATGCTCATCATTCTTTTCAAACATTATTAACAGGCCTTCGGGGCTGTGCAAAGATGTTTAGGGTCAAGGCCAACCTCATCAGCCACGCTGTGCTGGTCTGTTTCATTGTTCATACCACTTCCTGTTCTCTCTCTTTCTGCACTTCCTCACCATTAGATGAGTTAGAACATGGTGCTTGAGCCTAACAAAGATGCCCCAATTAAGAAATAAAGTGTGTTTGTTTGTGTCTAAGTCTAGTCCCAGCCTTGCAATTGGTGTTATCTCTCTCTTCTCAGAGAGGCTCAAAAAGTATCAAACGCTCGCACATGGGAGGCAAGGAAGATAGAGTGAATGTGTCTATGCAGATCCTATCTACTGGCAAATAACTGTTAAACTGGAATAGTGTTCACTGGTGTAGACCGGGCCCCTCTCCTCCTAGGAAGAGGATAGCTGGAGATGGTGAAGTTCTCATCTACCGCATGTGAGGTCCCAGGTTCCACCCCTCAACACTGGAAGGAAGAGAGGAGGAAGAGATGGAGGGGAAAAGAAGAAGGGAAGGAAAAAGGAGAGAAAAGAAGGTGACACACAAAGGCAAGCATAGAAAGAAAGCCTGGCATGGTAGGGCCGAAGAGTAGAACCATGCAGCTCCAAGCAATCACCAGATGCAGAGGAGGGGGAGGAGATGTTTCCGCAGCTAACACTGGCTGCTCTTGTACAAGACCTGGATTCAATTCCCGGCACTCAAATCACATAGCTCAACTGCCTATAACTCTGATCCCAATGGAAGCTCATGGTACCTGAACGCCCATGCTTGCTCGCACATGCCTTTTGGGCTTTAGTCTCCTGGAATCATGGAGAACAAATTCTATTCTTTAAAGCACTCTAATTTTGTTAATTATGGGAGACTGTTAGTCTTAACACAGGGAGGCTGCCAGCAGATCACTTCAGGTGCAGCCCCTGGTCCTCCGTACTGTCTGTGATCAACTCTTCTTTTGCATCACCTACAAGGCCCAGGGGCAAAGCATGGAAACTGTGGGTTCGTGACTGACGGCCACAGGGCGCTTCAGACAATAACTCATGCAATATCCAGGCCAAGCCCAAGATGGGATACATTCCACATCTCCACAGAAGAGATGACATGGGACCCAAGCGAGGTAATGTTTGTGAGCGAGAAGAATCTTGGAATAACATGTAAGGCTGGGTGCTGAGACACAACCAGAGAGCAAGCAGCATTTTGTTTCTGTTGGTTTGTTTTCTAACTTTTATTACCTGGTATGTGTCTGTGTGTATGCACACATACATGCACACGTGTGTCCTCTGTAGCCAGGCTGGCCACAAACTCACTAAGTAGCCGAGATGATCTTAAACTTCTGGTTCTCCTGCCTTCACCTCCCAGGTGCTGGAATTACAGGAGTGTGCCACCACACCTAGCTTTCCTGTGGCAGTGGGGACTGAATGTAGGGCCTGGTGTGTGCTTGGTAAGTACCTTACCAACTGAGCTACATCCCAGATCTTTTCTGGTGTTTTTGAGAAGGATTTTACTATATAGCCCAAACTGGCCTCAAATTTGCTCCATAGCCAAAGTTAGCCTCAAAACTTCAGAATACCTGTAATTTATGCAATATATAACCTACAAATTAAGTTGTATGTATATAGTTAAACAATACATAATTATATCATGTAATATAAACATTATTTGTAAATATTCAATGCAAATATATATATTTCACATATATAGCATAGATATTTCTGTGGTATTTATATAGTTTTCATCCAAGAACCAGATACTATTGCTTCAACAACGCAAACGTTACTTCTAATGTAATTACCTAGTTTTCGAACCTTTTGTTTTGAGAGAGGGAGACACAGCAAAGCTAGATGATACAGAGAGCGAGAGAGAGATCTTGGAACACTCACCTCTAAAAGTGCTGTCTCCCTCAAATCCCTCCACTCAGGGGCAGGGAATTCTGTGGAAAAGGAGGCAGAGTAGAAGAGCCAGAAAGGATGGAGGACACAAAGGCCTTCTAGACACCTGTGTGCACAAGGCTGGTGCACATCTAAACTCACGGAGACTGTGGCATCACGCACAGGACCTGCACAGGCCTGTACCAGACGGGGTCCTAGTGCTGGAAGGGGAAGTGGAGACAGGCTTCATTCCTAACCCGGAAGCTGTCTTCAAATGTAGCCATTTGCAAATGGAAAAGCAGTTTTCTCTCCGGGAGTCTCATTGGGAAACAAACTATTCGTAAGGACGCAGACCCCTTGCCCAGCAGTAGATGCCCACACAAAATGAACCCAGTGGCATCTCTGAAGGTTCTTCGTAGTGCTAAGTCAGGACATAAAAAACTCCTTACAGGTCCTTTGTATATGTTTATGATGGCTTCCAGTTTTGTGCTTTTATGGAGTCCTGTGAGTCTCTGCATCTGTATGTGCTTCTTGTACTTTTCCTTCAGTATTTTTTGTTTGTTCTGTCCTATTCTGATGTGTTTGTTTTTGTTTCATCTTATTATATTATATTTATTATATTTTAGTATTACTCCTTAGATGCCTGCCCATTTGTTCTCTAATTCAAGACAGGAAGGTGTGGATCCAGGTTGGGGTGGCGTGGAGTGGTGCTTGGAGGAATAGGAGGAGGAGAGATTGTAATCAGAATATATATTGTACAAAAAATTCATTTTTCTTTTTTTTTCTTTTGTTTGTTTTTGTGTAGCCTTGGCTGTCCTGACCAGGTAACTCAGAGCAATGTGCCTGCCTCTGCCTCTCTGACCGCTGGGATTAAAGGCTTGCACCATCACACCTGGCCAAAAAAAAAAAAATCTATTTTCAATTTGTAAAAAAGGAGTTCTGCAGCCAGTAAATCTGAGCTATTGTAATTGTTTTCTTGTATGTAGCTCAGGCTGTATGAACTCAAGGCAATCCTCCTGCCTCAGCTTCCTGAGTGCAGGAGTCACAGGCACGGATCAGAACAGCTGGCTCACAATTTTTTCTTAAGTGAGTAAAGCAGACACCCACAGGCTTATGGTGGAGCAAGTGCCTAAGGAGAAAGCAGAGATTCAGCGGCAATAGAATGTTAGCTTGGCATTACTGGGGACTGAGTCCAAGGCTGTGCATCTGCTAGGCAAGAGCTCTATCGCTGAGCTAAAGCTCTAAACTCGGCTGGGGTGGGTTTTAGTCTACAGCCAGATGCCAAACAGATAGGGCAAGCACCCGCGTCCTGGTGCTATAGCCGCACCCGCGTCCTGGTGCTATAGCCAGAGATCAGGCTAGCCTCCGACAGAAAATTCTTGGAAAAAAATTGTGTCTGCTCTACACATGTTCAGATAGTTTTTCTTGGCATTGTTTTCTGAAGAATAGTCTACCAAATTTGTGAGAGCATTTACATTAGATACTACCAGTAAGCCAGGGATGACCAGGAGTCCAGGGAGTGTGTGCACGAGTTATTTATAAATGTCACAAAGTTTTATACCAGGGACTTCAGTGTCCACGTATTTGGTTAGCTATAAAAGGTCCCAAATAATTCTCCACGGATACTGAACGTCTAAATAAAATAGTCTACAGAGTGTTTGTCTAACAAGCATGAAGTCCTAGTCCCCACCACAAAATAAACTGGGCACAGTGACCCCCATACCTGTAATCCCTCGCTTGAGAGGCTGAGGGAGAAGGACCAGCGCTTCAAGGTTGTGCTCCAATATACAGGGTTCAAGGCCAGCCTGGACTATAAGACTTTCTGACTGAAACAACAGCAGGGTGAAGGGTGGGCTTGGATGATTGGTGAGGCAGAGCAGGCAGCTCTCTGGGAGTTGGGGAAAGGATAAATGGCAAGAGCCTATCTCAAAAACAACGTGAACTACATCTGTCAAAGGAATTGGGTGTATGGGAGGGTAAATACAGTGCAAAAAGGTGCACCATGCATCTACAGCGAAGGGTCAGAATGAAGCTCCCCATTTTGTACAATGAATGTATACTTTTACATTTTTATGGCGTTTGTTTATTTTCTAAACAGAATGTATTTTTAACCGTTTTTATTTATTTAAAAATTATTAGAACATTTGTTTATGTCTTTTGAGGGTGGAGAGGGCCTGTTCCATGGTGCATGTGTGCAGGTTGGAGGGTAACTTTGAGGGCTCATTTCTGTCCTCCCACTGTGGATCTAGCTGAAATCAAGATTTCAGCGGCAACTTCCCTTAACCGCTGAGCCATCTTGCTGCCCGCCTCACTCAGGCTTTTGGTTTTTGGTTTTAGGTTTTTTGTAATTTTTTTTTTTTTTTTGGCTTTTTAAGATAGGTTCTTCGTATGTAGCCCTGGCTAGCCTGCTACTAGGTACCAGTTTATAGTCTAAGCTGGCCCTAAACTTTTAGCAATCCTCCTAACTCGGCCTTATAAGTGCTAGGATTGCAGGTGTGTCCTGCCATTTCCAACCTGACTATTGTTTGTTTCATTGTTTTTAATTTTTGTTTTTCGAGACAGGGTTTCTCTGTGTAGCCTTGGCTATCCTGGACTCGCTTCGCCTGCCTCTGTCTCCCCAGGTGCTGGGATTCCAGGCGTGTGCCACTGTGTCTGGCTCGTGGCTAGTTTTTAATACATTCAGGGGGTGAGCTAGCTCAGAGAGTAAAGCACTGGCCACCACAGCCTCACACTGAGGTTCAGTTCTGGGGTCCATGTGGTGGAAGGACAGACCTGAGCCCTCCAATTCATCATTTCCTGTTCGAAAATCGTCTACTCTCTGCTGTTATCACACCACACACAAAGTTATAAATTCTCAAATCAAACCCCCAATGATGTACTTCCTCCAGCAAGGCTGCACCTCCAAAAGTTTCACAACATCCCCAACTAGGTACTAGGAGCTCAAGTACAGGAGCCTGTGGGGGCCATTTCTCATTCAACCGACAACAGCATGGGGCTCACATTACCTATAATAAAGAATTCAAACTCACTGTTTTAGTATCGTTCTGGCAGGCAGAGACTTGCCTGCTGGGTACCCAGCTTTGTGTGCCTGAGATACTTCCTAGAAATTCATATCATATGGCCTAGGAGTTCCACTGTTAGGAACCTAAGATAAATAGATGTGAACAATCAACTGTTCGTTGCCTTTATTTGTAAGCTGGGGGAGGGGGGGACATATTTTAAAGTCTTACACCAGAGGACTAGTTAAATTATCCAATGTGTGCATGTGTGTGTACACGCATGTGTTTGTGTGTAGAAGCTAGATAAGGACATAAAGAAGGAGTCCTACTCCCCTCTCTGCCTTACTCCTCTGCGGCACTGAAAGCAGAGCTGGGCTGGAACTAGTAAGCCCCTGCAGTTCATGTGCCTCTGTCTCCTACAGCCTCGGGGTAATAGCTGGGTGCAGACCCGGCTGTTTACATGTATGCTGGGATCTGAACTTAGCACAGACTCTTACCACTTAGCAAGCACTCTTAACCACCAAGCCATCTCTTTAGCCTGCAGAAGACGGGATATTACATGGTTATTCATGTTTAATGGAATGAAAATATAGTCAAGATATAACGTAAAAAGTTTAAAAAAGACAGAAATAGTCTATTTGTGGCATGTACCTTTAAAATTTAAAAAGGATCTTGCTGGACAGTGCTGGCACATGCCTCTAATCCCAGCACTCAGGAGGCAGAGGCAGGTGGATCTCTGTGAGTTCAAGGCCATGTTGGTTACAGAGTGAGTTCCAAGACAGCCAAGGCTACACAGAGACCCTGTCTCGACAACACCCATACGCTCCCAAAAGCCAGTTGCCAGTGGTGGTTCACTACCATAATCCTAGCACTGAGGAGGTGGTGGCAGGAGGGTCAGGGTTCCATATCATCCTTGACTATGTGATGAGTTTGAAGCCAGCCTGGGCTGCATGAGACCTGTCTCAAATATAAATAAACACCCTCTAATAGAAAATTAAAAGGGGGCCTAGAAGATGGCAGGTAAACGGTAGAACAAGATCTGCAACTCCCACAAATTATTTTTTTATCTCCACTCGTATGTTGTGGTCCTCGTCTCTCCCTCTCCCTCTCCCTCTCCCTCTCCATCTCCCTCTTCCTCTCCCTCTCTCTCTCTCTCTCTCTCTCTCTCTCTCTCTCTCTCTCTCTCTCACACACACACACACACACACACACACACACACACACACACACACACACACACACACACACACTCCATTAAATAAAAGTTCAACAATGTAGCTATAGATTATGTGCATGAGTGCACTGCCAAAGGAGTCCAGAAGAGGGCGCTGGAGCGCAGTATCTGGAGTTATAGATGGTCCAGAGCTGCCTGGTGTGGATGCCCGGAGTGAGCTCAGCCCATCTGAAAGAAAAGAAGGAATTGTTTTACTGTTTAGCCTCTTAAAAAATATTTTAAAAATACAGAAGTTAAGAGGGTACATATATAACAAGCAGAAGGCTATGAAAATGGTATTTATATCTGGATAGTAATTAATTTTCGTCTTCACAGTTTTATATATTTTCTGTGCCTCTGAGATGGAGCACATGATATTGTAATTAAAATAAAATGTGCATTTGAAGGGATCTGTGCATCTGCGGCACTAACTGGTAGGAGGAAAGGCAGGCTTTGCCGTTCTTTCCGGAAGCTTTCCATTCACGACCTTTACAGGAGCGTAGACCTCTGTCTATGAGCAGCTCCACTCGGGTGGAGCTGCCGCTTCATTTCCTCCTCCTGTATCTCTAAAATCTTACAGTCCTTTGTGCCTGCCAGGGAACAAAACATGCAGCCTGGTGAGAACACCACCTTCTTTAAAGCCCGTTCCTCACGGCAGACAACGGGCCTTCCATAGTTATTTATGGACCACAGAGCCCACCGCGCACCTTTCTCTGAGCTCCCTCCCTCCCCGCTAGGCATCCAAGGTTCACTCCTAGCAAATGAGCCTTCTGAACTGCTACCGAGATGACAGTCCTGCTTGCTCAGATTTTCACTTGCGAGATCAGCTTTCCAGCATCCTGTTTTTTTAAAAACCAGGATTCAGTTATGATAAATATATGTACGCTACATAACATTGCAATCTGACATTAATATTATATAAGATGTATGTGTCTATATCTATTCCACCAGTGTCTTATGTAATAAAAGAAGAATTGAATTTTCATAGAAGAGTCTTAGGTTACTATGTGACCATGCTCTTTCTCTTTATAAGAGACTGATGGGAGGCCAGAAACTTGGGCAGATATCTTTGAGGCTATAAGAAGTGAAATAATAATGGAGAGGTATTTAAAACTGTTAAGCAATGTATGACCCTTTGTGCACACACATGCACACACAAAAGGATGTGAAAGTTCTTCCTGGCCTATAAAGCAGAAAACAGGTGGGGAAGCAAAGGCTTAAATCCAAACATCCAGATATGGTGCTGTGGGTAGGGTGTATGCATGAAGCCCCAGGTTCGAGTCCTAGCACTGTGTAAGCCAAATGTGGTAGTGTGTGCTTGCAGGCACAGAATTCCGGGTAGGAGGTAGCGAGTGTGATGATCAGAAGTTCAAGGTTCTTCTCAGCTACACTGCAAGGTGGAGGCCATCCTGGGCAACAAGAGACCCCATCTCACCAAAAAGAAAAAATTAAATACACCTGCTCCTGGACACTTCTGGACAGCACAGAAAGCTGTAGTAATTTGGGAGCCTGGGAACTGGGAGCCCCTGTTTGTACTTTCTCTGGTACTTCAAAGGAGTGTCTCATGACTCTATGTAATTCGGCAGCAGCCACTCAGTGTGATACCAGAGACACAGAGGTCTGGGTGAGATGGATGAAGGGACCCACCTCTCCTTAAACACCCGGCAGCCATTGCACTATCAAAACATTGTTAAAATTGTCAGTCTCTTACATAGCTGCAGCCATGCAGTTTTACAAGTCTGCCTGCGACTTAGTAACTTTTCTATTCCTGTGATAAAACACCATGACAAAGGCAACTTGTAACAGGAAGAGTGTCCTCGGGCTTGTGATTCTAGAGAGTTATAGCCCATTAAGGCAGAGCAAAGGCTGTGGCAGGGATGGCTGAGAGCTCAGATCTGAGCAGGAGGCAGGAGGCACAGTGCCAATGACACAACTCTCTTGAAACTTCAAAGCCTGCTCCTGCTACCTCCATGACACACCTCCTCCAACAAAGTTGCAGCTAATCCCTCCCAGTGTGCAACATCTGAGCCTATGGGGGACATTCTCACTCAAGTAATCAATGGATGTTTTTCTGAATTATGTAGAAAATAACTTTTCCTTTTCTTCTCTTTTCTAAGCATGCATTCTTAACACTTCAGATTTCCCTAACATTTTGTTTGCCCTTCTTGACCCTTGTCTCTTTTGCTCCTCTTCTTATCTATTAGTTGTCTACTATCTTGTGGCTGACCCCCATGTTGGCTTAACTTAAAGAGCACGGTCCTTTTCCTTCTCTTCCTCACTCTCCTCCTATGGGTAGCTTGCTTGCCTTGTGTGATTTTTCTTTGAAACTCTAATAAGATTGCCCTCAAGCTTCAAACACTGGTTAAAATCACTATCACATTAATGACAAATCTTTAGGTTCTTGCTGCAAAATGAAGGCTTCCTGATAGTCACAAAGATGGTAGGGGCATGGTAACTGGATTCTGGAAAGCTGCCGGTCTCCCTTGCTGCCCTGGTTGTCTTTGGACAAAAGGACTATCGATCACACAGCTGGTAAACCACCTTTATAATAGTTTGCACTTTATGGGTATGTACAGAGAAAACTATACAATGATCACAGCTGCTTGTTCTGGCTCCTGAGGTTGCAGTCCCAGCCATGACTACTTCAAATGTCTGCCCCAAATTTTGTAGCTTTCTCAAGCCTTGATGACCCTGCAACCATTTCTGCCCAGACCAGAGAGAGACTGTTGACCCTGGAAGAATTGCTGTGACTGGTGCAAATCACAGTTGATGTAAACACTTATCCTCACATGCCTGAAAGGCTTTCTGTGCCTGGCGCGAATACTGTTTGTCTGGATGTGTAGGCAGGCTGCTATCCATCCGGTATACATGTATGCTCAGTGGGTGTGTTAGTTTGTTTTCCATTGCTGTGATAGACACAATAAGCAAAAACAATGTGGGGGGGGTGGCTTATTTCACTTCTAGTCCACTGTGGGAAGGAATTTAGTGCAGGAACTCAAGGCAGGAACTGAAGCAGAGGTTGTGGAGAACTGCTGCTTATTGGCTTATTCTTCATGGCTTGCTCAATCTGTTTTCTTATTCAACTCAGGGCCACCAGCCCAGGGTGGCACTGCCACAGTGGCCTGGGCCCTCCCACGTCAATCATTAATCAAGAAAATGCCCCCACAGACTCACCTATGAGCCAATTTGCTGGAGGCATTTTTCTCAGCTGAAGTGCCCTTATCCCAGACGATCCTGGCTTGTGTCAACTTGACAAAAAGAAGTAAGTGGACAGTGAGGTGGCTGCAAGATGCCCCGCCATGCTGCTGCCTCCTGATGTGGCAGCATCCGGCCCAGTGAGAGCTTCTCTGCAGGGAGCCTTTCTGGCTGACCTGGTTAAAGAAAGAGGCAGCAACAGCAGAGAGGTGGGCAGGCGGGCGAAGCTACAAGAGTAGCAGCCTGGTAGCTGGCGAAGGTAGAGCAGCTGCAGCACAGAAGGAAAGCCGTGGGAACCGCTTAGCCAGGACAGGGGTCAAGAGGGTGCCGTCAGAACTGTCGACAGAGCAGCAACAGTAGAGAGGAAGAGGTTCTAGCAGTTGCAGTGGCCATGGCATCAACATCTTCCGACCTCGTGAGAAGCAGCAGCAGGTGCCTTCAGGGCACAGGAGGCCCCCACAGACGTAGCTGCAGCCGCTCTGAGGGCTGAGGAATCCCGACTTCCAGGTCCTCGAGAATTCTGCCAGGTGTAGAGATAAGGGTCTCACTGTCAGGGAGCCTGTATGATAGTTGTGCTGTTGCCAGGGACCACCTGTGGCTGCCCATGCCTTTGTGCTGCTATTGTTTGCTACTGTCAAGCATCAATGGAAGCACGGACTGACCATGATTTCTGTTGATAGGTGTGGGTGGGAATATGAGACAGGGTCTCCTATATAGCAGGGTGGTCTTGAAGTTGCTACATAGCTGAAGTAGTTTGTGAATTCCAGATTTTCCTGCTTCCAGTTCCCAAGTGCTAGAATTATAGGCATGTGCCACTACACCTGTCTTAACCACTATCCCTACCCTGTAGAGGAAAAAATATTTTTTAATATTGTTATATTCAATTTACTTAAAACTTGCTAAGAATCCTTGCATGCATGATACTGGTCTGGAGTTTTGTTGTCTGTGTCTGGTTAATGTATTAATGTTGACCATATAGTCTGAGTTTCAATGTATTCCTCCTGTTTTTTGGAAGCCATTATAGACAGTGTAACTTTTCCCCCTTAGACATTTGGTATACTTCACTGGTTTGTTCTTCTGTTGCTGTGATAAAGCATAACCAAACGCAACTTAGGGAAAAGGGATTTGTTTCAACTCATCATCGAGGGAAGCCAGGGCAAGCGCTGTGGGCAGGAACCTGGAGGTAGGAATGGAAGTAGGGGACTGAGGATCACGGTGCTACCTTGCTCAGTAGCTCACACTCAGCTACCTCAGTTACACAGTGCTCAGTCCAGCCCCTCCCCTCCCCCAGTGCTAGGACTCAGGAAGAGCTCCAGCAAGCACCCAGCGCTTCAGCCTTTTCCTCTGCCTTTACCTATTACACTTCATGACCCCCAGTCCTCCGGCCATGCCCGCCACCACCCTCTGTTCTTCCTCACTGGCCTCCTGCAGCCCTCACAAGTAAACTGGCCACGATTACCAATATTTATATATTTTGCATTTTATTTCTAAGCAGAAAGACCAGCTGCCTCTCCACAGATGACAGTCTTGACTACTCCCTTTGCTCAGTGTCTTCTAGAAATCATGGGAAATATTCCAAGAAACAGATAAGGTAGTGACTAGCTTGCCTCAGGAGCAGCCAATATGCCACCAGGAGGCAGCATGGTACAAGGAGCTTGGGAATGGGCATGAGTTCAGATTCTGCATTTAAATAACAGGTCATTTCAAAATTCCCCCTCCAACCCCTTCTTCTGTGAAATTTGGGTAGTAGCATCTTCCTGACCAGATTTTGTGGGAAGCACAGGAGAGAAACTGTAACACAAAGCACAGCTCCTAGACCAGAGGAGAGCAGGACCGTGACAGCCTTTCTACTTGTGCTGATGTGATCCTGAACGTGTTTCCTAAGGACCTGATTTGTGGCAATTTGACCTTTGAAGATTCTCTATGTTCCCAGAGGACAGTGTTTATGTGTGCGGGTATGATCGGTCACCACATATTCACACTCTCCCAGCCCACTAAAGGAAGAATGCCAAAGCAGTTCTGCCTGCGGGTGTGGAAGGAGGACCTCTGCATGACTACATTGAAGATTGGAAGGTCATCGGTTAAAATTTGATTCAGATAGTTCTCTTCTATTAGTTTTCAACCCATTCTCAGAAACCCTCACTCCTATTACTGTAGCTGTGATGAAGCTCAGATCAATGTAAGGTATGTCTGACAGCCACGTATAGATCAAGGCTCTGAGCACAGCTGAGTCCCTGAGAAACACCGAGAAGGAAGGAGGAAGAGATCTAGTCTCAAGTTCAACTGGGTATAGTGTTTATATTCTGCTTGAATTATTCCTGAACTATTTCTTAAAAGATTTTCCAGTGCAGAGTGGTCATCCCTGAAACTATTTACACACAAATAAGAAAAATGGAAAGAACAAAAATGGACTCAGCAGGTTGTATTTACACATATATATGCATGTACATGCATATGTACGTCTCTGTGTGTGTAACAATACTTATTTAAGTAAAAGAGGCCATCACTTGAAAATGGAGGGGCATGGAAGGCTCCAGGGAGGGCAGTTGGGAGGGCTAAATGGCAGAAAGTGATGTATTTCTATTTCCATTTTTTAGGTGAAAGAATATTTTTAATTGCGTGCGTGCGTGCGTGCGTGCGTGTGTGTGTGTGTGTGTGTGTGTGTAGTGTCCACACAGGCCATCCTCTTGTGGGCCTTCCTGCTCACATGGGAGGGCACCCTGGAGCTCAGGAACCCCTGAACCACGCAGCTCTGAGATGGGAAGGACTCCCAAAGGCATCCTGAGCCACGGGGCCCAGGAGCCGTACACGCTGAGAGGAGGCCTCCTCAGGGGAGGAGTGGGAGTTCCCAGTGAGCCTCAGCTCTGCTCCACTTCTCTTTCCCCTTCTCTTCATTGCTTCCTGGCATCCTCTGTTGGCGAGGGTCACACCTGGCAGCAAATCTCATAAGTGAGATCTGATGGAGGGACAAATCCAGGAGAGGAAGGATGAATCCAGGGGTGTCTGCCTCTGTTCCCAGGAGAAGACTGCAGAGGACTGAGCAGACACGGCCTTTATAGAGGACTTTTTAGGGGCCAGAGCGTTCTAGGGCAGAGATTGCCAGAGTGCGGATTGGTGGGATTTCAAATCCTGAGCTTGGGAGAGTTTAGGGATTGGTGAGCTTTGGCTAAAGCTTTAGCTTTCACCTAAAATTAGCATAATTTGGGAGGGGTCTCCCTGAGGGGTTGGAAATGGCCCTTGTGGCAGTTAGAGGCTGGAACTGGCAGTTTGACAATTAGAGAGATGTGGGGGAGGGGCCTATTAATTCAAGCCTCAGTGGGTTTACACAGACTTGAATTCTAAGCTAAACAAAACAACTTGCCTTAACTAAACTAAGGGGTCAGATTCCTGGTCCTGGTCCCTGGCTGACAGTACCAAACCACGTAAAGCTCCCTTCTTCGGGGAAACAGTTAGTTTATATACATTGTTGCCACAGAGAAGGCCGCAGAGCTCCAGTTGGACACACTTCCCTCCCTGAGTTTCCTGTCAGCAGCAGCCATAGATAGCTGAGGCCTCGGCTGCTGCTACTTTCTCCGTGGCTTCAGCTCCTCAGTTTCTCCCAGAGTCTGATCGCAGGTCCCACGGCTGTGGAGATTTAGCCTCAGCTGCTCTGGAGTCCTCATGTGCTGCTGTCCAGAGGTGTAGAGAGGCCAGCAGCACCGCCTGAAGATCCGAGCGCCTGACCACAGGGGGTGGCACCAGGGAAGGAGGAGCCCAGCCTGCTGCTGAAGCCCCCCAGGCGGAAGCCTGAACAACTACACCTCATCCCTCCTTCCCCCTCCTGCACACAGGAGTGACCAGCCAACCCCTGGGGCTGGAGTTGCAGAGGTTGTGAGCTCTCAGACTTCGGGGGCTCCCAGCATGCTCTGGGAACTAATGTCCCACCGGTGTTACCTATATTGTGTCTGTACCGATGCCAAAATGCAGGTATCACAGAAGTAGATGAAGTGGGCTTCTGTTAGGGGTTGAGGGTGCAAATAATGACTACATGGAACCATGTTAAACTTTATTGCAGAGGAAATACGTAAGTCAGCAAAAACAACTAGTGAACAAATCAGTGGTTTTATCAAATTCTGTTTATATGATATCAGCAATATGTTGTCTCTCCCTAATGAACAGTCTGCTTTCATTTTTCTTGTTTTCCTTTGGAGTGGGATCCTGTCTGGCAGTGCCTTTTGATAATATAAACAAACTCAACCCAGTATTTTCTAGGAAATTGCTGTGGTTTTACATGTTTTACATGCATGTTTATGACATGAACAATTATCTTATTTCCTTGATGGTAACCTTTAAAAGGGTCATATTGGGCCATGGTTTAGGACACAGGGAATTTAGGTCACCTCTCCTGTCTGCTCCAGAGTACACAGGGATTCTTTCATTATGTGACCACAACTGCCTGTAATTGCTGGTATTGATATCTGCTGACATGGCATGTAGCTCACTGGTGCCATGTTTGCCTAGCATGTGTTCAGCCCCCAGCACGGCTTGACAGGTTTCAGACTCATAAAACAGTCAGGAAATTCATTAGTGACACTTTCAAGGGGAGAATTCTGATATCCCAGGATCTGTTCTGACTTGTATAATTTCTTGGTATAGGACAAAAAGAACCCCAGACCAAGCAGAGGTAGGGGCACTTACTTCACTGATGTGGGAAAAGAAGTGCTAATGTGTTCAGAACTGTGGAGGCGAGTCCTTGAAGGAGAGGGCATGACAGGCTGAGGTTTCTCAGAAGGGTAGAGGAGCTATGCACAGAACTGGGAGTCAATGAGGTGAAAAAATATTGGGACAAGGAGTTTCATTCCAGATGCAGTGAGGCTAAGAGACTGAGATTTGTTGCACTACTGAGGTAAGCAAGCACAGGGAAGAGTTTAGCAACCTGGGACTCGACTCTGTTTGGGTTAAATGTGTGTTCCCTCTTCTAAAAATAATGTACTCAACAACCCGACCCTTACCTGTGTGGCACACACACACAACTCTGAAAATGTTCCTAGGAAACTGTTAGTAACCTAGAACCCACATCTGCATCAAGGTGAGCAGAAATACCTCTTTGAACAATTGGAATGGTTTCTCGTGTCCCTTAATAACCATTAAATTTAAACAGATTCTATTCTGCTAAAGTCCAAGAAGAAGAATCGAAAGACTGATCTGGCCTGAACTGGTTTTTGGTGTCCTTAAAGTGAACATTTAGAAACAATCTTTTTTTTTTTTTTTTGGGGGGGGGGGTTCAAGACAGAGTTTCTCTGTGTAGCCTTTGGATGCCCTGGAAACTTGCTCTGTAGACCAGGCTGGCCTTGAACTCGGAGATCTGCCTGCCTCTGCCTCCCAAGCCCTGGGATTAAAGGTGTGTGCCACTACCCCCTGGCTAGAGACAATCTCTTATTTATAATCTTGGGCTTATGTATAATTTGGTGTATGTGTGATTAATCAGAATCATTGTGGGAAGGGACACACACAGCAGAAATGATTTTATGACTAAATTAGAAGAGACTACTTCTTTGCAATACCTGCGTTCCTCCACCGTCCACCATTTGTGGGGTGACACACATGTGCCACTATGCACAGGCCTAATTCCCTTTATGAAGTTGATACTTGATAATAACCAACATTGAATATAGATTAGGGGAGGAGGAAGATCCCCGCATTCTAAGAATTGTCTCAAGAAAGAGACACTCAAAGCGGTTGGTGTCTGACTCCTCCTGCCGCTGGCCTGCTCATGCTCTTTGCCTTGTGGACGGTTGCCAGACTAAACAGCTAGAGGCCGTCAGGGGCACAAATAAGACTGGAGGGAAGAAGCTGCCGCTGGAGAAGCCTGTTAACTAGGACCACCCAGACCACTAAAGGGTGGCAGGTAAGCAAGGTATGATTTCTACCAAAGGCCAGGGAAAAGAACTTCAGGTTAATCCTATATTCTGAAGTTCTCCAGAGTAAAAGAATGAACAGTGTATGTGTGTGTTTATTTTCATGTGGCTATTACTTTCATCATATATAACTGAATATATATTACACACACACACACACATATGTAATATGGTTCATGTAAGTTTTTTTAAGCCAGGAAGTGACCCCTCTGCTGCCTACAAGCTGAAAAACCAAGAAACCTGGGCCATAATTCAGTACAAGACCACAAGCATGAGAACCAAGTCACTCACAACAGTATAAGTCTAACAGAGTAAGAACTGAGGGCGAGGGTGGGTGGGAGAAGTGGGCCTTATGTGGGTCCTGTGGGCCAAAGGCCTGAGGCTGGTGAGAAGTTAAACATCCCAACTCAAGAGGGCAAGTCACTCACTCTCTGCCTTTCCATCTGGGCACTCGGGCTGCCCGCTACGTCGGTGACAGAACTTTTTACTTCGTCTACTGATTAAGAAGCCAAGCTTCCTCAGAAATCCCAGACATACCCCCAAACCATATTTTATTTGCTACCCATGAATGCACGAGTCCATCCACTTGATACATGAACATAAGTATCTGAAGAAGCAATGATGGGCTGAGGGCTTGGAGGAGTGGGGACACACAGCAAGCACTTCTGGCCACTCTCGAGGTGGCTCCAGGGCCGCCCACCTCTCCTCATGCAAGCTGACTCAGCAGTGAATGCACCCAGGCCCACCATCTGCGCAATCACAGCGGAACGCTCTCTACGAGCATCCCTCTCACAGCGACACGTGGAACTGCAAATGAACGCACTCAACAGTTTGCAATGTTGCGTCACTGGGATGGGGGAGATCTTTTCTTTCTATCCCTTTATTTTTTCTCTAAAATATTTTCAAAACGATTTATTACCCTTTTCATTTATTCTGTGTGGGTATGTAAGTGCCACGGCATGCATATGGAAGTCGTAAAACAACTTGTGGGAGCTGGTTCTCTCCTTCCACCATTAGGATTGAACTTGGGTCATCAGGCTTAGGAGCTGGCACCTTTACCCAGACAGCTACCATCCCGACTTATTAATATTGTATTGTAAAATTCATTTTCAGTGTATAAAACGAGTTTCATATGACATTTTCATAGTCATGTCATTCTACTTTGTTCATATCCGCTTCCACCACTGCTCCCTCGTCCCCCTCTCCTCACGAGGAGTTCCTTTTGGAAAGTGTACCATGTGATCTGTCTTGAGACCTGGCAGGAAGACCCCTACTCTAGGCCCCAGAGAAACTCTTTGATCACCAAATGGCCAAGAGGCCTCTCTGGAGCTGCCATGGCCTTTCCTTTTTAAAAGTTTACAGGCTGGGTTAGCCTGAGTCTTTCTTTAAAATCCTGTCGTTTCTGGATTTGTAGGTTCTTTTCCTATTGGTGAAACTTGTGAATAATCAAGCCCTCCTGGGAACAGGCAAGAGATGTTATTCACTGATACCAAATGAAGAACAGAGACTGCATTCTAGAGATACTTCTCCTGCAGCAGGTCTGAGGCTGCAGTTTTGTTTTGTTCTAAGGGCTATATGTTTGTGCTGTCATCAGAGCATGTCAGGGGAAGGTACCACTTTTTTGTAATTTGGGCATAGTTGCATCTGTCATGGCACAAGTTGTTCATAATTACAATGTCTGTTGCTTGATAAAGTACCAAGGCAACTTATAGAAGTAAGAGTTTATTTGGGCTTATGGTTCCAGCAGTGGGAGGCATGGCAACCAGTGGTAGGCAAGGCACCCCAAACAGGAAGCCGAAAGCTCACATCCTCAACTGGAGACACAAAACAGATAGAAGTGTCATGAGGCTTTTAACCACAAAGCTGTTTCCTCTGCTGCTCCTAATACACACCTCCTCTGGATGCTTCTGCAAACACTGCCACCTACTGGTGACCAAGTGTTCAAAAGTCAGAGCCTATAAGGGACATTTTTCATCAAACCACTATACAATGAGACTGTGATGAGATCAAGGTCAACTGGAGGGTCAACATTTGGGTTGAACCAATTTGTATGAACTTGGACTTCTTGACTGGCATAAAGACAATGTGTGACATGCTGATTTTCTAGATAGGGTCTCTGTCATATACCCCAACTTGGCCTCAAACTTGCTGAGTATGTGAGGATAACCTTGAACTTCCAATCCTCCTCCTCCTCCTGACTTCACCTGCCAAGTGCTGGGATTACAGGTGTGTTTTCCACCACGTCCAGCTGATGAGGTATGAGAATCAAGCTCAGGGTTTTTTCTATGCTGGGCTGGCACTTTGTCAGCTAAGCTATACAGCCCTCTGTGATAATCTGATAGTCAGCAGCTGGTGACATGTGCTTATCAGCAGCCAGTTTTTATTTTGCAAGCAAGCAGTAACGACAACAGGCAATCAGCAAATCTGGGGTTCAGGCTGGTGACGCTGTAGCAGCATAGAGCCGCAATCTAGAGCTGAGGTGGTGACAAGAGATAAGGACAACTAGTTTGTTTGCTGCTAAATCAATGCAAAAACTGGACAGTTGCAGCTAATACGAGGAGAGCAACAAGAAGCAGTCAATTCCTCTTTCTTGTCTCCCAAGTCTCTAGCTGTGCAGCAGCAGATTTTTATGGTCTATGGGACAAACGAGGTTTGGAGCCATTGTGAAAGAAAACTGCCATGCACTAAGATCAACAATTAATATGTGGAACCTAATGAAATTGAACAGCTTCAGACACCATCATTTGAACAAAGTGGCAGGCCACAGAATGGGGAAAGACTTTTTACCAACTGCACATCTGATGGAGGGCTAATATCTAACATATATAAAGAACTAAGGAAAAAAAAAAGAACCCCTGACATCAGGAAAATAAATAACCCAATTTTAAAACGGGATACATATTTAAACAAAGAATTATCAAAAGAAGAAACTCAAATGGCTGAGAAACACTTAAAGAAATGTTCATTGTCCTTAGTTACCAAGGAAATGCAAATCAAAACTACTTTGAGACTTGATCTAATACCAACCAGAATGGCTAAGATCACTAAAACAAATGATAGCTCAAACTGGCAAGAATGTGGAGTAAGGAAACATTCATTCATTCCTGGTGGGAGTGTGAACTTTTATAACCACTATGGAAATCAGTATTTTTTTCTGGAAGATGAGAATTGATCTACTTCCAGACCCAGCTATACCACTGTTTGTGTGTACTGAAAGGATGCTTCAGCTTACCACAAGCTCACTTGCTCAACCATGTTTACGCTGCTTTATTCATAATAGTCAGATATCAGAAAAGACCTAAATGAATGGGTAAGGAAATGTGGTATGTTTACGCAATGAGATATTACTCAGCTTCTAAAAAAAAATGAAATCATGAAATTCACTGATAAGTAGATAGAATTAGAAAAAATCATCCTAAGTGAAGTAACTTAGACACAGAAAGACAAATATGGTATGTGTTCACTTATGTGTGGATGTTAGCTGTTAAGCCATGATTATCAAGCTACAATCTACATAACCACAAATGTTAGGAGAATAAGGGGATAGGTGGGAGTTATGGATCTGGATAGGAAGGGAAAACAGAAAGTTAAGGATGGATAAAAGTGGGGCAGAACTAGAACAGGAGGATCAAACTAGGAGGGAAGAGAGGAACAAAAGAAGGAATACAGTGAGGGACAGCAAAAATTAAGGATCACTTGAGGGGCGATATAGATATCTAATGCATAGTAGTGTCCTAAAATGTACAACTATATGAGTGTGATAGCGAAGGAGACAAAGCCCCAAGTGGATACCTATCTCAGTACCAAATGACACTTCCAGTACTGGGAATGGGTTACATATAATTATGTTCTTGGCCAAAGGAATACTACAGAAAGCTCCAAACAACTGCCACTATTGCCAAGGCTAATGTCGGCTCTCCACAACCTGGCTGTAAGGCCCCTTTGCTGAAGACAATTGAAGGTAGAGAAGCCAAGCTGCTGTCTACACAGAGCCTTCACCACTAGGAACCAGTGTTAGTGGTCCTGAAAGGAATTCTGCACGCTACCAAAGGAGAAAGGTAAGCACCAACCCAGCTGCAAACCCTTCGCTCTACAATGGTGACCCGCCTGCAAGATACGTGGCACAAAGCTTCCGGGAGTAACCAACCAAAATCAAATTCGAGTTAAGGTCCACTCCATGACATAGAACCCATACCCAGTGCTGCTTGAGTGGCCCCAAACCTAAGACTAGATAGCCCAGGGACCTTGGGAAAACCAAACACTACTGTTCTGTTAAAGGGGTGTAGCAATATAAATGATTTCTAACAACACTATGATATATCCATAAACCCATGCCTTGCTCAGGCGGCATCAGAGACGCTTCCTTCTCTAGCAGATAGGAACAATTATACAATACCTAGTTGCTTTAGGGCTAAAGATGCAAATCAGATTAGATCCTACTCTTGGCTTTGTGAACCGTGGCCTAGTGGATGTATAGGATGTGAGAGAAAAATAAAATATGAAAATAAAATGGTGCAATACAATGGTGGTGTCTACAGGGTATTACTGATGTATGAGAGGTTTGAGAACTGGCTTTTCCTCAAGGAGTCATTGGTGGAGCAAAGACATGTTTGTGGCTAGTGAAGGCATCAAGGCCTATCTGGTGCTATAGGCCTGTAACTGTGGAAGGCTGAAGCAGAAAGACCACAAGTTCAGGCCCTTCCTGGGGCTAGGGTGTGTGTGTGTGTGTGTGTGTGTGTGTGTGTGTGTGTGTTTGTGTGTGTGCTATACAGTGAGTTCAAGACTAGTCTAGGTAACTGGATTGGCTAGTTTTTGGGTTTGCCTTTGTTTTTTTCAACTTGACATAAGCTAGAGTAAGTAGGGGCTTCTGAGTTCTTTCCTGTATGGGCTAGCCTGGGCTTCCTCAGAGCATGGTGGATTCACAGTGGTACCTTACTGAAAACAAAAATTATAATGCTCCTTAAAACCTGATCTTGGAAAACTCTGTTGTTTCCCCTTCACTCAAAGCATTCAAGGTCAAAGCAAGTCACTCAGAGAAATGTTTTTCCTGCTGGGAATAGAATTCATCAGACACTGGCATAAACATTTCTTGGGTTCTAACATGTCCAGTCATCCTGACACTAGCAGAGTTGTCAGATCAAGATGCCTGGTCATATGCCTCTCCTCCATGGTCTAATCTCTGGGTGAAACATGGACTCATGGATGATTCCCTCTGAGCCTTTTTGTTTTCGTTGCTGCTCTCAAAGTAAGCAGTTTCCCGCCTGGCTTTCAACTCTCCTCTGGCCTTGCGCAGAGGTTAGCAAACTTTTTTTTTTTTTTTGAAGACCAGATAGTTGCTGAGGGTGTAGCCATTCTGTACAGTGCTTACCTAGCTAGCACTCTAGCTACACACAAGCCCTGGGTTTGATGCTTAGCACTAATAAAAACAGAATGGCTCTGTTCCTAGCACTCAGGAGGTGCAAGGAGGAAGATCAGAAAATCCAGTTCATTCTTGGCTGCATAGTGATTATGAAGCCAGCATAGGCTACAGGAGACACATCTAAAACAACAAAATCAGACAGTAAATAGCTGAGGCCCACGCCACACTGTCCAAGTCCACTGTCGCAGTGGAATTGCAAACACAGGCAGTGTATGCAAGAATAAGCATGGCCATGTTTCAAACCACTTTACTTACAAGCACTGAAATTAGAGTTCCAGACTTTGTTCCAGTCTCATAAAATGGAATCTGTTTTGTGATTTCCCCCACCTTAGCCTTAAAAATATAAGCTATGCTTAGCTTATGACACAGCTAAGACTTCTTGTATGGCTTCTACCGCAACATTTTAATTGATCGATCAATTGAGTGATTGATTTGTTGTACCGGATCCCTTGGAACTGGTGTTCTAGGATACCCATCTAAATCTGGAAACTGAACGTGGGGGGTGCTCTTAACCACTGAACCATCTCTCCAGTGCTCCCCCAAAAATTTTCAGATCAGCACTATCATTACTTCTATTTTGCTAATGAGAATGCTAAGGCATAGAGATGTTAAGTAGCTCAGCACTCTTATCTCAAGGGACACGTGGTGGGCCAGAACAGATGTGTCAGTTTCTCTCAGGTCTATTATTAATCTGGAAGAAAAGAGAAATCCATGACGTAAACACAGAGCCTTGCAGGAATTAAAAGAAAAAGAGAATGGTTGTTCCCAAGAGGCCCCAGACTTCACTGGCTTTCTCTTTCTCTCTCTCTGTCTATCTGTTTATCTGTCTGTCTGTCTGTCTATCTGTCTGTCTGTTTATCTGTCTCTATCTATCTATCTATCTATCTATCTATCTATCTATCTATCTATCT